>NW_016107341.1:807704-887316 GCF_001604975.1 Cebus imitator
AAAAAAAAGAAAAGGCAGAAGAAGAATATTAATTGGAATAATTAGTACTTTTAAGTATCCTAGTAAAGAAATTAAATGTGGAGACATAGATTAAAAAATATTCCAAGCTTTTCAGTTAAAATGATCAAATAATTTACAAGGCAGAAATAATTAGATTGATATTCAATTTTTTAAAAGCGACATTCAAAGCAATCCTATAATGTACCAAGATTTTCAAAAAATTAGTAAAATAAAGTGTGAACCAAGTATTTTATATCTGGTTAGCATTCCTTAAATAGAAAGATTATAGAAAAAGTTTAAGCACACATGAATTTAGGGAATTCTCTACTAATGAAACCTTTTAGAAAAACTAAAACAAGCTACATCTTAACGAGATGCTTGAGGAAAACTCGGCTAGGGAACTAATAGTGAGCATTTTAATGTATGCAATTTAAATTTAATGCTAAAATAGAAGTAAGGATGATGGTGGGCTAGTAATGTACAAGTTCTTTCTGTTATGATAAAGTACAATTTTTTTAACAGAAAGAGAAAGGAAATATAAAGAAGAAATCTAAAAACACACTGAATGTTGTACAGACAGTGGGAGATAAAGCAAACCGTTGAAAACTGACAAACCAGTTAGTAAAAAATAAGCATGACATTGGGCACTAAAGACATTAAAACGGCATACATCTAAATGTAATAACTAGAACAAAGTTCAATGCTTCAAAAATACATAAAAGAAAATTTGATCTTATATGGAAAAAGTAACATAAAATTATAACATAAAACATATAATTGTAAAGCATTATAACAGAAATGAGATCAAACATATCAGTCATGTCAATACATGTTAATAGCCTTAGTTCACCTATTAAAAAATAATTTCAATTTGCTCACAAAAGGAGACTTAGCTATGTGAATACATTGTATTCAAGAGGCAAATCGTTAAAAACTGCCTTACAAATGGTGAAATATTAAGGAATGGACAAATATATATGAGGCAAATAAAAACAAGATAGAAAAGATAATTATTTTATCAGACCAAGTATAATTGAAGCCCACAAGCTTTAAAAGTAAAAGGAGACATTTTTAGAGCTAAAAGTTCAATTGACACAAAGATGTTAATGAGCCACAATAATGGGGTTAAAGGAGAAAATAACCCTAGGAAACAATCATCTTTTGACCATCTAAATAGGCATACAAAATTGCTGTAATTTAATTATTTAAGGCTTTTTTTCCACATGGATATGGTACAATAATTGTGAGAAGCTGCATATTTGAGGATTGAGCAAATAAATACTTACATTTCAATGATCAAAGTAAAAGTTATTATCACTGAAGAATGTAGTTGCACATAAATAAAAGTCCCTGTTACTGATTTGCCAATGGCCAGTACCAGGTAAAAATTGCTATTTTCTATGTCAATGACACTGTAGGGAAAAAGATCACAACTATTTTCTTGATGCTGGTTTCTAAACATAGGCTCAAGTAAGAGAAACCAAGGTTACTTACCAAAATGGCTGACTCCAAGACTGAGGCAAGGAAAGCACAAGTCTGGAACATCTTCTGCAAGAAAGTAGAGAGGGGTCAAAATAAATAGGGGACAGTTCCAAGAAACAAAACATCATCTTTGTGAGATTCATATATGTTTGTACTTGTATATATTTATAAAAGGGAATGCTAGGGCAGAGAAAATAAGTATATTCAGTTTTGGTAGGTACAAGTACATAATTTTCTAAAGAGGTTTTACCCATTTACTTTCCTGACATCAGTGTATGAATTCTAATTCCTCTGTATTCTATCCAAACCTTACACTTTTGTGCCTTTTTATATTACCTATTCTGATTTTTAAAGAAGTCAGTAAATTGAAATAGGTTATCTCGAGGAATGACTGTTAGTTGGCAGCTGATCTCAGCACAATTATACTCTGCAAGTCAGAAGACAGGAGAAAATATATCTTTAAAAAGTTCTTCCAGCTTCTGTTCCAGCCTTCTTATAACCTATCATCAGCATAACCAATGATTTTATCAAAGCATTGTCAGATCATGTAACTTCTTACTTCAAAACTGTCCAACAGTTTTCTATCTTATTCTAAATAAAGCAAACAACCCACCCCACAAATTCTTAATGTAGTATAATGAGACCGTATGAATTTGTACTCTCTTATATGCCTTTTTCCACCTCCTAGTGGTCCCAGTCACCTAGACCTTTTCTCTGTTCCTTGACCACACACCAAGCATTCTCCTGTCTCATGTTCTTTGCAGTCTGTTTCTTGGCATGAAAAATATTTTCCCCAGATGTTCACATGGCTTCCTTATCAGGTCTTCTCTAAAACATATCAAAAGTCAATCTTCCTATCACTTCCTACCCTTTTTTTAATTTTTTTATTTTATTTATTTATTTATTTTTTTTGAGACAGGCTATCACTCTGTCACCCAGGCTATGGTACAAAGGAGTGATTAGTGCTCACAGCAGCCTCCATCTTTTCAGCCTTTTGGGCTCAGGCAATCCTCCCGCCTCAGCCTTCCAATTTACTGGGACCACAGGCACATACCACTCCATCTGGCTAATTTTTAAACAACTTTTATAGAGGCAGGGTCCTTATGTTGCCCAAGCTGATCTTCAACTGCTGGTCTCAAGCGATCCTCCTGCCTCCACCTCACAAAGTGCTGAAATTACGGGCATGAGTCACCAGGCTCAGCTACTTTCTATCTTCTTTGGTGTATTATTCTATTGCTTAGAATGTATCTCCATGTAACATCTAAACTTCACTTCTTGATATTATGTGTCTGTCTCCTTTTATTAGAACATACAGTCCATTAAGCAATTTTTTTTCAATATTTAAAATAAACTACTGTATAGCTATGGGTTAGAACGACAGTGTACAAAAATCTTGAATAAATTAACATATTAATAAGTTAAAACCTAAAAAATGTTGGTCTTTAATGTTTTAATATTACTTGTATAGTTTTACTTTTTCTTTGGATTTATACTACTTTGTGTTCATATTGATTTTTGGCTTGATGAATTTCATAAATTTTGGAAATTTTTCAGCTTATATTTCTTAAAACATAAATTTTTCTTTTTCTCTTTATTTTCTTCTGGAACTAGAGTTCACATGGTTTAAATTTTTCTGTCATATTCCTTATGTCTCTTTCATGCTTTTTTATGAATTTTATTTCTATACTTTCTCTGTATTTCTACCTGGATATTTTCTATTTCTCAGTCTTCAAATTCATGAATCTTTTCTTCTGTTATCCTTTAAACATCAACTTATATTCACTATATTTTTCATTTCTAGGAATCATTTGCCTCCTTTTTTGTGGATTCAAATTACCTCGTGAAATTATCTTCTTACCTATTTTATTAAAGTTGTTATATTTAAATCGTGTTTTGCAAATTTCAGTGTTTTGGTCATTTGTGGGTTTGCTGCTTTATTTATATTCTTGATTTTTGTTATTTGGTCCTTATTTCATCTTAATTCTGATAAGCGTTTTAATTTAATGTGCATGAATAATGGCGAAGACCTTTTTTCCTCCACAGTGGATTTAATTATTTGTCCTATAGGCAGATAAATTACAGGAAGATTATCTTATCCCAGATCAGGTATGCCTTTTTTTTTATATAAACCTAGAGTTTAGCACTTTTGAAGTGAAACTCAAGTAAAATCTTGAATTCTAACTATAGTTCTTCATTCTTGTAATGCTGGGATATCATCAGTTGGTCTTCCAGCAGCACTAAGTATTCTGGAAACAGAGATTATTATTATGGTCTTTTTGGAATCTGTTTTATGCTTTCTGAGCCTCTCACCTAATGAGCTTTTTAAGAGTTGGTAAATAATTAAAGATAAAATTATGTGGATAATTTTGAGGTTACTTAATTTTACTTTCCCAATACTGACATTCCTGTAGTACCTGATGCCTTTCTTTTCCCCTGGTATATTTCAATACATTTTTAAAAATTTTAATTAACTGCTGTAGTTCATGCCAGGACAGTTAGTTTAAAACAAGTTAATATTCTTGCTGAATGTAAAACTTTCTCTGAAGATGTATGTTGGATTAACATCTGCAGCTATTTCAAATAAAGAAAGCCGTGGTTCTGAAAAATGGGAAAATAAATTTCTCCTTTCATTTCTAGGCCAAGAAATATGAATAAGCAAATATTCTTCTTTCATTGTTAGATTTTTAAATTTAATAACACAAAAGGTAGTGATACACAGTGAGTGTCATGCAAATTTAAAGGTCTTCTAACATAACTTTAATAAAAAAATTTATATTTTTTCTCACTATATATATATCTCTCTTTTTTTTTTTTTTTCCCAGAGTCTCACTCTGTTGCCTAGGCTGGAGTGCAATGGCTCCATCTCAGCTGACTACAACTTCCACCTCCTGGGTTCAAGTGATTTTCCTGCCTCAGCCTCCAGAATGGATGCGCATGAGACACTATGCCCGGCTAACTTTTGTATTTTTAGTAGAGATGGGGTTTCGCTGTGTTGGTCAGATTGGTCTCAAACACCTGACCTCAGGTGATCCACATGCCTTGACCTCCCAAAGTGCTGGGATTATAGGTATGAGATATCTATATATATATACAGATATATATGTATGTATGTGTGTGTGTATATATATATACACACACACATACAGATATATATATATATATACACACACATACAGATATATATATATATATACACACATATGTGTGTGTGTGTGTAACTAGATAGATATCTATCTGTATCTATATATCTATATATACACATATATAGATATATAGATAGCTTTATCTTTATAGTAAGAAGAATAGAATATTTCTAAAAAGAAAACAAAAAACCACAACAAAAATAGTTCTCTGTATGAACAAAGGTAACAAAAAGGAAGAGGGGGTTCGATCCAAGATGGCTGAATAGAAACAACTCCAGTGTGCAACACCCAGTGAGAGAGATGCAGAAAGCAAGAGATCTCCGCAGCTCCAACCGTGGTATTAGGTTCATTTCAATTGAATTTGTTAGATAGTAGGCATAGCCCAGACAGGGCAAACAGAGGCTGGGAGGGGTGCTGCTTCACCGAGAAAGTGCATCTGACTGGATAATCAAGAGTTCCCACCCTGCACCCAGGTCCAGATACAGCGCTTCCCCCAAAGCCTCTGCAACCCACAGAACAGAGGACCTTTGTTGGTCAAGTGCCAGGAGTTACAAGTGCAGAGTTGAATAATAATCCGGGTCAGTGCCGTGAATTGCCAGCACAGATCTAAGTGGATGCATAAGTTGGCCAGGAGAGCCTATGAACCCAGCTACCACAACCCCTCCCCAGAGAGAGGGAGCTGAAAGTAGGGAGACAGACGATATGCCCAGGTGGGTCCCTCCCCAACAAAGCCCAGCAGGCTGAAGCCCTCTTGCTTGAGGGTTCCGCAACCAGCATCTCAGTCCTAGTTCAACCCTGAATGATGGAGCTCAGTGGAGGCAAGGGACCTGCCATTAAAGAGGCAGGCCTAATCTTCCTGTGAAAACAAAAGACACAAGAAGTCTTCATAGCAACTGGACTGAGTCCTTGGCAACCCAGAAGTGCTTTGACAGGCAGACAACCGACCTCATTAAGCAGCTCCCTGAGATCAAAACTAGATAAATCCACGAAGATGGGAAGAAACCAGCATAAAAAGGATGAAACCATGAGAGACCAGAATGCCTCTTCTCCTTCAAGGGATCATAATTCCTCATAGTAAGGGAACAAAACAGGATGGAGAATGAGTTCGATGAACTGACAAAAGCAGGCTTCAGAAGGTGAGTAATAACAAACTTTCCTGAGCTAAAGGAACATGTTCTAACCCAATGCAAAGAAACTAAAACCTGGAAAAAGGTTATACAAAATGCTAACTAGAATAACCAGCTTAGAAAAGAACATAAATGACTCGATGGAGCTGAAACACACAGCATGAGAATGTGGCAAAGCAAACACAAGTTTGAATAGCCGAATGGATCAAGCAGAAGAAAGGATATCAGAGATTGAAGATAAATTCAATGAAATAAAGTGAGAAGGCAAGATTGGAGAAAAAGAGTGAAAACAAATGAAAAAAGCATCCACAAAATATGGGATTATGTGAAAAGACCTAATCTATACTTGATCGATGTCCCTGAATGTGACTGGGAGAATGAATCCAAACTGAAAAACACTCTCCAGGCTACTATCCTGGAGAACTTATCCAATGTAGCAAGGCAGGCCAATATTCAAATCCAAGAAATACAGATAACTCCACAAAGATATTCCTCAAAAAGAGCAACCCCAAGGCACATAATCGTCAGATTCATCAGGGTTGAAGTGAAGGAAAAAATGCTAGGGGCAGCCAGAGAGAAAGGTCCAGTTACCCACAAAGGGAAGTCCTTTGTGGTCTGAGATCAGACTCACAGCAGATCTCTCGGCAGAAATCCTACAAGTCAGAAGAGAGTGGGGGCCAAGATTCAACATCCTTAACGAAAATAACTTTCAACCCAGAATCTCATATCCAGCCAAACTAAGCTTCATAAGTGAAAGAGAAATAAAATCCTTTACATACAAGCAATTACTGAGAGATTTTGTTACCACCAGACCTGCCTTACAAGAGCTCCTGAAGGAAAAACTAAACACGGAAAGGAAAGACCAGTACCAGCCACTGCAAAAATGTATCAAATGGCAAAGCCCAACCATGCAATGAAGAAACTGAGTAAACTAATCTGGAAAAAAAAAACACCCAGTAACAAAATGGGAGGATCAAATTCATACAAAACAATATTAATGTTGAATGTAAATGTCCTAAATGCCCCAATCAAAAGACACAGGCTGGCAAACTGGATAAAAAGTCAAGACCCATTGGGATGCTTTATTCAGAAAACCCATCTCACGTGCAAAGACACATATAAACTCATAGTAAAGGGATGGAAGAAGATATACTAAGCAAATGGGGAGCAAAAAAAAAAAAAAAAAAAAAAAAAAAAAAAAAAAAAAAAAAAAAAAAAAAAAAAAAAAAAACAGACACCAACAAAGATCAAAAGAGACAAAGAATGGGCATTACATAAGATAAAAGGATCAATGCAACAAGAAGAACGAATTATCCTAAATATATATGCACCCAACACAGGAGCACCCAGATACACAAAGCAAGTTCTTAACGACCTATAAGGAGACTTAGACTCCCACACAATAATAGTGGGAGACTTTAACACTCCACTGTCAATATTACATCAATGAGACAAAAAATCAACAAGGACATCTAGCACTTGAATGCAGAGCTGGACAAAGTGGATCTTACAGACACATACAGAACGCTCCACCGCAAATCCACAGATTATACATTCTTCTCAGCACCACATCATACTTACTCTAAAATTGACCACATAATTGGAAGTAAATAACTCCTCAGCTAATGCAAAAGAATAGAAATCATAATGAACAGTCTATCAGACTACAGTGCAATCAAAATAGAACTGAGGATTAAGAAACTCACTCAAAACCACACAACTACATGGAAACTGAACAACGTGTTTCTGGATGTTGACTGGATGAACAACGAAATGAAGGCAGAAATAAGGATGATATTCAAAACCAATAAGAATGAAGACACAACATACCAGAATCTCTGGGACACATTTAAAGCAATGTCGAGAAGGAAATTTATAGCAACAAATGCACACATGAGAAGTGAGGAAAGATCTAAAATTGACATCCTATCATCAAAATGGAAAGAGCTAGAAAAGCAAGATCAAAAACATTCAAAAGCTAGCAGAAGACAAGAAATAAGTAAGATCAGAGCAGAACTGAAGGGGACAGAATAACAAAAAACCCTTCAAAAAAATCAATGAAACCAGGAGCTGGTTCTTGGAAAAAAATCAATAGAATAGACAGACCACTAGCCAGGCTAATAAGAAAGAAAAGAGAGAAGAATCGAATAGATGCAATAAAAAATGATAAAGGGGACATCACCACAGAAGACACAGAAATATAAACCACCCTCAGAGATTACTACAAACAACTCTATGCACATACACCAACAAATCTGAAAGAAATGTATAAACTCCTGGACACTTACACCCTCCCAAGACTAAACCAGGAAGAAGTTGAAACCCTGAATAGACCAATAACAAGATCTGAAGTTGAGGCAGCAATTAATAGCCTACCAGCCAAAAAAAAGTCCAGGCCAAGATGGGTTTACAGCTAAATTCTACCAGGCATACAAAGAGGAGCTGGTACCATTCCTTCTGAAACTATTCCAGGCAATACAAAAAGAGGGAATCCTTCCTAACTCTTTTTATGAGATCAACATCATTCTGATACCAAAACCTGGCAGAGACTCAACTAAAAAAGAAAACTTCAGGCCAATATCCATGATGAATATTGATGCAAAAATCTTCAGTAAAATACTGGCAAACCGAATGCAACACCGCATCAAAAAGAGTATCTACCACAATTAAGTAGGCTTCATCCCAGGGATGCAAGGCTGGTTCAACATTCACAAATCTATAAATGTAATCCATCAAACAGAACCAAAGACAAAAACCACATGATCCTCTCAATAGATGCAGAGAAGGCCTTCAACAAAATTCAACAGCCCTTTATGCTAAAATCCCTCAATAAACTAGGTATTATTGGAACATATCTCAAAATAATAAAAGCTATTTATGACAGACCCACAGTCAATATCATACTGAAGGGGCAAAAACTGGAAGCATTCTCTTTGAAATATGGCACTAGACAAGGATGCCCTCTTTCACCATTCCTATTCAGTATAATATTGGAAGCTCTAGCCAGAGCAATCAGGCAAGAAAAATAAATAAAGCATACACAAGTGGAAAAAGAGGTAGTCAAATTGTCTCTATTTGCAGATGACATGATTATATATTTAGAAGACCCCATCATCTCAGCCCACAATCTCCTTAAGCTGATAAGCAACTTCAGCCCAAAGTCTCTGGATACAAAACCAATGTGCAGAAATCACAAGTATTCCAATACACCAATAACAGACAAACAGAGAGCCAAATTATGAGTGAACTCCTATTCACAATTGCTACAAAGAGAATAAAATACCCAGGAATACAACTAACAAAGAATGCAAAGGATCTCTTCAAAGAGAACTATAAAACACTGCTCAAGGAAATAAGAGAGGACACAAACAGATGGAAAAACATTCCATGCTCATGCTTAGGAAGAATTAATACTGTGAAAATTGCCATACTGCCCAAAGTCATTAATAGATTCAATGCAATACCCATCAAGCTACCACTGGCCTTCTTCACAAAACTAGAAAAAACCACTTTAAACTTCATATAGAAGCAAAGGAGAGCCCACATAGCCAAGACAATTTTAAGCAAAAGGAACAAAGCTGGAGGCATCATGCTACCTGAGTTCAAACTATACTACAAGACTCTTGTAATCAAAACAGCGTTGTACTGGTACCAAAACAGACATATAGACCACTGGAACAGAACAGAGGCCTCAGAGGCAACGCCACACATCTCCAAACATCTGCTCTTTGAAAAACCTGACAAAAATAAGCAAGGGGGAAAGGATTCCCTGTTTAATTAATGGTGTTGGGAAAACTGGCTAGCCATGTGCAGAAAACAGAAACTGGACCCCTTCCTGACACCTTACACTAAACTTAACTCCAGATGGATTAAACATAAGTTAAACATAAGACCTAACACCATAAAAACTCTAGAAGAAAACCTAAACAAAACCATTCAGGACATAGGCATAGGCAAAGGCTTCATGACTAAAACACCAAAAGCAATGGCAACAAAAGCCAAAATAGATAAATGAGATCTAATTAAACTTAAGAGTTTCTGCACAGCCAAAGAAACAATCATTAGAGTGAAATGGCAACCAACAGAATGGGAAAAAATATTTGCAATCTACCCATCTGACAAAGGGCTAATATCCAGAAACTACAATGAACTAAAGCAGATTAAAAAAAAAAATTCAAAAGTTGGCAAAGGATACAAACAGATACTTTTCAAAAGAAGACATTTACAAGGTCAAGAAACATGAAAATATATTCATCATCACTGGTCATCACAGAAATGCAAATCAAAACTACATTAAGATACCATCTCATGACAGTTAGAATGGCAATCATTAAAAAATCAGGAGACAACTGATGCTGGAGAGGGTGTGGAGAAAAAGGAACACTTATTCACTGTTGGTGGGAGTGTAAACTTGTGCAACCATTGTGGAAGACAGTGTGGCAATTCCTCAAGTATCTAGAAATAGAAATTCCATTTGACCCAGCAATCCCATTACTGAGTATCTGCCCAAAGGATTATTAAATTGTTCTATTATAAAGACACATGCACACATATGTTCATTGTGGCAATGTTTACAATAGCAAAGACCCGGAACCAACCCAACTGCCCATCAATGATAGACTGGACAAAGAAAATGTGGTACATATACACCACAGAATACTATGCAGCCATAAAAATAGATGAGTTCATGTCTTTTTTAGGGACATGGATGAATCTAGAAACCATCATTGTCAGCAAACTGACACAAGAACAGAAAACCAAACACCACATGTTCTTACTCAGGTGGTTGTTGAACAATGAGAATACATGGACAAAAGGAGGGGAGCATTACAAGCTGGGGTTGGTAATGGGGGGCTAAGGGAGGGACAGCAGGGGGTGGGTAGGCTGGGAGGGATAACATGGGGAGAAATGCCAGTTACAGGTGTCGGGGGATGGAGGAAGCAAACCACCTTGCCAAGTATCTATCTATGCAGCAATCCTGCATGATCAGCACATGTACCCCAGAACCTAAAGTACAATTAAAAAAACAAAAAACCCCCAAAATACAAACAAAAAGACTGGCTACATAATTTTCAGGACTCAGAGCAAAATAAAAAAGCAGGTCCAATTTTTAAAACTAAGAATTTCAAAATAACTATAGCAGAATAGTAAACATATTTTAGAGACCAGTAAATATCCCTCCTTTATTTCTAAAACTTAGAAAACAACTTCAAAATTTACCTCATTGTGATGTCTAACTGATTTGTATGGTACACAGTATGTATACATGCAGTAACACATTGTCCACTGGGTAAAGCGTTCTACACAGTAAGAATGTGTACATGAAGCACTATCTTTTTAAAAGGATATATATTAGGTGTTTAGAAAACTCACATCTCTCAATATAGCAAAAAGAAAAATGTATTTTCAGTAGTAAATATAATATAAATCTTGAGAGCTCTTCTGATAGCTGCCATTTTATGCATGGAGCCATTGTTTCATTCTGCTATTAATGCTTTATTCTGAGCCCAAACATTTGCCAATTTTATCATGTCTTTTTCATGGCACGATACATTTTCTTGGTAAAAATTAAGTTAAATGTAAAATCAGACAATGGAGCATTAAGTCTTCTTCAATGTGAAACAAATTTGACAAAAATAGGTTTCAACTACTGCTTAATGATTTTAAAAATAGCTGATTACTTAACATTCTTCCCATTCATCATGCTCTCTCATACTTTTGAAACTGATTGTTCCATTCCCTTGGCATGGAATGCTTTTATCATCCTCATCTAACTGTCAGTTCCTTGGCTGTATTTTAGGATTTGGTTCAGACATAAATTCATAAAGTTGGAACTTGCTGGATGAGTTCTGGCTGATTCCCTTGTTCCATAGCACCTAGCATCAAGCATTGATGGACCATTTGATATAGAATACTAGACTAATGTGTCTTATATCATCAGTACATCTGTTCCTCATGGCAGATCCCTGCTTTTGTAATTTTTGTACTTTTAGCATATAATAGGTGTTCAACAAATAACAGTTTGACAAAAATGACATGAAATACACCAGTTTTGTTTGGTTCCAAGTCTTTGCTATTGTAAACAGTGCTACAATGAGCATTCGTGTGCATGTGTCCTTATAATAGAATGATTTATAATCCTTTGAATGTATACCCAGTAATGGGATTGCTGGGTCAAATGAAATTCTATTTCTAGGTCTTGAGGAATTCAAATCTGACTTTATTAACACACATAAGTGTGCTCATTTTTACTACTAGGGCATAATTTATATTAAACACTGTCATATGTAAAAGGAGCATACACTGTCTTGAATACCAATGATTACAGAATGGAAATAGCATCTTGGTGGACATGTTAAATGGGAAATAGTGGTTTTTGTTTTCTACACCTATTATTCTTTGTCATCTTATACTACTCAAACACGGGTTGCATAGCCATGAGTAATTTTAGTAGCTCAATCTCACTTATTTTGGAGAAAATGCTAGTCAGCTTTGGAAAAATAACTTTTTTTCATCAGCCATATTGCTTGAGAGGGGGACACATTTTCATCTTCATGAAGAAAATACTTGGACACATCCTATACATTATTATCTTCCAAGTACAAGGTTACAAGTTATAGTAAATTATTAACTAGTTACAAATTATAGTGAAGCAAAGTCCTCCAAGAAAAGGAAAAAAATTCTAATTTTTAGCTACAATAAGATGATCCACATTTGTTGGGCTACCTTCTGTGCAATCCTGTAAGTGTTTTCTATGAGTTAGTAGTTAGCTAATTAATTATTAGTAATTACTAGTTATGATACTAGTTATTAGTAGTTACTTGTTAACCAACCAGAGAGTTGTGGTCTTGGGATTACCTTAAAGTCTTCAAATTCCAATACTTAAATTTACTTCAAATTTGGACTTCTAAGTTGTTTATTTTTTAGTAGCTACTATGAACAACTTATTGCTTTTTCTTAGCTTTCTTAAAAGACTGAGACCGCAGATGAATAATTTCCTCTCCCCTACCCACTGGAGGAGGTAGAAAACTACCAAATGTGCATACATACTCTGGCCTTTGATCCTGGAACACTAGGACACAATTAGTTTAGAAAAAGAAATATATTTCAAACAGGTTACAATTATTGCTTCCTGAGAGCATATGAATAATATAGCAAGTTAGGTTTTCTACATTAATTTAAAAGCCTGTATGGGCATGAATATCAAATGACATGTCTGTGCTAAAATTTTAAATATGTGACAAAATCTTCTTAACTGATAAAACATAAAAATACTTCAGTTTTTAACCTCAAAAGAACTTGCTTACACGTGGATATATTAGTCGCTATACCCCTATCTGAGCTAAAAAAGAGTGCCAAAAAGTGGATTCTATGAATAAAATAGAACCAAGATAAAAAAAAAAAAAACTAAACAAAAATGTAAACTATTTATAAAACAGCATGTTCTAATATATCATAAAAATTTAAAACCTCTAGAAACTATTATTCATATCAATTTTGCTTTCAGTCTTCAGAGACAGAAAAAATAAAAATTACAGAAAAAATAACCTTGATATAAAGTTTAGATTTCCGGAGGAGAAAATTAATACTCGATTTTCTCCCAGAAATTTGTACTTGCATTTTCTTTCTAAACATATCTAAACATATCAACACTTACACATAGATCTGTCTATATAATTTGCAGGGCTCAGTGCAAAATAAAACCTCCATGTTAAAGAATTATTAATAGTGACAAGACAGCAACAGCAGAGTGTTAATCCAAGCATGGTGCCATCTTAGTGTTGGGCCCTGTGTGATTCTGAGGTTACATGCCTGAGAAGTTGGCCATGCTTATACTTTCTTTCCATGGTGGCTTCTCATTCTATAATTGCTTCACATTTATTCCCATATTTCCATTTCAAAATCATGTTGGGGCTTATTATAAAGTATATGAATATGTATTTAAAATATTGAACGTGGTCGTAATTTTTAATGTGAAAAAATATATTCTAATACATTGGTAAGTGAATTGTTGTTTAGCATGTATAGTCAAGAAAAGTATCCTCGGCTGATTCCCTATAAATACTGTGGGAAATAAAACCAATGAAAATCTTTTCTGGTTAATTGGTATCAATTGCCTTTGTTTTGATTTATTTAGATGAAATAATTTATTGTTTGTAGCATGTATTATCTTGAAGAAATTATTTGTATCTAATGCTGTTATAGTGTGGGCTAAGCTTTGCTAAGTACCCATTGAGAAATTGAGACCAATAAAAAGCAATGAAGAAGTGAACACTACCACTCAAATTCGATTACAAGCGGAACATTTAAGAAAATTGCCATTTAAAGTTCCCTATTAAAAATTACATTTTTCTTATTTTAAAATTCTGAAATTCACATAGGAAAGCTATTATAGTGTAGTCTCGTAATTAAAATATCAAAAAAGATGGATATGTATCATGCATTAATTTGATTTTGCAATATTTAAAATATAACAATGTGTATATGCATAGTAGAAAATATAACAGTACTAAGGAAACCATAATAGAATGGAATAGTTTCACCCCTGGACAGTGCCACATTCCAGAAAACGTTTTTATTACCGCCAGATCATTAAATAGCATGATCTGTGGGTCTTTAAATGTATCATCATTAGAAATTATCTCCTGAGTTATTGTTAAAACAGCTGAGACTTTGGATCATATTCTTCATCCCTTAAATCTACTAATTCTTCAATCTGTATTTGTTTGTACTGTTTCAGATCGTATCTCTTTGACTTTCAGATGTTAATTTCCCTCTTCCCCACCTTCCTTTTTCTGAGAGGTACACCTTTGCCTTTATGTTGTCTAGGTTGATATAATTTATGTGGGTGAATATTGAAGTTTTCAAACAAGGTGAAGACTAATAAATAACTGACTTTTAACCAAGCCACTTGCATAGCTAGTAGTATGCTGATGTTAAACTTCCTTCCCTGTAGGTTCAATTTCATATCTCTGACCTACTGAAGAATGCAATCCACATCTTGTTGATATTGATTCTATTTTTACACTTTACTAAGAGCTAAAATGTATGGTTTCCTATGGCTATTTTATATTTGGATCAGGTTTGTCTTATTTTTATTTTCCCAGAATTTCTAATTTCCTTTGCTTTGCCCTTACTGAGTGAAGTGGTGTGAGCTTCTTTAGCATAGCCACATTCTATTTCATGTATTCCTTTTTATCCAATTTTTTTTTTCCCTGAAGATTATCTTTTAGCAGTCACCCAACTTCTTTTCTAATTTGGACCTCTTTTTTAAGTTCTGCTTCTTTGCTCACATAACATGTTGCCATTTCATTCTCCTGGAATCCCAGATGAATTTCACTATTGCTCATATAGCCATCTTTTATTTTTACTTTTAACACATCTTTTCCTTGTTTATATTTACAAACTCAATTTTCCAAAAAATGACAGTAATAAAGAAAACGGAAAGAAAGAAGGAAGACAGAAAAGAAGAGAAGGAAATAGAAAGGAGGAATAATACAGAAAATGTGGAAGGGAAATGAGGAAGATAGAAATCATTTGGGAGGTAAACTTTTTCTAAGTCTAATGATTACATAGAAGCAGAATCCTAGGGTCCAATCATATTTTATAATCAAATAATTGAATATATTGTACATTTTTGTATATTCTACCGTGATTGATGGTAATCTGATAAAATTGGCTTTTCACTCTGGAAACTCAGTGCTGTTCAAATTGAAAGTCATGTATCCAGTTATAGTCTTATTTATTTTTATTTTCTACCTTTTCAAAAGGGGACGTAGCAGGCCCTTCCTATTTTGATATTTCTTTGTTTATTTTCAGCTTTTATAAGTTACTTCTCTTCCAACCATGGCTATTTACTCTTCTCTGTATTTTTTCCTATTCCCTCCTATCAAGTTCTGTAATTCATATATTGACATGCTTGGAATGTTACATTATCCCTCTTTTCTCTCAGAATCAACTTTTTAAAGTTTTTTTTTTTTTTTAACTCCTCTAAGAAGATTCTGTTTCCTTAATTTCTAATCTTTAGGGCTTTTTTTTTCTTTTGACTAATAAATGCTAAGTTTTGTTTATATTGTCATTAATGTGTGAGACAGAATCTCACCCTGTTGACCAGGCTTGTGGTACAATGGTGCCGTCAAAACCTCACGGCAGCCATGAAATCCCAGGCTCAGTCTATCCTCCTGCCTCACACTCTCAAACATTTAGGACTACAGGTACGCACCTGGCTCTAATTGCTTAGTTTTAAAACTCACTTTTGCCTTCTCCTCTCCACCCATTCCCAATCTTTATTTTTCTCATTTTATAACATCATGTTCAGGCTTTATGTAATCAACATGTTTTTAAATCTTTCTGAAAATATACATTTAAAATGGTTAAATTTTTAAGGCCTTTAATTCTGTCTTCATTCTTTTATTTCTGTTTGTTCTTTTTGATTTTTTTATCTGCTGCTGATTTTCATTATATGTATAGCAATCAGTATAGATATTCACATTTAAGTATATGGACTGGGACATTTTCCAGGTAGATAGAATAGATTTCCCCTATTGATGAAAGGAGGAGAACACTATAGACATATGTAAGGATGCTGACTGACTCAATTCTTTTTAGGATGAATAAACCAAAATTCTGAATTTAAGCCAAGGGTCTCTGAAGGGTCAGAGGAATTTAAACATTGGAGCCAGCATCTACCCTAGGATCTCTAATTCTTTAAGGATGTTTGGTAAATCTTTCATGAGCCCTGTAGTTCTCCACTGATCCAGATACAGTGTAAGGTACTTAAGCTCCCTGTGTAATCTAAAGTGACCAGATATAAGATAAAGGGTATAAATAGAGTCAACTCTTCCAGTTGTTCCATGTATGGACCATCTGTTAATCATCCATAACCCCCTCCCTCTTTCTACAGTGTCATATCCCATCTGAGTCTCCTGCAGACCCAATCCAGGTACCGTTTTGGTCCTGTGCTGACCAGACAGGTTCACTGAGTGCAATAACTCGCTGCATATTTTATTTTGTCACTTTCTCTCCTACTTAATCAGTAGAGATGTGTCAATAATCTCTTTATTTTTTCAGAAAGAGTTAAATGTGTTACCCAGTCAGTGTTGCCCATTCCCAAACGATCCATGCATCTCCCTATTTCTTGGCTGGCAGAAGTCCGTTTGCTTACCCTCATTGTAAATGGCTCTTAGGAAGGGAAATCGACAGTATATATGCTCAGAGCACTCTTCGATGATTATCTTTGTTTCTATTTTATGCATTCCTCTAGGAAAGTTACATTTTGCTATTTATTCCCTTCACAGTTACTCTTAAAATTAACAAAAATATATGTTCTCACCACCCATCAAAAATGTATCTAATTCAATTTTTTATAAACTTCACTTTTATAAAGTCATTGCTTATTTATGAACATTGCAGTAATGTTCACTCTATAAAAGTTATCATTAGCTCTGTCATTTCTTGTGAAATTCCTTTTCTTCTAGCATTTGTTATCTTCATAACAGAAAATTGTTTATAATTCTGTCAACCACAGTCTGCAAGTAGTTAACTTTCTCATTTATTCTTTTGTCTAAAAATGTTCTTTTTAATTTTGAATGATACCTTAGCAGCATATGAATATCTAAGTGTTGGTTATTATCACTGAGCAAATAGAAAATGTTTTCAAGTGTCTGAACTCTATTGAAAATATAAATACTTTCATTGGTCTAAATTTTATCTCATTTTTATGTCTGCCTTTTATTCCTGTTTTAAAATTCCTCGTTTTGATTTTCTGAATTCTGCACTTTGACTATAATGTGTACATATGTTAAGATCTATGTATCTATCTAGCATTGTATATATACTGTGTGTGTGGCTATATATACACATAACATATATACAATATACATGTCTATATATATATAACTACACACAACTTCATATATGTATACATTTATGCTTCTTCAATTTGATGATCAATATCTTTTAACAATTCAAGAAAATTATCAGTTACCTGTTCTAATATTGCTTCTCACAAGGTTCTCAAATTTCTTAAAGTTTTATTACATTTTTATTGTACCTTTCATCCTATTTTAATAGCTCTTCATTTTTCCTCTTTTTCATTTTCTTTTAACACCTATTGGTTATGTTTAAGTTAATCTATTAATAGCTGTTATTTATTTACTTTTCATTGTTTATGAATATTTTCTTCAGTTATAATGTTTTTAAAAGTTTTTCTGCTAACATTATAGCATCTATATTTTTATTTCTAGAGATTTTACTGACTTTATTACAAATCATTTGGCAATTTTCTTGGGGGCTAATTTTTGAATTTCATTTCTCCCTTTATACCTTAAATAACTTACTCAGTATTCTGAAATATACTGTCTCAGATTTTTCTATTTCTTAAATTCCAGGGATACTATTCCTCTGGCTTTATGGGTGTATCTTCTTACTTAGTATCACTGTGGATTATTTCATTATTATTGTCATTACTTTAGATGTGAACTAATCTTCAGCAGAAATGCCTAATGTTTGGAAATCATGTAAGACCTGGATTGTGAATAACAAAATAAAAAATTGTTTAGCAGGTTTATTTCATTTTATTAATATATGAGCTTGGCAATTTAAATTCATATTCTGAATTTTCATAACCTAGATGAGAACTTTAATTCACAAGTAAAAAATGTTCTTGTTTTTATATTTCCCTCTGAAGAACCTTGGCCCTAGGTGGAGATTAGCATCCTGGGTGTCTTCATAATCAGTACATAGAGAGTTCTAGTCTCTTGCAACTAGGGGTAGCCTCATGAGAATCTGTGTAGGAGTCTCACTTGCAATTCCTTGCTATGTGCAGAGGCATGGACTCGATTCATAATTTGCTTTTATATTATCCAGTATTTTAGGATCTTATAGCAGAAACAACATTTTGTATTAATTCCGTTCACCATGTTGCCACATGGTTCTCTATAGTAGCTAATATCCTATTTAAACTTTATAAAAATGTTTATCATGTAAAGAAAAGTGTGGTTCTAGATTCTGGGTCAGCAAACACTTTTCTCTGAATGGCCAGATAGCAAATATTTGAGGCTCTATTAACCATATGGTCTCTGTTACAACTATTCAACTCAGCCATTATAACATGAAAATAGGCATAAGTAATATGAAAACAACTGAGTATGACTGTTCTAATAAAATTTTATCTATTAGAAGAGATAGGCTAAATCTGGGCCATGGATCATTGTGCTTACCTCTGATTAAATCACAGATTGTTATTATTTTCTTTTTTTTTGATTCGTATTAGTGTTGGTGTCATTTGCTTGTCCTTTTTTTATTTAAAAAACTTTAGGGGTAGACATGGTTTTTGATTACATGGATGGATTGTCTGATGGTATGAAGACAGGGCTTTTATTATACCCATCAGCCAGCATTCATTGTGCAAATCACTGATTCTTATTCTGATTTCATATTCAGAATTCAGTAATGTCCATAAACCTCACTGAAAATGTTCACCATATAGCTATGTAAGTTTTTGTAAATGTGTGAGTCTGCATGTATGTAAATATGTGTGAGTCTGAATATATGCAAATGTTAGTATGGGTGTATAGGTATGTTTGGTGTGTGATTACACAGATGTAGGCTACAGCATGGGATCATTCATATTCACATGTAATTTTTTTCTCCTGTGGAAAAAGGCTACATTTTTAAACATTTAAAAGATCCAAGGCTCTGAAAACATTAGTTAAATCATGCAAATATTCCTAAATGCTAAAGCTCTAGAATTCTCTAAGTTTTCCTCTTAACACGTTCCCTTGCTAGCATAAAATAAATCTACTAAATTTTAAATAAATTTAACGTAATATTCTGGGACCCTTTTTTTATTTCAATGTGAGCCCAGTAGAGAAAAAAAAAAACAGATAGGAGATGTGGGAGCGGGCAGCTGATAAAGCTTAATAATACCATTTCTTTAAGATAATTCTAGAACCGTGCCATGCCACTTAAATAATTTAAGGTCAACTTATTTAACAAAGTACTTCCTCTCCCACTAATTTGAACTGCTAATTTTAACCTCCTATCAGCAAACTACATACTTGATGTTCAACTGCCGATGGAGAAACTAATCTCCACCCATCTGGATGCACTCTTATTATTTCCATATATTTGTTGGCTCCAAAAGTTTAAATATAGTACAACCATAGATTTACCTTCTGAATAGAATATAGATCTGATGATTTTATAAGAAGAAACCCTTTCATTTGGTTCTCATTCTTTCTTGTCTGCTGCCATCTATGATGTGCCTCTCACCTTCTGCCATGATTGTGTAGCCTCCCCAGCCAGGTGAAACTGTGAATCAATCCTCTTTTTCTTTATAAATTACTCAGTCCCAGGTGTGTCTTTATCAGCAGCATGAAAACAGACATATACAAATGGTATGCAGGAAAATGCATCCTTTTGGTCCAGGACTGTGAACCATTTAGTTCCCTCAGGTATGTGGGTTAGCAGAGTATAGGGAATGGAAACCACCAGGTGAATTGAAACCACAGCTTGATTAATGAGATGGAGGTTCTGAACCCTATTTTTTTCCCTATTTTTTGTACCCCCAAAATTACCCTGAGTAGTAAATTTACTCTTTCAGATTAGATATTTTTTTTGCTGGATAAGGAAACAGAGAGGTGTGCTTTACAAAGGCCCTTCCAGTCTTTTGAAGAAGGAAGTGGGATTCTCATCTACTTCCAATTCTATCATGGATAACTTGAACTAATTGAAAGGTTTATTCTAGTCCTTTTTAAGCCCGCCAAAATATACACACCTGAAAGTGTTTCCTCTTCCATTCTCCCATTTCATCATAAGGCTCCACCCATTCCCTGGAACTACATGCGGTAAAAAGCTCATTCCCCACCAACTTTGCTGTTTGCAGGGTGGCCTGCTTTTCAATGGTAGTCTGTAGGAGATCAATCAGGATGGTGGAAAAAATTATAGGAAAGATGCAAACCTTCTTGGAAGGCTGTAAGGTTTTGTAAAAGCTTTGGAAAAGGGTTATGGCTTAAGGCAGGCTAATCCACTTAGCTTGAGCTAATAGCAAAGAGCACATAACAAGGGAATGTAGAAGAGTTTATCTAAACAGCTTGTTTACTCATGTTGTCCTAAAACTGACCTTTGATCATTCATGTACATTACTGCTCTCTACTCAGGGGATTGACAATGTTAATCACTCACAAATGTTGTTTTCACCAGTCCTTTGTCATTAAATCAGTACAAAATCATTAAATCAGGCTTATCAGGGATTCTGCTGACTCTGGCAGGAGCACCCTGGCCATGCTGACAGTCAAGCCTATGTCTGCGAACTCCTTTCATCCTTCACTTATGACCCCGTATGAGGAATGCTGCAATGGATCATGACAGAACCCTCATAAATGAAGGTGAAGAGACTGTGCAGTCAGTAAGTTACTGGTGCCTGCTAGGGATTTTGAAATTTGAGGGAATCGTTCTAGCTAGGGTTTCATCATAGGACAACAGTTATTAGAACAACAGAAAAAGTATATGAAAGTATCAAAACAGCTGCTAAATGCAAGTAGAGCCTCAGTTTCACAGGCTCAGTTAAGGGACCTAATGCAGACTGTTGTTTCCCATAACCCATGGTGCCCAGAAGAAGGCATGCTAGAGCTCTGGGAACAAGTGGGGAGAAATCTTAAACGAATCAAGCACAAGGGCAACGGGTCCCAGTAACTAACATCTTTAATGTTAAGGGCCTTAGTCAGGGCCGCTTTGGCCCCATTCTATATCGAAGAGCCTAAAAAGGGAAGGGAAGAGGAATCATCACCTACCTCAGCACCTCTTACTTCTCCATCAGCCCTACCATTATTGAGTAGAAGTGCCACAGAGGAAATGCAGGTTCCCCTGAGCCCTCTCTCCCAATAAATTGGAAAAAAATTACAAGGGAGATACTACAGCTAGGGGACCCTGTCTTAGGTAAGCAGCATTACAAGGGGAGTTCTTGGCCTGCCCAGTAATGCAGGATCGACAAGGCAATCAGACATATCAAACCATTTCATTAGATGCCTATAGGGAAATAAGAGAAAGCATTAGAGAAAACGAAGCTGCTAGACCATTTACGAAAGGATTAATTGAAACCATAGCAGAAAACTTCCATATGACTCCATGGGACTGGTCAGTGCTAGCTAAAACAACTTTAGGCACCAGTCAACACTGCCTCTGTAGGGCAAGAATTTGAAGAATCATGTGAACAGCAAACTGTTTTCTAATATTGGCCACTGTTATTCCTCCCCTTCCCCTAATGTGGCTCTCTCAAAATCCTATTTGGATAGAACAGTGGCCTTTAAATGGAGAGAAATTACAGTGAGCCCATGAATTACTTGAGGAACAATTAAACATCAGCCATAAAGAACCATCTAACAGCCCTTGGAATTTACCCATTGTCATCATTCCCAAAAAGTCTGGAAAATGGAGACTTTTGTATGACCTATGGGCTATTAATGCTAATCTGCAACCTATGTGGCCTCTTCAACAGGAGCTTCCTTCTGCCATGGCAATTTCTCAAGATTGGCCTATAGTCATTATTGACTTAAAAGACCACTTTTATACTTGATTGGAAAAGAATGTTACTGATTATACTCACTTTTGCCTTATGTTATTTACTAATTTTAGGATGCAAATGCAAATCCACAACACGACTTATAACTGCTGTGCCTGACAAACCTGTTGCTGTACACATTTGTACTCTGCAAATCAACAAAATTTGATGCAAAAAAACAGAAAAGGGGGAGATGTAGGGTATTGGTCAGGGTGGTGGGAAAAATTATATGAAAGATGCAAACCTTCTTGGAAGGCTGGAATGTTTTGCAAAAGCTTTTGGAAAGGGTTATGGCTGAAGGCAGCCTAATTATCTTACCCTGAGCTAATAGCAAAGAAAGATAACAAGGGACTGTAGAGGAGTTTAAATAAATATCTTGTTTACTCATGTTGTGCTAAAACCAACCTTTTATCATTCATGCACAGGACTGCTCTCTACTCAGGGGGTTGACAATGTTAATTACCCACAAAAGGTGTTTGCACTAGACCTTTTTCATTAAATATGTACTCAATAAATGTGAGTGTTGCTGGCTTATTGTGGCTGCTGTGTACTCTGGCATGAGCCCCCTAGCCTCATGGACAGGCAAGCCTGTGTCTGCAAACTCCTTTCATCCATCACTAGGCCAGAATCTGTGGGGCAGACTCAACAGTAGTCAGGGTCTGATTCAAAAGTATCATAATATCCTTCCACGAGAGTTCAAATACTTGGGTTAAATTCTGGATAGCCTCTATATACCTGTCAGCCTCATCTGAAAACATGCCAAGATCTCCTTTAATTTGCCTGAAATCCTATAGAGAAAAGGGGTCTTGGACCTTAATGTGGCCATATTCACGAGGCATCTATTGCAAGGGCAGGAGTGAGACTGGGGCCTGCTTAGACAAACATTTCTAGGACATGAAAAGTTTGAGAGAGAACTTGGATATAGAGAACCTGGATAGGGAGAAGCAGAGGGAGTTGCCTCCCCTGCTGGAGGTACCTCTGGGATTTGCTTCTCTAGTTCCCTGGTAATTCCCTTGCAGCCTCTCCCTAGATGGCCATCAGGAAGGCTGAATTAATCCTACAATGTTGACAAAGGTCCAGCATTCCTTGCAAGGCAAAGAAATCCTGCAAATATGAGAACTTGGAGAATTTGCCCTCATGTTTACAGAAAAGGACCAGCTGCAGGGTGGTATTGAAATTAATGCTTCTATCCTGAGAAAATGCTTCTCCTTCCTGAAGAACAAAATTTGGCCATACCTTTGTGCAAAGGAATATGAGGTGCCTTTTATCCAGAGCCTGCAAGGCCAAGAAGTATAGGCTGAAAAAAGTATAGGCAAAGATGTATAGGCAGAATATAGGCTGAAAATATTTGGTTTCCCATTTTGAAGGGAGGAGAGAGGAGGAAAAAGACATTTTTTTTCTCTCCGGTGTCTGAGGGTGAAAAGTGTCCCAATAATTCAGGATGCACTTGAGAGGAGTGCAGGTGGAAGTTAATTTGTTACTCATCTGGAGAAAGGGGAAAAACGTATCTCTTTGTCCATTTGTCTTCCCAGTGAATAACTGGGCTATGTGACAGAGAGGAAAAAAATCATCCTCTTTTTACTTCTGACCTTATATCCCATATCCAGGTGACCTTTGCAGGTGAGTGCAAGTGTAGCCTTCACTCATGAAGCAGGGAGGCATAGTCAGCAGGAATATTTGCACTCACCTATGCAGTGCTTAAAATTCCCACCGTCAGTAACCTTTGAATTCCCTAGACCCTATCTATGCCGTGAATGCAAGCATGACCTCCATCTATAAAATGGGAGGACCTAATTGGCAGGAATTAGTCGTGCTCACTTGTATACTGTGCCCCTAGACTTCCATGGTTATCTGCTTCTAGACACCTTAGATCTAGTTTTCCTTTCTAGGGTCTCAAACCAAAGATTGGAATTGTCTCAGGAGGGTGTATGTACTAATTAATAAGTGCCAGGTGGCCCTCATGAAATTGCAGAGAGCAACTGGTGGAGCAGCCCCTCTGTTGCTTCCCTAGCATAAGCAGGTAAAACTGGGACCCAGTCCTCCTCAAACAAGGGAGAGAAAGGGATTCTAGGTAATTGGGGACCTGGCCTAACAAGATGCTTCTCAAGAGGAAAAACAAATAAGCCTCTCACATAGAAAAATTCCCTGTATTTTTCAGGACTATGTTAACTCCTGACATGGTGAAGAAAAGAGAAGAAACCAACTTAAGTGCAAGGAAAGGTAGGGTGCTTGGAGAAAAAAGTGTCTTGCCCTATGCAAATGGGTTCTTCAGCAAGAGAAAGAAAACTCTGAATTGTTACATGCTCCATGCTCCTAACAATAGACAGATACCACAGTGTTCTCATTTACACTCCTGATGACTAAGCCAAAAATGCTCACTCTATTCAGTAATATTTATGTGGTTTGCAACAATACCCATAACATTGTATATAAAGAAGAGATAGGAGCTAGGACAACCAGGAAAGGAGGGAAGGGGAGGAGATGTGGGGGAGGGGAAGAGAGGGAGGGAAAGAAACAGTGAAGAAGAGGGAGAGAAAGAAGGAGTGGAAGAAAAGAAAGAAAGAGAGAAAGAAAGAAAAAGGAAGAAAGAAAGAAGGAAGGAAGGAAGGAAAGAAAAGAAAGAGAGAAAGGGAGGGAGAGAAAGAAAAAAAGGAAAGAAGGAAAGAAGGGAGGAAGGGAGGGAGGGAGGATGGGACAGAGGGAGGGAGGACAGGATAGAGGGAGGGAGGAAGAGAGGGACTGGGGGTCTTAGTGTTGACATTCTAACAAGTGGCTGGGGATTAAAGTTAGTCCAGGGGCCTTTGGATAACACTGAGGTGTAGCCTCAGCCAGCTACCCTCAGCTGCCCCAGGACCTCCTTCGGATTCCGTGTGATGTCTAGAACTCTGTGAAGGGAGCCAGCATTCCCAACACTGGAAGATGATTGGAGATTAATGGTTTTGTCCTAAGCAAGCCTGTCCTCCATGTCTTAAGTCCCACAGCCACAACAGTTACTTTTCACTGGCTAACAGAAGTCCAGTGTTTTTGATTTTGGCTATTTTGGAGTTTAGAGACTCAGAGGAAAGGAGAGAAACCAGCAAGTCCACTTTCATTCAACCTTCCACAGATCCCAGGGAAGCCCCCCAAAAATGTCATGGGATCCTTAGGGTGTCGCTTTCCCAGCCAGAAAACTCTGTGGCCAGTGGCACCTTTGCCTTAGTTTTGCTTGAGCCCACTGGGTTCATCCTGTTCACTTGGACAGGTAGTCTGGGCTTGGCTTTTGCTACCGGCCTGAGTCCCATGCATTTCAAGGTGGAGCCAGGCATGGAGTGGTGAGGAGAGTATGAGCAAGTGAGCAAGCATGGAGTTTGGCTACTACGTACAGCCTGGCATACCAGCTGCGGTGGGGTGGTCAGCTACAGCGCTGGGCACAGCTACTGGCTTCCTTGGCGATGGAACCAGGCATACCACAAGCCTCTTCCTCAGTGGGCACTGGGGGAAATGGTGGCACCCAGAACCTTGGAGACACCAGGAACTGCAGAGCCCCAAAGAGGCTGTCACAGCCCTGGCTCAGGGAGCTCCTAAGTCTGAGATCCCTGAAGGGCCACAGCTCTTCCCTCTTCTCTCATCTATAACGTGGTGGGCAGTGGGCATATTTCAGGTTTGTTTTTATTGCAGTTCTTTCAGTCCTTTCATTTGGCAGGTCCTGAGTTACTGTATTGTATCCAGGAAAAATGAAGTACACAGACAAGTGGAGCAAGGCAAAGAAGTACTTTACTGAGTGACAGCTCAGCTCCCAGGAAACCTGGAGTGGGTAGCTTTTCTCCACAGGCAGTTCATCCTCATGTGTGTGCACATCTCAGTAGAGAAGAGACCCAGAGTGGGAAACTGCTCTCTTCAGGCAGGTCATCCCAAAATCTCTGCAGCCCTCAGTGGAGAGGTGACCTGGAGTGGGTAGCTCCTACCAACAGGGAGGTCATCCTGATGACTGTACAGCTCTCAGCAGAGAGGAGACCCACAGCACGTAGGTCCTATCCACAGTCAGATCCTCTCATCATCTGCCCAAGTCTGGCTGAATCCAGGATTTTTGTGGGCTTCAGAAGGGAAGAAGTGCCTGCTGATTGGTCCATGGGCAACCATGGGCTGGCCTGGAAAAAGCACTGTAAGTTGTCATTCTGGTCCTCAGAAGTAGCACCCTGGCCCTCAGGCTTCAGACCATCTCTGGTTTAAAGGTAGGGTATCACTCGGGACCTGTCCCTTTCCACTCAGGAGCCTGTCTGCCTCCTGCCACTGTTCATGGTGCCCAGGCTGTCCTGCCAAGGGGTGTCTGCAGTCCCATGCCAAGCTGCCCTCAGACCCCTACTTGGCCTTCTTCCTGTGCTGTTCAGCACCCAAACGGGACCAAGGTGGGAGACCAAGAGGGGACCAAGGTGGAGTCCCCACGGAGGGGACCAAGGTGGCAGGGCTGGCATGTCAGCACCACCCTGAGCATGTGCACACCCAGCCAGGTTGTGACAGTGCTTGGGTTTGAAGACAGCTTTACTCTGAAAATGGAGTGGGCATCATGAGCAGGGAGAGGCCAGGCAGGAGCAGCCATTTCTCAGCCTGCAAGGCAGTTGGGCTTACTGGGTTTCTAAGAGCTCAGGGATGCCTGGGTTCCTGGCTGCTGCTGGCTAGCTGCAGTTGTGCCTGAGAGGGCAGGGCTCCTGTCCCACCAACTTGGAATGGCTCCTGTCCCACCAACTCGGAAGTTGGTGGGGCTCCTGCCTGTTCCTGGCTCCCACCAGCTCTGAGTAGATAGCTGCCCTGGCCTCAAGCCGCGCCCCCACCTCCCCCACAGCCGGTGTCTTTGCTGCAGCATCTACAGATGGGCCGCTTCTGCCATCAGTTATACATTTCAGTCACTGAATGTAACCAGACAATGTAAAGAAATTATAAATAATTTTCAGCTGGAGATAATGGTATTGTTTTGTTTCAAAGGAAACAAATTCAAACATTAACTTGTTTTGCTTGAATCTGGGTTTTATAAATTTGTAAAACGTGCAAAAATCTAAGGCTTACACATACAGAATTTCATGCACAATGATTGCTAAATGCTGAGATGCAAAATAAGCAGTAGGAAATAAAATCTGGCAGCTTTAAATGTCCCAGTTGCATCAACACCGACACCATTTACTTATAATATCTTATGGAAAGACAAGTCCCCACTCAGAGGGCTCAGGACATCATTAGTCACGGGGCAGTCCACAATTAAAAATCAAAAAGATTCGTAACAAAACTGTATACTACTTTAGTGCCTTTTAAATATTAAAATGAAAAGGGGTATGAATTGTAACTAAATTTTCTGTAGATAAATAATATATAAAATCTGTATGTTAAACATCAGCTTAGATTTCTATTGAAAGATAAAGTATTTTCTCTCGCTTAAAACTATTGACCCATATATATGTCATTTGAACCAGACATCAAGTACATTTTTCCTTTCTGAAGATATCTTTGTTTGATATCACCTACCAAAGATGATGTGATCATTAGCAATAAATTTGAATCACAAGCTTATTGTATTTATATTTTCCCTTAAATCTTCATGCACTTTATAAGTTTTGGAAAGTGAGGATGGTGGCAGCTAAGTGGAGGAAAAAATGAAAGGAAAGTGTCTATTACTATTTAGATACATTTGAAAACCTGTCCTCTTAGTCAATGTTTCAGGAATTAAGATTAAGAGATATTCAAAGGAAGGTGGTCTAGCAAACAAAGCATGAAATGATTGAAAGGTTTGAAATAAATGGAAAGTGTTCAACTTAACCACAACCCTCCATTGTTCATTCATTCATCTGTTCATTAATTCATTTGACTAATGCTTCTTTATTACCTACAGAATTCTAGAAGCTATTCTAGGAAGTGAAAATTAATAAGTGAATGAAAAAGACAAAAATCTCTAATATTACAAAGCTTATATTGAAAGAAGTCAAATCAAGAGATAATAACATTCACGAATACTAGTCAAATGATCATGAATGTTCTGGGGAAAAACATAACAGAGAAGGAGGATAGATTGTATGTATCAGGAGGGCCCAGGAGAGACAGAGACAGTCACATAGGTATTAAAGCAAAGGCATCGAGGAATGGTGTGACAATTCTGGTTTCTTTGTGATGACCTGCAGAAACAGGGTAGAGAATGTAATAATACTAGGCCTGGTGGCCTCAGGGCTGATAATGCCAGTAACCTTCAAGACATAAGGAAAGCCCTTTGCAAACATTTGCTTCTCTTTTGTCCTTCAGAATTTCCCAGTGACTTGAGGGAATTCTTTTTTTTTTTTTTTTTTTTTTTTTTTTCCTTCAACTTTTTTTTTTTTTTTTTTTTTCAGTTCTTGGCTAGCATAGGCCCTATCATACCACTTACTTACTGGGCATCACACATTCAGTTCTCGACATTTTGCATATCACATACTTCCATAAAGCCTGTAGAAAGGTCTGCTGTTTTATTCTACTTGTAAGCTAACAATTTAGCCTGCCTCAATTTTATAGATGCTAGCAGGAGACAGAGACTCTAGGCCAGAGATGAAGGTCATTATTACTCACAGCACAGCAGGCAACACGATGTGGTTAGGATTGGTTAGGAAACCATCAGCTTTATAAGGGGGAGGCTAGAAGACCTTCCCTATCTTTCCCCTTGAAGGAGACATTATTTTTATTACCCTGGTAAAGAAATTAATCTACCCCCTGCACAGGAAGGAAACACTATTTCTCTTTTCAAAGGCTGTTTGCTATATAAAAATTCTTGAAAAAATAATTCAGAACACAGCTGTCAATGGCTTTTTACAAGATGTATAGAATCACAAGAAACTCGTGGAGAATTGTTTCCAAGTGGCTACTTGATTGCTCACTCAATAATCTTACACAAATTACCAAACTTTTCATGCTTACCATTGAGATTTGCAATTCTGACTCTCTTCTCTCCTGGTCAAACTGTGCCGACTCCTGATTCCAATTTCCTAAATCTATAGTTCATCTAAATGCAGTAGCCTATATATCATATTCCCATTATAAAATTTAATTACAATTATGTTAAGATAACAGATAATCTCAATCTTATAGAAATTGTGAAGTAGCCAAAATTTTTATTTCAATATCCTCAAATTTTCCTACTATGTATTTTTTCTTTGTATCTTAATATTTTATTATCTGCTTTCTTGCCTTAAGGGATAGGATGTAAAAACAATTTATTCTAGTGTTAATAAAATAATAGATTGACTTAATTACCCCTTCAAGAGCATTTACATTTTAACAAGTGTATAGTCATAACCAAAGAATTATTGCTATTATTTGTAAAGTAATAAAGGTTACTTGAAAAGCTGTGTTGAGGCAGAAAAGCCCTTTTGTGTCTCTATCTAATTCAGAATAAGATTCCATTCTGTGTGTGGCCTCAGGTGCATTAAGTAGTCCCAAGAGACCACGACCTGCTTTCTCCTGAGCAGCTCTGCTTTTATCTATGTTATATATTGGATCAGCACCAGAGATTTCACTGAATGAAGAGCTTTGTAGCTGAAGAAAGAAAAACACCATAAACAACAAAACAAATCTGAAGGTCACTGGTCTAATTTATTTATGACTTGGAACTCTCCATACCTTGAGTTCTTTCATTTATATTCCTGTCATTTGTTTAAACATTATTAATTAAGAGGGCAGCATTTGGTACAGATTTCCTATCTATGATTTCTCTTAACCAAGGAGCTATTCTCTAATCTGAACTTGCCTTGGTAAAATTTGAAAAAAATTATTAGTTCATGGTGATTAATGATTCTATATTCTAAAGAACAAATGTTGGTGTTTAAATAGTGTGTAATTATATTTTAGGATATTCAGATTACCTGAGGAAAATATGTCTTTCAACTTGCTTAAGGGGCATTTACTTCTAATTTCTATATAATTAGAGTAGATGCATTTTCTATTTGATGTAACAAAATATAGTGCACATGCATACTTAAAACTTGTGACAATCTAAGATTGTGACTTTTGATTTGTAGAACAGTGTTAATTATCATGGCCATTATTAGTGGGAATTTGTATTATGGTTTTCCAGAAAATAACTGTCCTTTCTATGACTGTATTCCCAGAATACCCAATTACTTCAGCTCCACAAGAAATACCAAAGACTTCTATCTTAGTGACTCAATCTTTAAAAGTCCACAACAGAAACTTTCTTAAAATATGCAACACGGAATTAATATTTCTTCAGAATTAAAATATTGCTTGTTGGCCGGGCTTGGTGGCTCACACCTGTAATCCCAGCACTTTGGGAGGCCGAGGCGGGTGGATCAAGAGGTCAAGAGATCGAGACCATCCTGGCCAACATGGTGAAACCCTGTCTCTACTAAAAATACAAAAAAATTAGCCGGGCATGGTGGCACGCACCTGTGGTCCCAGCTACTTAGGAGGCTGAGGAAGAAGAATCACTTGAACCCAGGAGGTGGAGGTTGCAGTGAGTTGAGATTGTGCCACTGCAGTGACAGAGCAAGCCTGGTGACAGAGCAAGACTCTGTCCCCCCCTCCCCCCCAAAAAAAATGTATATATTGCTTATCTTTTCTTTGGAGCTTTATTTTGATTTTCTAAAAAATGCATTAAAAGTATATTTTTCCCAAGCAATTATGTTTTTAAAATTCAAAACTAATATAATTTGATTACTTTTTTTAAAGAGAAGAAATGTTTAAAAATTATTAAAACGATGTCAATATTTTTGATGTTCACAGACATTTAATTATTCACAATCTACAGCAAATTCTCCCCATTCAGGCTTTACCACTGTTCCTCACCTTAGGGCATGTTTGGCTTTTGTCTGCATGATCATTTGCTAAACACATTGTGGATATCCATCTACCTTGGTTGACAGCCTTGAGTCCTGTCTAAGGCTAGGCTGCATTCCTCCAGGAGTTTCAGAAATAAATCACTGTCACTTCTTCTACTGCCTATTAATCCTAGGAAATCAATATGCTTCTCTCTATTTGTGGGCTTTCAGGAAGATTTCTTACAAAAATTGTCAAATAAGTACTGCCTGATAACTGAACTACGTCTTATTTCAAGCCTGTAAAGCTGCCATTCTGGAATATACGGTAAAGTAAATGAGAATGCAAATTTAATCTGTACATTTAAAAAACACTGTATGTTCTTCATAGAAATGCTCTTCTAGTAAGGCCTTTATGCCCTAAAAAGTGTGTAGCATTCTAACTTTTTAGAATAAGAGTTTTCTGACACTTATTCTGTGTATGTCTAAGATTTCACTTCAAAAATTTTAGCAAGTGTTTTGTGTTTATTTGCTTATATTTTTAATTGTCTCTATTTCATCTTTATTATGTAGTACTGAAATAATCTGTTTTGTAATTATTTAATCTTTAATAAAAATATAAATTTTTGAAATGTAATTTATTTGTATATTTTATGTCTATAGCTTAAAAATTTACTAGTATAAATTTTATTTATAAAACTTGTTAACTTTTAAAATTAACTTTCTGTAGTTTTTGTTTATAAATTTTATTACCAGTTTGCCAAAGATTTGACCATTTAACCACCCTTTTAATAGAGATTACTCTTCATTAAATTTTTTCTGGATTATTAATTTGTGTTTTGTTTCTATTTTTAAAAATTTAAGCAGAAAACTAATGAATTTTTAAAACTTGTGAAATGTAGCTATACTTAAAGAAAATTCACAATTTTAAGTTTGTGTATTAGAAGAAAATAAATGCTGAAACTAAATTATTTAAATTTATTTAAATAACCAGTTGATTCTTTACTAATAAAACTATTACAAAATAAAACTACTAAAAATCAAAAGTATCAAGAATTTTAAAAGATGTAATTGCTGTTTGTATTCTGTACTATTACAAAAATTACGAAAAAGTATTGCATGCCATAACCATAAAAATAGACCATGTAAAATTTCTAGAAAAAATACATTTTACTGAAACTAACTCAAGAAGACTTGAAATCTCCTATTTCTATAACTATTAAAAATGTAATGCATAATATCAAATCTTCTCCCAAAAGAACTCTTGACTCAGATGGTATTACTTGTGAATAAATAATATTAATCTTACATACACTACTGCAGAGAATAAAGCTTTGGTAAGACCAGAATAAACTTGTTATCTAAACATAATTCAATTTATAAAAGTGTAAACACTCTTCAAGTTACTCTGTAGATTCAATATTATCAGAATAATTCAAACTTTTTTGTGTTTTTATGTGCAACTCGACAAATGATTTTAAATTTACATGAAATTTCAAAGGCCAAGGGTAGGGATTAAAAAAAAAGATTAATGAGAAAAATGTGCTTTACTGGACATTAAGATTTGTAAACTAGTAATTAATCTTGGTTCTTATTGGACATAAATGTGCCACTGCACTCCAGTCTGGGCAACAGAGTGAGACTCTGTGGGAAAGAAAAAAGAAAAAGAAAAGAAAAGGGAGGGGAGGGGAGGGGAGGGAAAAGAGAAGAGAAAATAGGTTAGTGAAACTGAAAATGGAGTGGAAAAAGAGATCTAGGGCCTGATTTAGAAAAAAATTGATGACAAAAGCAATGGGATGGAATGGTCCTTTTTAGTAAATGGTACTAGATCAATTGGATAACTGTGTGGAAAAAAAATAAAATAAAACCTGATGAACACCACACCACATACACAAAAATAAATTATGGAAGTGCTGTAGGCCAGTGTATAAGATGCAAAATAATACATTTTCAGAAGTTAATATTACAGATTATCTTTATGGCCTTGTGGTAGACAATGATTAAATAGGACATTTTAAAAAGTGCTGAACATAAAGGTGTAGACTGATAAACTGATCTACCTCACAGGCAAGAATTGCTGTACATCAAAAGAATCCATTAAGGGAATGAAAATGCCAGACACCAAATTAAAAAACAAATGCATTTGAAACACCTGTGAAAGTTTGTGTCTAGAATATTTAATGAATAAAGTAATATATAATTAATAATAAGTAACTAAAGTCTATTAAGAATAAGTGCAAAAGACTTGAAAAGGAACTTCACTAAGAGATATTCATGAGGTTATTTAATATTTCAAAATTGCTTAACTCAGTTATTAAGGCAATAAAAATTAAAACTGCAATGAGATATAAATGCAAAAGACACCAGAATGTCTAAAATTAGAAATCTAACTAAACACACCAGATGTTGGCAAATATGTGGAGTGAGGGAAACTCTCAAACATTACTGTGGAGTGTGTAAATGGATTCAACTTCTTTGGAAAAAGTATTTTCCTGCTAAAATTGAACTTAACACCCAGTCATTTCACCCATGGTTTTACATCCAAGAGAACCATGTGCAGAAGAGAAGTTCCAACTTATACATAACTGCCTTCTGTAATAATAAAAATTAGAAACAACTCAACTTCCTCTCAAAAGTAGATGGATAAATAACTTGTGTTTTATTTATAGATTGGGATACTATTCATCATTAAAAATTAGGAATTGCAGTTATATGCAACAACACAAATTAATCTTTAAAATAATGAGTTTAAGTGAAAGAAACCTTATCCAAAAATATACATCTTATATGATTTCACTTATATAAAATAAAGCACAAAGCTAAAAATGGTGTTTAGAAATTAGAAAGCAATTTTTACAAACCTCAGTAAAAGGTATAATATTAAATGGGATAAGGATAATAATTGAGCAAAGTTTTTAGAGGAACTAAGGCGCACTAGACATCTTCTGTATGGTGCACTACACATAATTATTTTGGGATATATTATGAAGCTGTACAGCATTCTTTTGTCCTCTTTTTAGCTTATTGTATATAATACACAATAGGTTAAGAGAGAAAGGTTTTAACAGGAGAGAGGAGAAAGACAGACTACTAGGATATATAGTTGGTGTTTCCTTTTAACTGTCTTAAAATATGTGTGATTTATTATTTTAATATTCTTAAATTAGGTTTTTCAGATCCTAACATAATCCAGGTTCATCTTTAGCAATACAGTATTCACAAAACTCTAGAACATGGCTTAGTAGTCTTATCTCTTAATAACATAGATTTATTAAAAAGAAAACTGCAAAACTGATCATCAGCACCAAATATATACTATTTACAGCTTTGGCTGGTTACTGTCATTTTTTACTTCATAAATGTCCATGTTTCTTTTTGATTTTCCAAGAGAATCCTGAAGATATGAGTTAAAATATGTTAACAAGATACACTGTGTAATTTTTATCAAGTGTAATTTTAAAAGAGAAAACATCTTAAAGTCGTTGTTACTGGGTCTTGTCTCTGAACCCAAATGAAACAATGACGGACAATTGACACTATTGTAAGTCCTCGGTTTTAATTTATAATATTTTTACATTATTAAAGCCAAAATAAGTGATGCCAAATAAAATTTGACAGCTCAATGACTATTTTCTAATTCTAATTAGATATTATTAGACATGTAATAATATTTTACATTTTAAGTCTAATAATATTGTATATTAAAAGGCCTTTGAAAGAAAGAATGCATGCACCAGCACCATGGTGGGCATTTGCAGTTTTTTGGGAACCTGAACCCAGACTTTGAGTCCAGCCTGGAAGCCCTATCTCTAAAAAAATTAAAAATAAACAAAAGTAAGTAAATACAAAAGAACGAACACTTACACAGAAGCCTAATAAGTAGAATGGACTGAAATAATGCTGTTTTTCATTTTGGTGGCAATGAGCAATAGTCAGAACCTCAGCTTCACCTTCCATGATGCAGAGTGACACAGTTCAAAAACAATTTCATTAATGCATTTTCTAACTGTTAGAAGTTCCAAAAATTAAAATTATAATATACTCTTAAAAATCCAATATACTCTTAATAAGCTAAAATTCCAATCCTTCACTTGGAAATAGAAACATAATTTTGAGTGACACATCAGCTTTTGGATGATGGCAACTGTTTTATTTAGCTTTTCTTTACATTTGATTTGTGACATGACATTCTGGGGTTTGAAGCTGCTTTTAAGAACTAACTAGTGACGAATAGCAGCTGCATGAAAACCTAAAAGTGACTTCTAAAACGGAAAAATCTGATTAACTAAAGATGATGACAATGAGAACTATCTTTCATAGAAAGTAAAGTTTACTATTTATTTGATTTAGATGTATCCAAGAGCTAGCAAAACATATTATTTCATATTTAATTATCTTACAAACTGGCAGTATAAAGCAAACAAAATCTGGCAGAGTATTTAAAGACCATAAAAACCTTGGATTTCATTGAAAGTTTTTGTTTATTTATTTATTTATTTAAGCTGGCTTTGCTTTTATTATTTATGTTGTCTTGATTCATTTGAGTAGCACAAGCTGTGATGTACTAAAGGGTTTGGTCAGCATTCTTGGCAGGCTGCATGTCTAGATTTAAAGAATCTTTACCATGTTACTGTTTCCACTCTCCCAATCCTGCTCTCTCACCTGGTTTAAAGCAATATTTTATCTAGCACCAGTGTAAAGGTGATGAAAAAGCAAATAAACAGTGTGAGACCTAACTATAATTTTGTTTTAAGCCAGTGCTTTACAACACATTTAGAGAATTTAAAAACATTTCTCATCTTCTTCCAATATTCTGATCATTTGGCATATTCTGATCGTTAGTTATTATCTATTGCAAAATAATTAGACAAAAACAATAGAGCTGACTGGTATTTTGTGTATTCATATGTAATCAAAAAGACTTAATTTCTTTTTCAGGTTTTGTTCATCATTTCAACTGTTGTATTTTTTTATTCCTTACAAGTCACAGTATTTTCAAATTTGTAATCATCTCATATTTAACTAATAACCAATACTCATATAGTTATAATTATAAAAATTAATTTGAATTTGTTGAGTGAAAATGATTTGTTTTAATAAGCAATTACTTGATAAAGAAACGGTACAATTTATACAGCAAAGTTCCTGTGACGAGTACACGTTTTTGTTCCCCATTATTTTATTTTTATATACTTCATTAATATTTCCAGAAGAATCCCTAGAAAATGTCCAAACTTGAAAAAGATGATAGTCATGTAATTTTTTTTTCCACTTTGGTATGTTCTGAAAACAGGTTTGTCACTTCCTATATTAGAGTGAGAATTTTAATATTTTTGTATTTCTATACATTACTTTTCCTGCTCTTAAAGCTCAAACATCATAAAAGTAACTCTACAAAGTATCACAATTATAAAAATAAAAATATATTTATTGCAGCATGATAGTTCTCTTCTTTTTCTTACATTTTCTCTATTATTTCAGAACACTAGTCATTGAACTCAAATTCTGAAATTACAGAAGGTATCAAGCTCTGTATGTAAAAATAAGAACTGATGGGAGTAACCTTTAAAGCAAATTACTACAAAATTCAGCAAACAAAAGTCCACAATTAAACTATATGATGATGCTCTGGGAATGAGGCCTCAAGTGAAGATGAAATACTGAACAAGATTCAGCACTTAGACTTATATTCGCCAAGCAGATGATTGCTGAGGGATGTAGACATTTCAATTTATGGCTCTTGTAAAAAAATTGTAGTTAAATGCATGTATCACACTTTTTTTTTGCAGTGAGAATAATGTGAAGCAACATTGAAAGGAAACAACCTCCCTTCATTTGCCATTTCTGTCTTTGGAAATCTTGCAGTAAATAAAACACCTTAAAAATTTATGTAGATTGAGGCAGTTTTGCTTTGTGCAATGAGGTTTAAGCTCTGTATCACCTATACACACACTCACATATTTCCACTTATCTTTTAATCAATTTATTTTTAAATTATATTTTAATTTCTGGGGTACATGTGCAGATTGTGCAGGATGGTTACATAGGTATATACATACCATGGTGGTTTGCTGCATCGATCCCCCCGTCATCTTCATTGGGTATTTCTCCTGTTATCCCTCCCCAATCCCCCATCTCCTCCTATTTCTCCCCTATCCCCCCAACCCCTCAACAGGCCCTGGAGTGTGATGTTCCCCTCCCTGTGTCCATGTGTTCACCTTGTTCAACAACCACTTATGAGAACATGCAGTGTTTGGTTTTCTGTTCTTGTGTTAGTTTGCTGAGAATGAAGTTTTCCAGCTTCATCCATGTCGCTGCAAAGGACATGAACTCAACTGTTTTTATGGCTGCATAGTATTCCATGGTGTATATGTGCCACATTTTTTGTATCCAGTCTATCATTGATGTGCATTTGGGTTGGTTCCAAGTGTTTGCTATTATAAACAGTGCCGCAATGAATGCACATGTGCATGTGTCTTTATAGAATGATTTTTAATCCTTGGCTATATATCCAGTAATGGTATTGCTGAGTTAAATGGTATTTGTAGTTCTAGATCCTTGAGGAATCGCCACACTGTCTTCCACAATGGTGGAACTAATTTACTCTTCCACCAACAATGTAAAAGCATTCCTATTTCTCCACATCCTCTCCAGCATCTGTTGTCTCCAGATTTTTTAATGATAGCCATTCTAACTGGTGTGATATGGTATCTCAATGTGGTTTTGATTTTCACTTCTCTAATGACCCGTGATGATGAGTTTTTTCATGTTTGTTGGCTGCATAATTGTCTTCTTTTGAAAAGTGTCTGTTCATTTCCTTCGCCCACTTTTGAATTTTTTTTTTTTCCTTGTAAATCTGCTTCAGTTCTTTGTAGATTCTGGAAATCAGCCGTTTGTCAGATGGTTAAATTGCAAAAATTGTTTCCCATTCTCTTGGTTGCTGGTTCACGCTAATGATTGTTTCTTTTGCTGTACAAAAGCTCTGTAGTTTAATTAGACTCCATTTGTCTATTTTGGCTTTTGTTGCCATTGTTTTTGGCGTTTTAGTCACGAAGTCCTTGCCTATGCCTATATTCTCAATGGTATTGCTTAGGTTTTCTTCTAGGGATTTTTATGGTTGTATGTCTTATATTTAAATCTTTAATCCATCTGGAGTTAATTTTTGTATAAGGAATAAGGAAGGGGTACAGTTTCAGCTTTCTGCATATGGCTAGCCAGTTTTCCCAACACCATTTATTATACAGGGACTCCTTTTCCCATTGCCTGTTGATGTCAGGTTTGTCAAAGATCAGATGGTTGTAGATGTGTGGCGTTACTTCAGAGGCCTCTATTCTGTTCCACTGGTTTCTCTTTCTGTTTTGATATCAGTACCATACTGTTTTGATTACTGTAGCCTTGTAGTATAGTTTGAAGAGTCAGGTAGCCCAATGCCTCCAGCTTTCTTTCTTTGTTGTTTTTGCTTGGGATTGTCTTGGCTATGTGGGCCTTTGTTTTGTTCCATATGAAGTTAAAGTTGTTTTTTTCCAGTTCTGTGAAGAAGGTCAGTGGTAGCTTGTTGGTGATAGCATTAAATCATTAAATTACTTTGGGCAGGATGGCCATTTTCACAATATTGATTCTATCTAACCATGAATATGGAATGTTTCTCCATCTGTTTGTGTCCTCTCCTATTTCCTTAAGCAGTGGTTCATAGTTCTCCTTGAAGAGGTCCTTGACATCCCTTGTTAGTTGTATTCCTGGATATTTAATTCTCTTTGTAGCAATTGTAAATGGGAGTTCACTCATGATTTGGCTGTTTGTCTGTTTTTGGTGTATAGGAATGCTTGTTATTTTTGCACATTGATTTTGTATCCTGAGACTTTGCTGAAGTTTCTCATCAGTTTAAGGAGATTTTGGGCTGAGATGATGGGGTTTTCTAAATATACAATCATGTCATCTGCAAGTAAAGACAATTTGATTTCCTCCTTTCCTAACTGAATACCCTTTATTTCTTTTTCTTGACTGATTTCTCTGGCCAGAACTTCCAATTTTATTTTGAAAAGGAGTGATGAGAGAGGCACTCTTGTCTTGTGTCAGTTTTTAAAGGGAATGCTTCTAGTTTTTGTCCATTCAATATGATATTGGCTGTGGGTTTGTCATAAACAGCTTTTATTATTTTGAGTGATGTTCCACTGATACCTAGTTTATTGAGAGATTTTAGCATAAAGGGCTGCTGAATTTTGTTGAAGGTCTTCTCTGCATCTATTGAGATATTCATGTGGTTTTTAGTCTTTGGTTCTGTTTATTTGTTGGATTATGTTTATAGATTTGATTTTTTAACTATTATTTTATCAATTCCAGCTTCTCTGACATTTATGGGCCAATAAGTATGTTCCCTGTTGGCAAATTTAACATGTGCATATTGGGCTTAGTATAAACATAAAATCTGAGTAACTTATATGGTTAAAATTTCTTACACTGGTTTAGAAGATTCTACTTAGCTGTTTATTACAACCAGGAGCTCACATAGTAAATTCCAAATTGAACAAATGAGACAAACTAATTGTCGTCATGTGGTGGTTTTTAGGAATCACTGTACCTTTTATATTCTAAAATTTTGACTTTGACAATACTATTTCTGTATACTTAAATTTATTCATTTTAATTTTTTTTACGAGGAGAACACCAAACATCCTTTATTAGCAGAAAAAAGTAGCCACAACAAGGCATATCAAGCAGAAAAGTGCCTTACTAGTAAAAAGGTCAGTGTTGTATACAAATACAGCTCTTGTGTTTTGCAGGGATGTAAAATCACATTTTGTAGCAGCAAGTTGAGAAACTATGGAGCACTCACCAGTAGTAGAGAGCACAGTCACAAAAAGACATAAGAATGGATTTGGCTATTTTACTGACAAATATCTAGAAAAGAACTGTAAATTCAGTTCTGTTACTTTGAAGCAAACACTAGAACTTGAAAAAACTTCAAGAACAGCTCACTCAAGTAGTAATACATATTATTCTAAATGACAAAAAGGAGCTAAATAATTTATGGATACAATGGTTATGCAGTACCTTTTAAATCTAAATTTTAGATTTCAGATTTCCCATTAAGAATTAACTGCACTGCAATTCTATAAATAATACTTAATTCAGCTATAAGAGTTTACCACAAAGAGATAAGTACCGCCATCCAAATTATTAATTATAGTTTAACAATAATCTCAGCATCAGCAACCACGGAAGTCCCTATTTTCTGACTTGTTTGTGTATCTTCTAGTTTCCTTTTCTTCATGTTCACAAACCCATTATGGGCATAGGAAAATATCCAACTTTTATGAAATAGCAATTAGACTGCATGTCAACTTAAAAAATCACATGGAAGAATATATTGTAGCAGCTATTCCAAATACCTGTTTTAAATTAAAGCACTCATTAAAAATATCAGTACTTACGGCCTTTAAAAAAATTCTACTACCAACTTTTTAAGGCTGAAATGTTAAGAATGGCTCTTCAGAAAAGCTGGTTTACTTGCCAGTGCCTTCTGCAGATGAGAAAAGGAGTGTAACTATAATTTATGTCAACACTTAATTGAACTGCACTCTGCCCTTTGGGCCAGAAACTTGCATTTTTTTTTTCTCTTAAATGAAAGGCAGTCTTTTTTTTTTTTTTTTTAACTCTTAAGCTTGAATTATAGTAACTACAAACATCACTAATTTTAGAAGATTACAGAAAAACTCTTAGACAAAATAATTTCAAACGGTCACAATGCTGAAATATTCATCCAGTATTAAGCATTTGTCCTTCAGAAAGAAACAGAATTCTTTATACAAATGCCCCAGCATTGCCTCACTGAATTACAACAGCCACTAAAAACAGTTGGTTAAATTAGCTACAAAAAAATATTTTTGTAGTCTTACTGAATACGTATAGTTCTATTCTTTTGTTTCAATAGGGACCACGTTTATCTGAATAAGTAACAGCAGATTGCATCTGACAGATACTAACACTAAGCTTACACACTGTACAAAAATGGCCACCATTGATATGTGTGTTGCTATAGATGTGCTATCTCATCCACGTGAAAGCAGACCTAGTTAATACCTCTAAGTACAGGGAGCTTATTTGGCTTGACCGGTCCTCATTTTAACTTGTGAATCCTAACGTTTTGTTTATAATAATACTTTTAAAAATTGCTGTAACACTGATGGTAAAAGAAGTGAATTGATCCATCATCTTTAGTACATACACCTGCAGATTACTGCATGGAAGATATATTGCAGGCTAAAAGGAAAAGTCCCATGTAATGATAGGAAGCAACAGTTTTAAAAAACATGCAAGACCTGAGATCTTCATAATGTTCTAAAGTTCTGTCTTACTTTAGAGAAAATCCACATAGGTCATGGGCATCAAAACTAAAATTGTGAATCCACTGCTCAATTTGTATATAAAGAGATCTGTTGTCATGGCAAAAGCTCGGAGAAGAGGTTGTCCTTGTGCTCAGAGTCCATGAGCAAAAATGTGCCTTCAGGTTTCCCTCGGGGGAGGTCTATCACTTCCCAGGGATTCCCTGTAATCTGTAGCAAACAGGACAGGAGGAAGTGTATATAATCAGTGTGTGGACTTTCCATGCTCCCTGTCTGGTCACATGGGCATGGCTGTCTCCAGATACCTGAGGCTGCTTCTGCTTCCATGACTGCAAACACAGGGTGGTCCTGTTCTTTTCCAAGTCACAATTACCTTGCAGGACTGCAGAGTGGTCCCCACTTATTTCAGTCATTCTGTAACTGGATCTGGAGCTTGGACTCCGTTCACAGTTTCCTGGCTTCCCTTGCTCGAAGAATTGAGCAGCGAGCCTTACCCACATGGTGAGTATTCGAGGTCCAAACAAGAGTTCTTGGACCCAGAGTGTGAGCAGCAGTGCAGTTTATTGAGCAAGTGAAGCTAAAGATTCCACAACCTGGAAGGGGACCTGAGCGGGTTGCTGTTGCTGGCCAGGTCTGCCTGGGCTTATGTCCCCAAGTCATTCTGAGTTGCTCAGTTTGCCCCCTAGTCCTGTGTCGGGAGGGAGCTGGTGACCATGAGTTACCTAATCTCTCCTTTTGGTGGTTGATTCCTAGTTTCTATTGAACTTGCAAGCAGTATTGGAAGACGGTTGAACAGCCAAATGATACTTTGAACAGAGCCTACTGATGTGGTTGAAGTATGTGTGTTGATCTTTTCCCATGCTAGGATTTCCAAAAGGTTCCTCATTGACCCAAAAGGTTTTATTCTCTCAATTCCAGGAGTTAGCTTTGGTCTCACCTTATATAATGGATTAATTATCCTGTGCAGTAGCTTCAAATGTATGTATTAATGTATTGGGAGGGGAATCAATTTTTCAATACAAAGCCATCTTCTCTATCTTCTTCATCTTCTGTAGAAACTAAAGATGGATCAAACGTATCAAAAATGTTGAATGTGGACTCACAGGAACTCTATGCTGTTTAATCAAATGCCATTTTGGGGCTAAATGTAAAGCAGTAGGAAAAGGACATTTCTCAAGCATTAATCCAGAAAGATAGATTTTTCTTTTATAAAAGACAATTGACTGCAATATTTTAAATAATTTTGTATGTGAAAGAAATTTTGTGTACATTAAATTGTCACAAAGCAAAGGTGTGTGTGGGATGTTCTACCTCTGGTGTCAGTTCTCAAAGAGTTTATATTTAGTAGCATTTTGGAGTTTTGGATTAGCAATGCTCAATCATGATGGTTTTAACCCATATTTACCACATGATTAGAGAGATTTTTCATATTTCCTATAGTGCTATGTTTCTAGATATTGTTCATATATCCTGTCTATCAGTATTATGTCAAGGGATTATTGAAAACATAGTTCTCCACTTTGCCTATTGACTTATAAGCTCTTAGTAGTTTAGTTCATAAACAAAAATAATTATTTTACTATAATTCTCTACTGATTAATGCTTTTTGCATGATGTACCTAAATCTTGGCCAACACTAGTGTCACAAAGATGTTAAGTTTTCCTGTGAAAGTTTTACTTGTTTTTAGATACATAGATAGAAACAAAGTTAAATATTTTTATCTTCTCTATATATGACTTTAAATATATCGTGACACAACTGTGAATTCATGGTGTCATCTTGTGACTTGGCACACAGTTTATAAATTATAGAGTTATTGACATATGTCTTCTTTTGTCACTTGAAAAACTGTTGTTTCAAAGAAATTTGTCCAAGTCATTCTAATATTCAAATTTATTAGCAAATATAGAAGTTGAAAACTACTTCATATTACCTCCTCTCTAATCTATCATGATGTTCCCTATTCAATCCTAATAATTATAGCTTGTGTTATTTTTCTTTCCCTCTTATTTCTTTTTGTACAGAATATCCAAAGCCTTATCAAATATATTATACCTTTTGAAAAAACAAACTTTAATCATCACTGAATGTTCCTATTATACACTGGTTTTAATTTAATTAATTTTAAAACGCATTTTCAAGTGAAAATACAGAAAAAAAAATTAAATGTATTTGCCTTAAAATTACAAATGTGCTTATTTATTTTTGTGTTTCTTCCAGTTTTTCATTTACAAATGTACTTTTCTTTTACTAATTTTTTAAAAATATATATTTTATTGCATTTTAGGTTTTGGGGTACATGTGAAGAACATGCAAGATTGTTGAATAGGTACACACATGGCAATGTGGTTTGTTGCCTTCCTCCCCATCACCTATATCTTGCATTTCTGAAGCACTCTCATGTAATTTTTTGAGATTTTCATTTGGAAATAGTAAACTACAGGATTTACCTGCTTTGTAAGCATGCATCTAAGCCATACTTTTATCATATATAGGAATGTTATTGTTCTTTCTTATAATAATTTTAGATGAGTTCGACCTAAACATTTTCTGTTGCTCAATTTTATATTACATTAGTTTTCCTAAAACATTAAGAATGAGACAGAGTTCAGAATAATTTGTCAAACAAAAAAAGTTTTTGCAATAAAGGTCTTCCTACAATTTTTAAATATTTTATAATTTTAGGTTTGAAATGGTAGCCCTCTTTTATTCTCACAATTTTAATTTGCCATCCTTTCATTGTCTTTCTCTTTTATTAATCCCTCCTACTAGATGTTTAACAAACTATTTTATATATTAATACACCATATGTCCATTTCCTGTGTTGTTTATTGCTTTTCTTATCTTTATTAATTCTCTTCTTCTACATACTTTGCATTTAATTGGCTTGTTGTGTTCTAGCTTTGTATGTGGAACATTGAGATAATTGGTTTTAGCACATTCTTCCTTTCTTTCTTAAGAATAAAAATCTATACATTTTTCTCTAAGCATAATTTTAGTTCCCTCCCACAAACATTGATGTTGATATGTTCATTCTGATTTATTCAAAATATTTTCAATTTTTACCTGTGATGTCTTTGTTGATCTACTGGTTATTTAAATGCGAGGGTTTTGTTTTTTTGTTGTTGTTGTTTGTTTGTTTGTTTGTTTTTTGCCAGTGGCAGCGTTTCTACATTTCCCTGAGGTGGAGCTCCCAGAGACAACCAAAGACTCCATTGCTACTACCACTGCATTGATACTGCCCTTGCTGGCCTCAGACTTTGTAAGGAGCAAACAACCCGAGTGCTTTAATGACACCTCAAGCAAGCCACAGCTGCCCTAAAGAGAAGAGGTCACTTTGCTCCCCACCAAGCTCCCTGTGACCCTGGTCATCACCAGGTAGGACCCCTCAGCTTGGGCCCACAACATAGCCACCCCATTCCAGGTTGATCACACCAAGGAGCTCCGCATTCTTTGGGGGTAGAGTCCCAAGATACAGGTGGAAGTCCTTCTGCCACAGCTATGGCCACGTTTCCTTCCCCTGCTTCCTGTAGCATGAGGAAGAAAAAGCCTGAGTTCTCCCAAGGACTGTGGTGTGTAGCCTGGGAGTGCCAGGCTGAGATCTGCAGTTAGCACTTGAACAGGAGAGAAGCCCACACTTTCAAAGCACTGAGAGGGGCATGGTGCAAACATGAGGAAATACAGAGGAGCCACATGGCTGAGCAAGAGCCTATCTACTAGCCATTATGCTTAGAAGTCATGAATCACAATCCAAACTTCAGTAAAAATACTTTGTTATTATACCAGTCTGTGAAATCAGGGACCAAAACTCAGATACAAATGGAGAACCTGCACAAAGCATTAGCCCCCTGGAAACAACCAGAAAAGTAGTCAACCAACTGCACTAAAATTATACCACATTAAAGGAACATCAAACCACTCCGAAAAGAAGGAATCAGCTCACAAACTCTGGCAACTCAAATGGTCAGAAGGTCCCCTGTTGTCAAAACAGCCACACTAGTTCCCCAGCAAGGGTTCTTAAGCAGACTGAAATGGCTGAAATGACAGAAACAGAATTCATAATACAGATAACAATAAAGATCATTGAGATTCAGAAGAAAATTGAAACACAATTTAAGGAATCTAGGGAAAATAATAAAACAATACATGAGCTGACATGAAATGGCAGTTATAAGAAAGAACCAAACTGAGCTGACAGATCACACAACAAACATTTTATGAAGCAACTGCAAGTATTAAGAGCAAAATAAACCAAGCTGAGGAAAGCATTTCAAAGCTTGAAGACTGGTTCAATGAACTAAGTCAGTCAGACAAAAATAAAGAAAAAAAATGAACAAATGAAAACTTCCAGAGATACTGTATTATGTAGAGAGAACAAATCTATGACATATTGGTGTCCCAGAAGAAGATGGAGAGAAAGGAAGCGAATTGGGTAATATATTTCAGGGTATCATCTGTGAAAATTTCCCCAACTTCGAGAAGTCATCCTTCAAATCCAAGAATGTAAAAAACACCTACAAGATACTACACAAAAAGGGCATCCGTAAGACACACAGTCATCAGATTTGCCAAGATTGAAAATGAAAGAAAAAAATTAAAGGCAGCTTGAGGCAAAGGATAGGTCACCTACAAAGGGAACCCATCAAGCTGACAGGGGACCTTTCAACAGAAACTCTACAAATAAATGTTCAACATTCTGAAAAAAAAGAAACTCCAACCATGTATTCATATCTAGCCAAACTAAGCTTCATAAGCAAAGGAGAAATAAGATCCTTTTGAGATAAACAAATGCTAAAGGAATTCATTACCACAAGACTTGTCTTACAAGAGGTCCTGAAGGAAACACTAAAAAGAAAAGACTGTTACCAGCTACTAGAAAAAAACACACTGAAGTACACTGAGCAGTGACCCTATAAAGCAATCACACAAACAGGTCTGCATAATAACCAGATAAAAACAGGTTGACAGGATCAAATCCACACATATTAGTATTAACATTGAATGTAAACAGGCTGAATGTCCCATTCCGAAGGCACAGAGTGACAAGCTGGGTAAAGAGGCAAGACCTAATGGTATGCTGCCTTCAAAAGACCCATCTCACAAGCAATGACACCTATAGTCTCAAAGCAAAGGGATGGAGAAAAGTCTAAAAAGCAAATGAAAAACAGAAAAAAAAAATCAAAAATTACCATCTGAATTAGACAAAAGAGACTTTAAATCAACAAAGATCAAAAAAGACAAAGATGGGCATGATATAATTAATAGTAAAGTGTTGAATTCCAAACAAGAAGACTTAACTCTACTAAAAATATATGTAAGCAACAAAAAAGCACCCAGATTCATAAAGCAAGCTCTTAGAGATCTATGAGGAGACTAAGGTTTCCACACGATAATAGTGTGAGATTTTAACACCCAACAGACGGTATTAGACAGATCATCCCAGCAGAAAACTAACAAATATATTCAGGAGTAAATTAACACTTAACCAAACAGACCTAATAGACATTTGCAGACGTTTCTACCTCCAAAAAACCAAAATGCATGTTCTTCTCATTCACTCATGTCACATACCAATCCACAGCAAAAGCGATGAAAAAAATTACACCAACCACACTCTTAGACAACACTGTAAGAAAAATGTAAATCAGTACTATGAAAATTACTCCAAACCATACAAACACATGGAAATTAGACAAACTGTTCCTGAATTACCTTTGTGTAAACCATGAAATTAAAGCAGAAATTAAGTTCTTTGAAATTAATGAGAACAAAGATAAAACCTACCAGAATCTCTATGACACAGCTAGAGCAGTGTTAAGAGGGATGTTTATAGCATTCAACGCTCTTATCAAAAAGTCAGAAAGATGTTAAATTAACAAGCTAACATCTGAACTATGGAAACGAGAGAAGCAAGAGCAAACCAACCTAAATGCTAGCAGAAGACAAGAAATAACAAAAATCAGAGCCAAACTGAAGACAACTAAAACACATACACACAGATACAAAAGGTCAATAAATCCATGAGTTGATTCTTTGAAAGAATTAATAAGACACATCACTAACAAGACTAATTTAAAAAAGAGAAGATTCAAATAAGCAAAATAGGAGATGACAAAAGATACACTATCACTGACCCCACAAAAATAGAAAAAACCCTTTGAGACTACTAGCTCCTCTATGGACTCCAGCTAGAAAATATGGAACAAATGGATGAATCCCTGGAAATATACAGCCTCCTAATATTGAAGCAGGAAGAAATGAAATCCTTGAACAGACTAATAATGAGTTCCAAAATGCAAAAAGGAATAAAGTTTCCACCAACCAGAAAAAGACCAGGAACAGATAGATTCACAGCTGAATTTTCCTAGATGTATAATGATGAGCTGGTATCATTCCTACCAAAATTATACCAAAAAATGAGAAGGAGAGCCTCCACGCTAGCTCATTGAATGAGGCTAACATCATTCTGATGTCAAACCTGGCAGAAACACAACAGAAAAAGAAAATTTCAGGTCAATACCCTTGATGAACATAGACGAAAAAAATCCTTAACAAATTACTAGCAAACTGAATCCAGCAGGACAACAAAAAGCTAATATGCCATGATCAAGTAGTCTTTATCCCTGGGAAGCAAGATTGGTTAACATACACAAATCAATAAGTGGGACTCATCATATAAACAGAACTACAAATAAAAGCCACAAAATTATCTCAATAGATGCAGAAAAGGCTTTATTTTCATAAAATTTAACATCCTTTCATATTAAAAACCCTCAACCAAGTAGGCATTGGAGAAACATACTTCAAAATAATAAGAGCCATCTATGAAAACCCACAGCCCAATATAGGGGCAACCAGGTAAATAAAGCAAGTTATTAATGATCTACAAAGAAACTTAGACTCCCACAAAATAATAGTGGGAGACATTAACACTCTACTGCCAATATTAGGCAGATCAATGAGACAGAAAATTAACAAGGAGATCTAGGACTTGAACTCAGATCTGGACCAAGCAGACCTAATAGACAGCAACAGAAATCTCCACCCCAAATCCACAGAATATACATTTTCTCAGCACTGCATTGCACCTACTCTAAAACTGACCACATAATTGGAAGTAAATCACTCCTCAGCAAATGGAAAAGAATGGAAATCATAACAGTCTCTCAGACCACAGCACAATCAAATTAGAACTCGGAATTAAGAAACTAACTCAGAACTACACAGCTTCATGGAAACTGAACAACTGGTTCTTGAATGTCAACTGGATAAACAATGAAATCAAGGGAGAAATAAAGATGTTTTTTGAAACCAATGAGAACAAAGACAAAATGTACCAGAATCTCTGGGACACATTTAAGGCAGGATCTAGATGGAAATTTATAGCAATAAATACCCACATGAGAAGCAAGGAAAGATCTAAAATCTATACCCTATCATCAAAATTGAAAGAGCTATAGGAGCAAGATCAAAAAAAATCAAAAGCTAGCAGAAGACAAGAAATAACTAACATCAGAGCAGAACTGAAGGAGATAAAGAAAAAAAAAACATACAAAAAATCAATACATCCAGGAGCTGGTTTTTTGAAAAGATCAACAAAATAGACTGCTAACCACATTAATCAAAAATAAATGGGAGAGTAATCAAGTAGATGCAATAAAAAACGATAAAGGGGATGTCACCACAGATTCCACTAAAATACAAACTACAATCAGACTACAAACAACTCTATGCACATAAACCAGTAAACCTGGAAGAAATGAATAAATTCCTAGACACTTACACCCTCCTAAGCCTGAACCAGGAAGAAGTTGAATCCCTGAGTAGACCAATAACAAGGGCTGAAGTTGAGGCAGCAATTCAGAGCCTACCAACAAAAAAAGTCCAGGTGTAGACAGGTTCACAGCTGAATTCTACCAGACTTACAAAGAGGAGCTGGAGCTGGTACCATTCCTTCTGAAACTATTGCAAACAATACAAAAAGAAGGAATCCTTCCATAATCATTTTATGAGACCAACATCATCCTGATACCAAAACCCAGCAGACTCTCAACAAAAAAACAAAACTTCAGGCCAATATCCATGATGAACATAGATGCAAAAATCTTCAATAAAACACTGGCAAACCAATTGCAACAGCACATGGAAAAGCTTATCCATCACGATCAAGTAGGCTTCATTCCAGGGATGCAAGGCTGGTTCAACATACCCAAGTCTACAAACATAATCCACCACATAAACAGAACCGAAGACAAAAACCACATGATTATCTCAATAGATGAAGAGAAGGGCATCAACAAAATTCAACAGCCCTTTATGCTAAAAACTCTCAATAAACTAGGTATTAAAGGAACATATCTCAAAACAATAAAAACTATTTACAACAAACCTACAGCCAGTATCACACTGAATGAGCAAAAACTGGAAGCATTTCCTTTGAAATCCAGCACTGGACAGGATGCCCTCTATCACCACCCCTGTTCAATATAGTTTTGGAAGTTCTAGCCAGAGCAATTAGGCAAGCAAAAATAAATAAATAAATAAATAAAGGGTATTCAATTAGGAAGAGAGGAAGTCAAATTGTCTCTACTTGCAAATGACATGATTCCATATTTAGAATACCGTATCATCTCAGCTCAAATCTCCTTAAACTGATAAGCAACTTCAGCGAAGTCTCAGGATACAAAATGAATGTGCAGAAATCACAAGCATTTCTATACACCAATAACAGACTAACAGAGAACCAGATCATGAGCGAACTTTCATTCACAATTGCTACAAAGAGAATTAAATACCTAGAAATACAACTAACAAAGGATGTAAAGGGCTTCTTCAAGGAGAACTACAAAACACTGCTCAAGGAAATAAAAGAGGACACAAACAGATGGAGAAACATTCCATGCTCACGGTTAGGAAGACTCAATATCATGAAAATGGCCATACTGCCCAAAGTAATTTACAGATTCAATGCTATCCCCATCAAGCTACCAATGACCTTCTTCACAGAACTGGAAAAAAATACCTTATACTTCATATGGAACCAAAAGAGAGCCTGCAGAGCCAAGACAATCCTAAACAAAAAGAACAAAGCTGGAGGCATCACACTACCTGATTTCAAACTATACTACAAGACTGCAGTAATCAAAACAGCATGGTATTGGTACCAAAACAGACGTATAAACCAATGGAACAGAACAGAGGCCCGGGAGGCAATGCCACACATCTACAACCATCTGATCTTTGACAAACCTGACAAAAACAAGCAATGGGGAAAGGATTCCCTTTTTAATAAATGGTGTTAGGAAAACTGGCTAGCAGTGTGCAGAAAACAGAAACTGGACCTCTTCCTGACACCTTACACTAAAATTAACTCCAGATGGATTAAAGACTTAAACATAAGACCTAACACCATAAAACCCTAGAAGAAAACCTAGGCAAAACCATTCAGGACATAGGCCTAGGCAAGGACTCCATGACTATAACACCAAAACCATTGGCAACAAAAGCCAAAATAGACAAATGGGACCTAATTAAACTCCAGAGCTTCTGTACAGCGAAAGAAACAATCATTAGAATGAATCTGCAACCAACAGAATGGGAAAAAATTTTTGTAATCTACCCATCTGACAAAAGGTTAATATCCAGAATCTATGAAGAACTAAAACAGATTTCCAAGAAACAAACAAACAAATCCATCAAAAAGTGGGAGAAGGATATGAATAGACACTTTTCAAAAGAAGACATATATGAGGCCAACAAACATATGAAAAAATGCTCATCATCATTGATTATTAGGGAAATGCAAATCAAAACCACATTGAGATACCACCTCACACCAGGTAGAATGGCGATCATTAAAAAACCTGGAGACAACAGATGCTGGACAAGATTTGGAGAAATAGGAACACTTATACACTGTTAGTGGGAGTGTAAACTAGTTCAACCATTGTGGAAGAGAGTGTGGCACTTACTCAAGGACCTAGAAATAGAAATACCATTTGACCCAGCAATCCCATTACCAGGTATATACCCAAAGTATGACAAATCATTCTATTATAAAGTCACATGCACACAAATGTTCATAGCAGCACTGTTTACAACAGCAAAGACCTGGAACCAACCCAAATGCCCATCAATGATAGACTGAACAGGGAAAATGTGGCACATATACACCATGGAATACCATGCAGCCATAAAAAATGAGTTTGTGTGCTTCATAGGGACATGGATGAATGTGGAAACCATAATTCTCAGCAATCTGACACAAGAACAGAAAATCAAACACAGCATGTTCTCACTCATAGGCGGGTGATGAACAATGAAAACACATGGAAATAGGGAGGGGAGCATCACATGCTGGGGTCTGTTGGGGGGAAATAATAGAGGGACAGCAGGGGAGGGGTAGTAAGGTTGGGGAGGGATAACGTGGGGAGAAATGCCAGATGTAGGTGATGGGGGGATGGAGGCAGCAAACCACATTGCCATGTCTGTACTTATGAAACAATCTTGCATGATCTGCACATGTATCCCAGAACCTAAAGTACAATTAAAAAGCAAAAAAAAATTTAAAATTCTGAACCACAAAAAAAAGAAAAAGAAAATCCACAGACAAAATCATACTAAATGGGCAAAAGCTGAAAACATTCCCTTTGAAAACTGGGACAAGATGATAGTGCCCTCTCTCATCAATCCTACTGAACATAGTACTGGAAACCCTGACCAGAGCAATAAGGCTAGAGAAAGAAATTAAAAGTGCCCAAATAGGAAGAGATTAAGTAAAACTATCCCTGTTTGCAGATAATATAATTCTACACTAGAAAACCATAGAGTCTTTACATAAAAGCTCCTTGATCTAACAAACAACTTTAGTAAACTTTACACCATATACAAAAATTGATGCAAGACAAATTAAAGACATAAATGTAAAACCTAAAACTGTAAAAACCCTGGAAGATTACCTAGGAAACAACACTCTGGACATGGTACTTGGCAAATATTTAATGACAAAGATGCCAAAAGCAATTTTGCAAAAACAAAAATTGACAAAAGGGACCTAATTAAAGTAAAAAAAACAGATAAAAAGAAACTCTGAACAGAGTAAACAGAAAAGCTGCAGAATGAGAGAAAATATTTTCAAACTACCACCATGCCCAGCTAATTTTTATTTATTTATTTTTTTGCAGAGACAGGGTTTCACCAAGTTTCCCAGGCTGGTCTCAAACTCCTGAGCTCAAACTACCCACCTCAGCCTCCCAAAGTGCTGCTATTACAGGTATGAGCCACCATGCCCTGCCTGTGCCACACTTCTTATATAGCCTGCAGAACCATGAGCCTAATAAACCTCTTTTCTTTATAAATTAATTGTTCAGCCCCTGATATTCTTTCATAGCAATGAAAATGGACAAAGCCATTAGGGTATTATATTAGTCTGTTTTTATGGTGCTGATAAAAACATGCCCACGTCTGGATAATTTATAAAGAAAAAGCAGTTTAATGAACTCAGTTCCATATGGCTAGGGAGGCCTCACAATCACAATGGAAAGTGAAAGGCAAGTCTTATATGGTGGCAGGCAGGAGAGAATAAAAGCCAAGCAAAAAGGGAAACTTCCTATAAAACCATCATATCTGGTGAAACTTATTCACCGACAAGAGAACAGCACAAGGGAAACTACCCACATGATACAATTATCTCCCATTGGGTCCCTCTTATAACAAGTGAGAATTATGGAAGCTGCAATTCAAGATGAGATTTGGGTGGGGACATAGACAAATTATATCGTTCCACTCCTGGCCCTTCCCAAATCTCATGTCTTCACATTTCAAAACCAATCATGCTTTCCAACAGTCCCAGAAGTCCTAACTTATTTCAGCATTAACTCAAAAGTCCACAATCCAAAGTTTCCTCTGAGACAAGGCAAGTCTCTTCCACCTATGTGCCTGTAAAATTATAAGCAAGTTAGTTACTTCCTGGATACAATGGGGATACAGGCATTGGGTAAATACAGCTATTCCAAATGGGAGAAACTGGCCAAAACAAAGAGTAATATGCTCCATGCAAGTCAAAAATCAAACAGGGCAGTCAAATCTTAAAGCTCTAAAATGATCTCTTTGACTCCATGTCTCAAAGCCAGGTCAAGCTCATGCAAGAGGTGGGTTCCCATGAACTTGGGAAGCTCTGCTCCTGTGCCTTTGCAGAGTACAGCCTCCCTCCCAGCTTCTTTCGCAGGCTGATGTTGAGTGCCTGTGGCTTTTCCAGGTGCACAGTGCAAGCTGTCACCGAATCTAATATTCTGGACTCTGGAGGACGATGGCCCTCTTATCACAGTTCATTAGGCACTACTTCAGTGGGGATTACGTGTGGGGGCTTCAATCCCACATTTCCCTTCTGCACTGTCCTAGCAGAATTTTTCCATTAGGGTTCTGCATCTATAGCAGAATTCTGCCAGAACACCCAGGTGTTTCCACATATCTTCTGAAATATAGAGAGAGGTTTCCAAACCTCAATTCTTGACTTCTGTGCACCCACAAGCTCAACACAACATGAGAGCTGCCACAGCTTGGGGCTTGTACCCTGCGAATCCATGGCCTGAGCTGCAACTTGGCCCCTTTTAGCCATGGCTAGACTGGCTGGGATGCAGAGCCAAGTCACTAGGCTGCACAAAGTAGGGGTCCCTGGCCATGGCCCACAAAACCATTTTTTTTCTCCTGAGCCTCTGGTCATGTGATGGGAGTAGCTGCTGTGAAGGTCTCTGACATGCCCTGGAGACAGTTTTCCCATTGTCTTGGTGATCAATATTTGGCTCCCCATTACTTATGCAAATTTCTGCAGCCAGCTTTAACTTCTCCTCAGAATATGAGATTGTTGTTTTTTTTTCCATCATATCATCAGGCTGCAAAGTTTCTGAACTTTTATGCTCTGTTTCCCTTTTAAAACTGAACACTTTTAACATCACCCAAATCACATCTTGAATGCTTTGATTCTTAGAAATTTCTTCTGCCTGATAATCTAAATAATTTCCCTTAAGTACAAAGTTCCACAATACTCTAGGGAAGATGCAAAATGCCACCAGTCTCTTTGTCAAAACATAGCAAGAGATACCTTTACTCTAGTTCCCAACAAGTTCATCATCTCCATGTGAGACCACTTCAGCCTGAATTTTATTGTCCATATTATTACCAGCATTTTGGTTAAAGCTATTCAATAAGTCTCTAGGAAGTTGCAAACTTTCCCACATTTTCCTGTCTTCTTCTGAGCCCTCCAAACTGTTCCAACCTCTACCTGTTAACTAGTTCCAAAGTTGCCTCCACATTTTTGAGTATCTTTACAACAGTAACCCACTCTACTGGTAACAATTTACTGTTAGTTTTACTGAAAACAATTAGTCTGTTTTCATGCTGCATAGACATATCCAAGGTTGAGTAATTCATTTAAAAAAGAGATTTAATTGACTCACAGTTCCACACACCTGGAGAGGGCTCAGAATCATGGCAGAAGGCTAAAGGCACATCTTAACATGGCAGCAGGCAAGAGAGAATGAAAACCAAGGAAACGGGGAAACCCCCTATAAAAACCATCAGATCTCATAAGACTTATTCACTCCCATGAGAACAGCATATGGGAAATCACTCCCATGATTAAATTATCTCGCATTAGTTCCCTCCCACAACAGGTGGGAATCATGAGAGCTATAATTCAAGATAAGATTTGGGTAGAGACACAAACCAAACCAAATTAGATATCAGGCATCTAATTTTATGAATTTCTAATTTACTTCTGTTGTGAGAGAACATAATACGTAAGAGTTCTCTTTGAGCTTGAATGACACTTGTTTTATGGCATAGTTCAAGATCTATCAGTAAATGTTCCATGTTTAATTCAGAAGAATTTGTATTCTCCAGGTGTTAAATATAGTGTTTTATAAATATTATGGGATATAGTGATCAATAGTGACATTCAGATCTTCCATATTCTTTTCTAAGGTTTTGTCTAGTTGGCCTGACAGTGATGTTAAAGATTTCAATTATACTTGTACATTTTCCCTGTAGCTTGCCAGATCATATTTTACTTATTTTGTGGTTCTATTATTATTTATATATCTAGGGAATGCACATATATAAATATTATGTTCTCCTGATATATTGATCCTGTAATTATTATGAAATGTCACTTGCCTCTGGTAATACTCCTTGTCTAAAATTTCATTTTTTTTTTATTAGTCATCTTAGTCCCTCCGTCTTTATTGACTATTATTCATGTGTGCATGTACAGAACATATATACAGTATCATACAGAATAGTTTCACCACCCTAAAAATCCTGTGCTTTACATATTTCTCCCAAACTACCTCCTCCCATTTCTCTAGCAAAAATTATTTTCAGTCTCCATAGTTTTACAAATCCGAAAACAAACATTTATGTCCTTTTTTACTCCTGTGTTTTAAGGTACCTCAGTTATTGTTTCTGTTGTATCAGTGGGTCCAATTTAGTAATTAAAACTTCATTATTTTTTACCCTTGTAATCATCTTCTATTTTCATTTAGACCTTTTATCTGGAAGGACTGTATGCAAGACAGACTAAAGTATTTTAACAAAAAGAAATTTTTTATATCGTTTAACCAGAAAGATATACTATGTTTAAAAACCATTCAGCACAAAATTTGAAAATTTTAAAGTGTCTTAAAATGTGCTTACATAATCTCCCACCCCTTGCTCTTTAACAGTCATTTTCTTCCCAATCTCTTTGAGTGTTCTGAAAAATACAAAGTGTCACAGGATCCTTAAGGCATCACTTTTCCAGCTGGAAGCCTCTCTGGCTGGTGGCCCTCTTACCCATGTTTTGCTTGGGCCACTGGACTTGCTCCACCCACTCAATCTGTCAGGCTGTGCTTAACTTGTGCTACTGGCCTAAATCTCATGCCTGCCAAGGGTAAGCCCAGTGTTGAGCAGTGAGATGAGCATGAGCGAGCAAGTGTGAGGTCTGGCTACTGCACACAGCCAGGCACACTAGCTTCTGCAGCACAGTGGGCAGCTTCAGGTGCCAGCATAAGCACCGGCTCTGTGGGAGGCTGTTGCTGGACCAGGAATGCCTCAAGTAGCTTCCACTACAGGCTCTGGGGAACACAGTGGTGCCCAGAAGCTTAGAGATGCCAGGAACTGCAGAGCCCCAAAGAGGGTGTCACAGCCATGGATCAGTGAAGCCTTAGGTCAGGGTATCCCCAAGGGCTGCAGCTCTTCTCTCATTCTCACTGTTTATAACATGGTGAGCATGGGGCAAAGGGACATGTTTTACCCCTGTTTGTGTTGCAGTTCTTTCAGTTCTACCATTCAGTGGGTCCCAAGATTTTATCCTACATCTATAAGGAATGAAATATGTGGACAACTAGAGGGTGAACAAGGCAAAGAGGTGCTTTATTGAGCAATAGTATAGCTCTGAGGAAACCCAACGTGGAAGCTCCATTCTGCAGGCAGGGGTTGTCCTATCAAGTCTGCAGCCCTCAATGGAGAGGATACCCAGAGTGGGTAGCTCCTCTCTGCAGGCAGGTTGTCTTGATGTCTGCAACCCTCAATGGAAGGGAGACTGAGATAGGTAGCTCCCCTCTGCAGGCAGGTTGTCCTGATGTCTGCAGCCCTCAGCAGAAAGGAGACCTGGAGTGGGTAGCTCCTATCTCCAGGCAGGCCATCCTGACATCTCTAAGTTTGGCTGAGTCTGGGGTTTTTAGGGGCCTCAGAAGGGAGAAAGTACACAAGTACATGTTGATTGGTCCATAGTTGGTCATGGGCAGGTTTGGGAAATGCACCATGAGTTCTCATTCTGGACCATGGACCCAACACAGAATTAACAACCTTGCCCTCATGCTTTAGGCTGTCCCTGGCTTGAAGATGGGGCTTCACTGGGCATCTGCCCCTTTCCACCCAGGAGCCTGACTGCCTCCTGTCACCATCTAAATGTGATCTACAGTGCACAGGCTGTTTGTGCCAAGAGGCACCTTCAAGTCCATGCCAAGCTGCCCCCAGCTCTTCCCTCAGCCTCCTTCCCATGCTTGTTGACTCATGCTTAAAGTCCAGAGGCAGCTGAGGCTGTAGGGGGCTCGTGTATCAGCACTGCCCTAGCATGCACACACCTGGCTGTACCAGGGCAGCACCCCGGCTTGGCCACAACTTTGCTCCAAAATTGGAGCAGGCACCATGAATGGGGAGAGGCCTGGCAGTGGGAGCAGGCACTTCTGAGCCTGCAGGGGCATGGGGGCTTCCAAGACCCTGAGAGTGCAGGGACACCTAGGTCCACAGCCACTTCCTGGCAGCTGATGCTGTGGCCAGTAATGCAGGGCTCCCACCCTGCCAACCTGAAAGGGAGCTGGGCTCTCACCTGTTCCTAGCTCCATCTGGCTCCATGGAGCGTGCAGCCCTGGGCAACCTATCCTGTTTTAGCTGGCATCTTCATAGTGGCCACTTCATCTTGCTACTCCAGATGGGCTGCCACTGCTTTTAAAAGGATAGAAGATGATTGGGAGTTCCCTTATGGAGACTGAATGGCAAAAAATGCCAAAGAAGAATGTACAAATGGAAGAAGAGAGAAGACATTTTGATCAGATTTGTAAATGAGAAGTTCCTTTTCAGGGAATCAGTGCTTTGAGGCTCCAAACAGCTCACCTGGAATGAGTTTCCAGGCTAGGGTCATCTTGTCACCACACATAAGCAGTTTAAGTATGTTCTTTAATTGTCCATTAAAATGCTCAATCTCCCTTGTAACTTGTGCTGATGTGGAGTACAGAGAATCCAGCTTATGTTTCATGATTTGTTTGTCCTACTAATGTACAGCTTAGGTCACAAATTTGGGGCCTTATCAGATGCAATGTGCTCAGAAATCCTAAACAGAAAACAAACGTAATCTTATATGGTCTGAGCATTTTTGCAAAACCTACATGTATGGCTAGGCTAAACACAGAGAAACTGTTCCCTGAAGTCAGAATCCAGGGAACCCCTCTAGACAGGATGACAGAACCCAATATTTTGGCCCATTGACTCAGATCTGTCCTTGGCAAGCTTCTGGCAAGAAAAGTAGCTTTTGTATGGTGTCTCAAAATCTTCTGACAATAGTAGCAGTGTATATCAGCAGGCCAAACCAAGGATGATGTCTGTGTTTCAATGGGCCACCGTATGGTGAATCCAGGTGGCAATCAATCGAACACCTACTTGTTCTAGGGCGGAGACAGACAGTTCAGTCAATCTCCACATTTAGTTGACAAGCACAATTTGCTCATAGGTTATATTTCCCTTAGTCAGCAAAAAGAAAGCTTTTAATAATAAATCCATAGAGGTAACAAAGAACGTTTTAGAAGGGGAATAGATTTGTATTAAAAAATTTTCTCCCCACATGGCAGTTTGTTTTATATGTCAGTTTTAGGCTTGCCAGTGGCCTGATCTCATGGCCAATTAGCTATTGCCTATGAGTCAGGTAGATTCATGGCTTTCCATACGTCCCACCAAGACATCACTAACTAGAGCAATTCCCATTAGGGCTTGGACATAAAGGCTATCAGGAGTGCAAATAAACTATAGGTCAATACGAATAATGTATTCAGCAGTGGCGAACAAAATATCTTTCTGACGGTGGAGTATAGATATCTTAAATTGAAACTGATATTAATCATAGAGGAAAACAGTGATACACAAGATTCTATTAAAATTTAAAGTATCCTTTCCTTACCAGTAGGAAAGTGTCAAGGCAAACCACAGTGTTCCCGATGCAAATATCAAAGGTCTAATATCCATATATTAAAAATTCCACAAATTGATAAGATAAAGACATGCTACCTACCCGACTATGAAAAACACACACAAAATCCTGAAATAGAGACCTTCAAATTATACATATTTAAGCGGCCAACATACATATGAAAAGATGTTCAACATAATAATCACCAGGGAATTAAAAGTTGCATCTACAATGAGCTACCACTACAGAATGAGGTACTTAATAAAATGGTTACAAGGAGAAAGATAAACTATCAAAGAAGATAAAATAACTGAAACTCTTGTACACTGTTTTTGGGAGTGTAAGTTAACATCATCACTTAAAAATGTATTCCATTATATAGATGATTATGTACATTCCCTATGACTCTGAAATTCAACTCCTACGTTTATACTCAACAGAATATACATATATTTTAAAAGCAACATTATAATCAATAGCCCTAAACTGAAAACAAAGCAAATGCTATCAAAAAACTATAATTCTATGCAGTAATAGAATGAATGAATGAATGATCAATACATGTAATAGGGATGAATGTCATAAATAAAATGTCAATAAAAAGAAATGAGACTTAGGTCAATATGAATACTATGATTTGATTTGTATAACACAAAACAGACAATATTAATCTATACTGTTCACAAAAAAATTAAATAAAGACTTTTCTGTTGAGAAGAAGAATGGGATATTCATGACTGTAAAAAAAATGATAAAAGGAACTCAGAAAATGAGTGATTTCTCTATTGGATAGTAATATATTTCCATTTGTAAAAAATGCATGATGAAGCCATAATATTAAGACTTTTCTGTACACACAATTATATTTCAATAATAAAAAAATGAGAATGGGTAAAATGATGGTATAAAAAAGGCATATTTCCCATGAGTGGGGAGTGATAAATGGTAGCAATTCATGATGTACAAGTTAAAATCTGTTTCTTAGTTGGGATGCTGACTTCACTGCTTTTGCCCTCTTGGGGGTGATAAATGCATTTATTTCCTTATTTGTGGCGGTAATTTCACTGATGTGTACATAAACCCAAATAAGAAGACTGGCAGCATCAAATTTGGTGACAATGTGGCAAAGAAAATGGGAAAATCTATTGAAAAGTAATTAGAGGTTTTTTTTTTTTTTTTTTAAAAATAAGGTTAAACATATACCTACTCATATGTTAGCTATTCAAAATATATGCAATATATGTCAAACCTTTCCTTTCTTCCCATATTTTCCAATATACCCTTCCATCATTTTTTGCCTTCCATCCCTTTTTTCCTCTCCTATGCAGAGTCATCTATAATATTCAAGAAGGCAGGTAGAAAGGAGGCGGAGCTTCCTCCAGGAATCTACACTCAGATACCCAAGGAAGCTGGACACTGAAGTGGAGTGTTACATGTCCCAGTGACTATGACACTGACAGGGAGCAGGAGGCCAAAGAACGAGCCACAGCATGACCTGACACCGTAGGCAGTAAGGTGGTAAAAGAAAAATCAGGTGGAGGAGGCACAATGATTGGAAATTTGATTTGATGGATCAAATAAATTTGTTGATAAAGCAAGTAAGTAAATACATCAAGAATAATTACATTTAAGATTCTTTTACTTGCTGAGAAATGATTTTCAAATGTGGAAAGAGAGAAGGCTAGTTAAAACCGTGATGTATTAGTTTAGAACTGTACGTATCTGTTTGATTTTTTTCATATATTGTCAGTCCTTATTTATGTATTCCATATGTGCGAGTTCACCTACTTACTAAAATGTATTTGTAATCCCAACAAGGGAGTGTTCTGCTTTTTTGTTTCAATCCTTGTAGTATAAACGACTGTTGTTTTCCTGGTCTATTTAGGTCCACAGCTCATTTTTATACTTTTAGTTGATACGTTTGCTGTTTAAAATGGTCCCTAAGGATAGTGCTGAAGTGCTGTCTAGCGCTCCTAAGTGTGAGAAGGATTTGGCGTGTCTTACAGGGAAAGTGCCTGTTAGATAAGCTTTGTTCAACGAAGAGTTACGGTGCTACTGGCTGTGAGTTCGATGTTAACCAAAATTATGTATAAATAAGGTGGCTTTAAACAGAAACACATATAACGGCATTATACATTAGTTAATTGATGAAAATATTATGACCAGAGAATACTGTATTATCAGAAAGTGAGGGCATGATCAAAGTATAGAGACATCTCCAAAAAACTAGTGAGAGGCTGCTTGAAGGCTCTTTTCATTGAGAAAATCTAGGGCAGTTTGAGCAACAAAACAAGCAATGACAGTATCCCACTATACACCGTTTAATAAAAAAGCAGGTCTTGAGTGTATACATAAATAAATGATGAAGAAAGAACACTTTTTTCTATTAATTAAAGATAAAAAAGGATTGACAGATAATCGTAATTTGTAAATCATAAGTTTTGATTGAAGTTTTGCTAAGGAACAGTATACTGGTATGATATTGAAATATCTTTCTACATAATGATGGCTTTCACACGGAAAGACCTGGACCTAGGTATGGGAAAATATCCTCTAGATCTAGGTAGATGGTCATTTTACAGGATGAAAAGTCTGCAAATCTTCCAGGCTATTGGGAACAACAACAAAATACTATTAAGAACATAAGAGACAGGGACAGATAAAGTGACTAACTGCTCCAGATTGAAGGAGAGACTAATAAAACATAAAAATTAAAAGCAACAGTGCTTCCTGGACAGGTATCTGGATGTGAAATGAAACAGATACATTGATGCAATGATTGATACAATTAAAATGGAATGTGTGCATTGGAAAACAGCTTTTCCTAAATGGAGGCGGTATGTAGGAGAGTATTCTTGTTTTTAGAAGTTGCACACTACAGTATTTTAGAGGTGATGGAGCATCAAATTAGAAAAAGACAATTTTCATCTATCTTTCTGTTTGTATGTCTATTTATTTATCTATGTAATCTATAAGATAAAACAGTATTTCTCAATCTTTTTACCTTTGGAAACCTTTAAAATAATTTGTAGGTTTCCCACAAAACATATGATACCCACAGTTCTTAGTAAATTAATGAGGTCAGTAAATTTAGATATAATATTACAATAATAACTTTCAATGTTATTTTTAAGTAGGGAATGCTTGTTTTGTTTTTGTTTTTGGTGCATGTGCTTATTTTGGACATATTATTAGCCAACTCTCTTTGCATAGTTCCCCCTCTCCATGAAGTACACACTTTCAATGTAAGTCAGTAAGGCAGGTAAAGGAAATGAGAGATTTTCTATTTTTAATAAATCCTTTCTTTTTTGGCCTTTTCCAAGTAGGTCTTATATTCCTAACCCAAATTTTCAGAATAAAAAATGTTAATAAAGGAGGTATATTGTAGATGACTTGTTTACAGTTTCAATGCCTCTGCCCATTAAAACTAGATCCTACCATTCTTGAAAAAAAAAAATAAACATAGCATATCTTTCTTTAATTTCTTTGTATAAATTTTAAAAACACATAAGGGAAACAATGTTTTTTGTTAAATTAACAAAAGAAAAAACATAAAGAAACATAAGGAAAAATGACATTTAATAATTTAAAGGAAAGCTAAATATATTTAATTTAAATAAAGGGTATATGTTGATTTTCATTAATGTTACTGTGTTGAGTAGAGAATGTACTCAACCATAATTTAAACAATGTGTACACAAATCAGTCTAAGACACATATTTATACAAGACTTTGAAAATATAAATTTATATTTTTTACTGAGTGACATACAAATAGGAGCTACTCTGTGAGTGTAGCATAGTAATTACAAAGTTATCATATATAGTTATTAGTTTTTTTATCTCTTTATAGAGCCTATGCATACATGAAGTGTGCTACTATTGATACCAATAATAAAAGATGTAATTTCTTTAATGTGAAATCTGAGCTTGATTTTTGCTACACAAAATACTCAATTCCTCATCAAAACTGAGATAAATACAAGGGATTTATTTTCAATTGAAAGTAAATATGTTCTGCTTTTGCTAAAAATATTTGTTAAACAAACAAAGCAGCTTGCTCACACATGAAGTTAGAAGCAGTAGTAAAACATTCACTGTTTTCTTATGAATGGCAAAATATTCTTCTTTTATATAAATTGTAAAAGAAATTCACTTCTTGCTTAGGAAGAAGCAGTAAACCCTGACCGAAGTACAATTATACCAGAGCTCACCTACTTCCTCTTCTTCAAAGTCAAGTCCTCTAGCTGAGCAGAAGATTCAAAAAAAGGGTGACAGTCACCAAGTCTTGAAATTGAGACCGAATGTCATTCAGTTTTGTTCTGCAGGTCTTCCAGGTAGTTTTCAAAAAGACTTAAAACCTGCTGATTTCCTTTCCACACTCAAACCCAAGTAGCGGTGGAAAACATCACACACGAACCCACCGCCACTCCTGCACAACCACTTTTTAAACTTTTTTTGGCAACATGATTTTCCCAAAGATTTAGTTTCTTTTTACATCCTAGGATCTTTTCACTTAATGTCAAACTATTTTCTCCAGGGCCTTGCAGAGATTAGTTCAACTGGTTTATGTGGTGAAAAATATCTCTTAAGTAGACTAGTTTTTTGAACTCATTCTTAATCTTCAAAGCACTAAGCAAAACCTGGCCTACTATTTCCTTGAAAAAAAATTCCCGTGGTAAGATGAATAAGTTCTGGGGATCTAATGTACAGCAGTATGACTACAGTTAATAATATTGTATTGTTTACTTAAGTTTGCTAAGAGAATAGATATTAATTATCCTCATCGCACACGTATATAGGCCAAGATAGCCAGGCGCAGACCTGTGTTACTTATAGTTAAATGATTACAAACTTGCTTTGCTTTTTATACACTGAGATTTGTGCCACGGATCAAACATTGAATTAAGAAAACTCCAAACTATGGTGCAATAAGAAAACAGCAGAGATCAAGCGGTAACAGGAGGCCTTTAGTAAAGACCATCTGAGAGCGCTTTATAACTGCGGAATGCCGCGGTGTGGTTGCAGGCAGCAAAGACTGCTTTGATCCCACAATCTCTTCCCAACATGGGGTTTGCATGAGGTCTCATAAAGAGGGTTTGTGCAAGAACTCTGGGAAGGAATGCAGCCTCTGCTTGCAAGACTCGTGAGGGTCTTTGCAGATGGGAGCTTGCAGGACAAGAAAGTCTGGCAGGGCAGAAATAACCGGAATGTCACAGGCTCTGCCTATGTTCTCAGAATATGGAATAATTCTTATTGCTCTGTGTCTGCAATGCTTGGGAGATAAAAGCCCCTTGATGCAATGTGTGTGGTCAGACCTTATGGCACCTTATCCTCTGTGCCTCTTTGCAGATGCACCTGGATAGACAATGGGTGGTAAAACTCAATGTCTTTAGGTTTCTTAGAAAGGCTACATTTGCTATTGAATACTGCAGACACATGATCTTCCCCTGGCCATCTTCCTTCTCAAGTCCCCTCCCCACAGTCTGAAAGATTAATAAGATAATACACCCTATAAGAGCATGTGGAGCCCAGAGCTCAGTGCCAGCCTGGCTCACCCCCGCTCAAGAGTGTGTTGGCCCCCTGGACCCACACTGTGAACTTCCACTGTTGTCTTCGTCTTACTTCTTTTCTCACTCCCTTGTCACCACCGGGACTTGGGGTTCCCACGTACAGGGTTGGGCTGGATCCCAACACACACACACCCCCCCAAACACTGGTAACTGTGTGTGGTGAACATGTTAATTGTGGATCATTACACTATATATGAGAGTGTATACACATGTCAAATCACCACATTGTATACCTGGAACACATATAATTTTTAATTTGTCAATTATACCTCAAAATAATTGAAAAAAGTAAAAAAAAAAAAATCCTACAATTTTTCTTTCAGCTAAATTATGTGGCCTTGAACTATTCCTACATTAAACAATCAGATTTATTTGCTTGGTTGGGGATTTATGTTCTGTTTGTCCACACTTGTCCTTGAGTGATGAAGTAATAAAGTTATCTATTTTTGTAGTATTATCCAGATTTTATTTTCATTTTATTATTAAAATTGTTGACACATTTTTTGCAACACAGTGTCTTTCTAAAGAAAAACAGTTCTACATTAAAACACCAGGGTGTTCACTTTTTTCTTAGAGAGTTGAAACCTCTTGTGAAGCAAACTATTGATGGGGCACCATAAATGCACATGTCAACATTGTCTTTATAAAACACGCTTGTTGTTTAAATGTATAAAGATAAAACTACTAAGTGTATCTCTGCCTTTGCTTGCCTCTAACAGTGTTTTTAGTAGCTTCCATTACAATGAAAAGCTGCTTTTGTGTTTTTTATTGCAATAGTGCATAGCCATACTTGAGAAGTTTGTAACTTTTTACCCTAAAAGAATTTGCCACACACCTAGGTTTAGGATTGTCTTCTTCCATATCAAAAATCATATTTAAAAAGCTCTATAATGAACTGACAATATGATATAAATTCATGCACTCATAAAATATAAAGCATCAGGACACAAGTAACATGAGAAAAAAATAAATAAATCACACTAAAATTCATGTCTGACCTAACAATCCTTATTTTGCAATGAGTTAAAAAAAAAAACAGCTAAATATAGTGGTAATGGGGATGGCAAGTGAATTGTGGCATGTGAAAATGCACTATGTAGAATCAAATTCCTATTTCTTATTAACTTGTAAAGGTTGTTCCCATGCACAAGTCAATCTGGTGGATTAAGGAGAAATTGAGAAAGGTAATTCTAGAGGGAAAGGCTGACATTATTGGCCCCTCCATGCAATGTACAGCTTACAAACTGTTTCTTTGGGAATTTCTCCTTATATCAAACACTGAGAATGGATTTGACTACATGAACACAGTTTTAGTGTACATTTCCATGTGTGATGAATGACTTTCATTAACTTGCTACCCGGGCTGCGTGGTCAATCTCTATCAGTACAAACTTTAACATCACATGGAACTCCAAGTTAAGAAATAAAGAAAGAAGCAAATAACAAATGAAAAGACAACTATCACTATCTTTCACAAAAATTATAGTGACATTTCATGGCAGCTTAGATTTCTTCTAAATCTTATTTGAATACCTTTTTCTCTCTCTAAATATGCATGTACATAATATATTACTATGTGTACTACATAGCAATATATACTATATATTAATTTAGCTATTACTATATAATGTGTATAATACCATATTTATATATGTGTAACACACATCTATGTACATACAGAAAGAAAAGGGAGAAAACTGTAGATTAAATAATACTACTACATCATTGTTAAATTTTGTGATTTATATAATTGTACAGTGGTTAGGTAACAATGTAAGAGAATATCTGAAATTTGGGGGATAACTGAGAATGATATTTTTAAATTTACACTCCAATGAGTCAAGAGAGAGAAAGAACGCTAAATGCAATGAGAAAAATGGAAACAGTTAAGGAATCTGAGGAAACATATATTGGTATTCTTTATAATACTACTGCAATTTTTCTATAAATTTTATTTAAATCAAAATAAGAGTCATAAGGAATGAAAAGTCCACATATACATGAAGCCATTCATAGTTCTCTTAAATTTGTAGCATGTTATATCTAACCACATTAATTCCTAAATTAATGACATACTTAATTTAAAAAGTGACTAACAATATAAAAAACTTCTGCAAATTTTCATGCCAGTCTTTAAAAATAAGTATTTTTGAGTTAATAAATTAAGGGTTACTTCCGGTCTGAACAATATGTAGAATTAAATATTTCCTTTATTATTTCTTAGTGCTCAAGACATATGTTTCCCACACCCTACATAATATTTTATGACATTTTTATAGGTCTTAAGTCAGGCATTGCCGTTATACGTCATTATTAAGAACTGAGTCAGATTCAGATGGATGCATAACACTTAATCAATAAATGCATTAATGGATTTGTGCTTTTCTTTTATCATTTCATATCTAAAGTAATTAAAATTGATTCAATTATGAAAGTTTTGATAAGAGATTATTTATATTTCCATTAATGAATTAAACTGTGATAAATCTGGGAAATGTTTATGTTCTCATGAAGTAAACGTGTATACAATAGAGAAAATATAATTAAAAGTGAAGAAACCAAAGTTTTAGAATAATCATTAATGTCTTTCGAATTGGGGTAGTAAATTTATTCAATATTCACCTTTCTTTCATCACTAATTTAAGGACATAAAGGTAAACAATTATGAAGACTCCTTCAAGGGCACAGTGGCTCACACCTGTAATCCTAGCACTTTGGGAGGCTGAGGCAGGCAGATCACGAAGTCAAGAGATCTAGACCATCCTCGCCAACATGGTGAAACCCCGTCTCTACTAAAAATACAAAAAATTAGCCAGGCGTGGTGATGAGCACCTATAGTCCCATCTACTTGGGAGGCTGAGGGAGGAGAATGGCTTGAATCTGGGAGGCACAGGTTTCCATGAGCCAAGATCACACCACTGCACTCCAGCCAGGTGACAGAGCGAGACTCGTCTCAAAAATAAATAAACAGATAGCGAACTCATCTCAAAAATAAACAAATAAAATATAAAATATATATACTAAATATTATCAGAAGAACCATAAGCATGGGATATCCAAAACATGCATGCACATACACACATGCACACACACACACACAAGCAATCATACCTTAACTTTTAAAATAAAGAGCCTATTGCATTTCAGTTCCAGTCATATTTAGTTAATGACTGTGCTTTTAATATTCTCTAAGAACTCAAATATATTTTGATAAGTAAAAATAATTTAGGCAATTATAATGTTAGATCTGAAAAGTCGTAAGTAAACATTCTTACTGAATCAAACTTTGTACTATTTACAAAATGATAGGTTTGAAAACTCTTGTTTAAAAAATAAATTGATCACATTTTTTCTGAATATACAATTAAAATGACACTAAATAAAAGAGGACAATTCCACAAGAAATGGAATAAAAGAGGTGCCATCAGGAGGAAAAACATTTCAACAAGTTCTAAGTCCCAGATTGCAGACTAAAGAATATTAAACAAATATTAAGGACAAAGGAAAATTCAGCCTAAGTTCTTGTAGTAGACAATGGAGCTCAAAGGCATTCTCTCAGTAACCTCAGAGATCAGGATTCAAAACTTCCAGGAATAGGTCAGAAATAATGTGAGATAGGGCAGAAAACATAAATATGAATAAAATGGTATTTGGAACAGTACACTCCCCACCACACCCCCAACATTGAGGGAAACCTCTCATACAGAAAACTAAAATCTGCTCTCCAGGTAAAGTGAAATACAGTGAATAGCCCCTGGGTTGGGGAGAAGGCAAAGAGTTCTTCACGTACTGTAATTTAGACATCCCTTACATAATATCAAGATCCATCTTCAGACTTGGAAGCATTGATTTCCTAATCAATAAGCCACACTAAAGTACACAATGTTTTGAGACCTTTATTTTCTTATTAAATATAAACAGAAAGTCATAATCACCACACATTTAAGAAAGGCCTGAAACATGGCATAGAAAGAGCAGGATACATGCAGAAATACAGTCTTCCTCAAATGACTATCTTTAGAGAGATTTGAAAAGGCCTATCGTTCACAAAGGTGATGCTATTTAAAATAAAAGAAGTAAGAGAGAGAGGAGGCAAAGAAAGGGGGAGGTAGACAGAACAGAGAGAGAGAGAAGGAGGGAGACAGGCAGCAGTAGCTATTAGAAAGTGAAAATAAGAGAAAATGGTCTCTGAAGACAAATTTGTAAAAAGAGAAAATTGACAATATTCCAAAAAAGCATAAATGGATAACAGATGGAAAATATAAGGGAAGAGATAAAGGACATAAAAAATCAGTATAAGGTGTCCAGCTTATGTTTCAAAAAGGGCAAAAGGAGCAAACATGCCCCTATATAAAAAGGACATTCCAAAGTTCATGAATAAAATGTATCAACCCTGACACTATAAAATTCTGTGAACTAGCATAAACCAAAAATAACAAAATTTTTGAATTTTTTGTTTAACAGGAGGAAGAAGAATAAAGAGTTGTAATTGTTGAGGAAATAGCAACCTGCAAAGTTATAAGAATTGGATTCCCATCAGTACGCTCATCAGCAGCACTAGATTTCAGGTGCCAATGTGGTGGCGTTTGTCAGATTCTGAGGTAGCTTTTAGCCAAGTGTTCAATACTCAATACCTTCAATTAAGTTTTAGCCAGAATAAAAATATTTTCAGACACAAGAAGAATCAGAAAACTTCCTTCTATATATTCTGTCCTAGGAAATTACTTATGGACATGCTTAGCAAAATAGGATATAAACTATGAAAGAGAAGATCACAAAGGAAATGGTATCACAGTTCGTTTCTATAACAGACCTAAATAAGATAGCAATCAGTCTACATTGAACACTGAAACAGTGTGCTACAATCTCCAGGACAGTGGTAGGTGTTTGGTAAAAAAGAGAAAGTTATTCAAAAAATTTCACTTTTTTTTCTTTTTTTTGAGTTTTGGGACAACTTAGGACTGTCAATACAAGGTAAAAAAAAAGAGAAAGGAAGAAATCACAGCAATAAGAAGCTATAAAGGAGATTAATTAAAGTTATAGAAGACTGTAAATTGTCAGAGAAATCATTTACATTCTTATACAAAGTAAACATTTTGTCCTGGTTTAACTAGAAATGGAGACAATTTAATGAAGACAATTTAACTGAAGATGGTGTGAATGAGTTGACAATCATGTTTAATGACAATTTAATTGAAGATGGGTATGAAAGAGTTGAGAATCTTGGAGAAATAAATGTTAATCATAGGAGAAAAAATTAAGAAATCAAAAATTAGGTATATAAGCATTTAGTTTTTAAATATAGACTTCAAAGGGGAATGGAGCAGGAAACTTTTTATTAAAAGTCTTGCTGTTTTCTCAAACATTTCTAAGTATTACTTTGATTATTCCCTAAATGAATTTTTCACATGGAACAATCATAACATTATCCATTTGCATTTTCTTATTTCATAATAAATTTGTTGACATTTTATAGAGTCAAAAAGTGGCAAATATCATATATGATATAAATGAATAAAACACATGGAATGGGTCCCTGAATCACTTCTCCTGTATTCTTCTCAAACACAATGATATTGTTTTTATCTAAATTCTTTTTTCATGCATGGTTCTTTAAGATATAATTGCCAACTGTTGTGATGTTTTGATTTTTTTTTTAAAGACTCATTAAAATACAGTTTATGTCATTCCAACTCAAGCTAGAAGGCATTAACAGTCCTCAAGGTACAGAGCCATAGCATTTCCTTCTGGAACATTCAAAATTTCCTTGAAAAATTAAGGCAATTACTTCTTTAAAATATTTTCAGAAGATACTCTCACAAAAGCAATGATATTTCATTTGCTTTAGCCTCACAACATTTCTAGCATCCTATTACAGTGTATTTATAAATTCAGACATCCACTGATATATCAATATCAAATTTAAAAACTAAATTCTCATAATCACAAACTGAGGTTAGTCTGCCTAAATTAGCTTTGAAGTTTGCTTATAACCTGTGTTACCTTGAGCAGGTACTTATTCTGTCCATTTTTTATTTCCTTTGTGAGGAACAGGATTAGTTATTTTTATTTCTGTGTACACTGTGAAGATTAGATGTAAATGGTTTTGCGCTGTCTGGCACCGATTACATCTGTAATTCATGGCAGCAGTGTTGTTGCCAACATTGCTGCTGATGGTGCTAATAAAATTTATCTTCATCATTGCAAACTCCAACCTTCCAACAAAGCTTTTTGTGTTTCATAAGTGATAGTTGATGGATATCATCAATTTCCCTTCAAGCTAAAAATACTCATGACTACAGAAATTAGCAGATAGTTATTCTAAAAGAGACAACATTATAGGAAATGCAAGGTATGGCCATAGAGCCATATGCCTATGGTCCTCATGGTACCTATAAAATGCCTGTATAGCTAATTCCAAGTGAGTTGCTACTCAAGAGCTATCAGTCATTTAGAACAAGTATCAGGTAGCTGATGCCTTAAAAAGACAATACATAGTTGATTACGTTAAGTTCTGATCTATCTTAGAAAATGTTTCTTTTATACTCATTTTACTGATGTCCACATGGTACAGAGACTCTTATGGATTAAAGAGAACATATATATTAATAGCAAAGTTTCTAGTTTACTTACAATACTCCTTATACATGCACAGAATGTTTAATTCTTATTTTCCATAAAAGATATAAACTTATAACATTCCACCTTGCTAGGTTTGAAGGGGAAATATTAATATAAAAGAGTATAATCTGTCAATATATGATTTCATAGTCCTCACAATTATGAAACTCTATTTTCAATGATTTAGTTACTTTCAATGACATATTCTGCCATTCAAATGCCTCATTCTGTATTAAGTTTCATCAAGATATGTCAGGACATACTGAGTCCTTTAGCATTCTCATAGTAGCAGGGGACGAGGTGATAAGAGGATCTTCAATCTCCTTTTGTTTTTCAGCTCCCCTCTCATCCATGCTGTGTTGTTGGTGTAGTCTGGATCCCATGATGTTGACATTAAGATGTGACTTCCTGGTTAGTCTATGTAGGGCAATGTCCTGACATCTACTTCCAGAGGCCATGATGCAAAAACTACTTGTCCCCAGTCAGGATGTACTTTGTCAAACGTGCGTCAGACTGTCTACAGTGCATGCTTGTTTTCCACTTCCACATTGACAGTCTAGATTCCCCATTTCCTTCTCTGTAAACATTTTTCTGGGATTCAGGACAAAGGCCTTAGGCTCACCTGTTAAGCCACCTCCACTGGCATGCTGCCCTTTTGTTTTGTATAATGCTGAATATGAAGCTAAATAAACTATATTTGCCAAAACATGGGAAACTAAATTTTGTAAAGGAAGTCACCATATTTTTCTGCCTCAAATTCTTCAAATCCCAACAACCTAGTATAGTATCTATCAGCAACAATTAGTTAATAATAATTGACTGAATTGGTGGGCGAATCATTTGAGACCAGGGGTTTGAGAACAGCCTGGCCAACATGCCAAAAACCCATCTCTGGGGTGTGTACCTCTAATGCCAGCTACTCAGGGGGCTGAGACAAGACAATCTCTTGAACCTGGGAGGTGGAAGTTGCAGTGAGCAGAGATCTCACCACTGCACTCCACCTGGACAACAGAGCAAGACTCTATCTCAGAAAACAAACAAAGAGAAGGACTGAATCAAGCATCCAATCAATAAGACCATGTGGCACCAAGCTAATTGAGTAATGAAAAGAAACAGGATAAATCACAATGACAGTAAATAACAGTTTCAATAAGTACCTAATTTTGCTTTGCTCCAAGTATGAGCTCATTGAGATGGGTCATTTCCAACCATGATGAAAAGCACAGCCCATTCTTAGTAGATGGTAAATTAAATGGTGTAAAAATGACACTAATATATGCAGAATTGAATGAGGAAGTCTGACCTCAGGTAGCACAGGGGTCACAGTTGCTGATACCGAAGTTGCCAAGAATTTTGGCAAGATAGGGATGACCACAGGAGTTATGACTTGCTGATGAAGTCATTAAGGAGAAGGGATTATATTTTGAATGTTTGTTGTTAGAACCCAAATATAAAGAAGCTGGTGTTAAGGTATGGTAAGCATTTTCAAAAAGTGATTGCTGATTAGCAGTGGCCAAAATGTAGGCTATAAGTAGCATGCGAGTCTACAGCAAAGAGGGCTAAAAAAGAAAGAAAATTTTCAATTTAAGTAAATAAGTTGAATTTATTGTTTACAGAAATATTTGCTGATACTAAAAAATATATCTTAACAGTATTCTGTTACCTTGAGGTTCATTGGAAAAGTCCAGGAGTAGTTATGAAGATGGAGAATAGTGAAATAAGCAACTTAATAGAATAATGCTACAAATACTGAATAAAGCATTTGGTAAGTAGAGTTTCCCTATGGTAAATAAGATGAAGAAAGCACAGGTAAGGGAAAAAATTAACAGTGGCATGGGAAAGAAAACAAATGCTAAACAGAAGCTGTATCAGTGGAGAATATTGGAGAAGTAATCAAACCCAGACGGTAAAGATCTCACTTGTAAGCAAAATTGCTCATAACACTTGTAATAAACTATCTCAAATAACTCATGAATGTTTGCATATATTAAAGTATTGTTTTAGGAATAGTCACAAACACCTATGCTGCGATTAGTGCTGCAACATTCATTAATTTGCTATTGTAAATTAAGGGCTAATGAATTAAATGGGCGTAGCTGTCAGTTTTATTGTTTCAAAACCCAAATATGTGTCAACTCAAACATTTTAAATTATTGTTCAATGACTAAATCACTAAAGTATGTCTTTAATTAACAAATACAAGTAAATTTAAAGTAAATTTATATATAAACGGACTTATAGGTGGACCTTAACCACTTGAAACAAATGCTGGTAAAATAAGGGTACAATAATTCACAATACAATTAAAGTTATGAAATATATCATATACACAAAAGATAGGCTGGCAAGACCTATGTCTTACTGTAATGATTTTCTAGACTCTAAAGCAATAAGATACAATTTTGGTTTTCAAAATTTCTAAACCAAACTCCACATAACTCAGGATAAGTTCAACTTTTAAGATTTCTAAGAAAAATCTTACATTCCATTTTTCTTCTTAGTTCACATAAAGTGTTATTTATCTCCACCCTATCCTTCATTTAAGCTCTTTTCCCTTTAAAATTTATTGTTTGCAAAATACTTTCTGTTTCAAAACAGCCACAAGAGATTTCTTTATGATCTCCATAATTTCCTTGTGAGATAAGAATGCCATCCTCCCCTTGGATTTTACAGATAAAAATATTATCTGATCAGTTTACATGGCTTATTCACATACATAATTTAGTCAAACTTCATTAATCTAGAAATTAAGTTTTCTACTCCAAATCATGACATTATATATTAACTTTTTACTATTCTTCATTTCCTCTCTCCCACAGCCTAAATCTGGCATCATCTTCAAACTGTAATCACTCTCTACCTCAAGCGTAAATACTTTTCTTCTTCATGCCAACTTGTCATTGACTTTCTCAGTGTGGCTTTAACTGGCACCTTTTCCTGTCTGCATTTTGCTAGTACTTAAAATTAAATTGGCTGGGCACGGTGGCTTATGCCTGTAATGCCAGCACTTTGGGAGGCCTAGGCAGGTGGATTGTCTGAGGTCAGGAGTTCAAAACCAGCCTGGTCAACACAGTGAAACCCTGTCTCTACAAAAAATATAAAAAATTAGCCTGGTGTGGTGGCGGGCGTCTGTAATCTCAGCTACACAGGAGGCTGAGGCAGGAGAATTGCTTCAACCTAGTTGCAGTGAGCTGAGATTGTGCCATTGCACTCCAACCTGGGCAACAAAAGCAAAACTCTGTCTCAAAAAAAAATTAAATTATTCTGCAGCGTTAATTGTATACAAAATGCTATATAACTACTTCACCCCAGAAATACAAGATCAAATGGAAATTATAGGTTATGCTTAAAAAAATAAAGATCTTTCCCAATTCTAGGACTCATCATGAATTTGTCCTTCATAGTACTTTATGGTACAATAAAATATTGTCAGTTAACTCATTTAAACTCCTACAGAGCAGAATATAAGACAGTTTTTCAATACAGACTTCAATATGGTTCTTCAATTTTTTTGTAAAACCAATAAATTGTAATCAATTTTGTCATTACTTCATTGGCAAAGAGAGAATGTAAATACACTACAATTACTTCTGTGTTTTTCTCTGAAAGGCAAGTAGGGAGAAGACCACATGACTCAGTACCAAAATTTAAGAGATCAAGGTTTTAATTTCCATACTAACACTTCCTTATGATGTCGAGAAATCATACCAACCTCAGTTTCTGCAACAGTGAAAAAAAATGTAAATTGTAACTCTATCACCTATTTTATTGGTGTTAAAGAAGATCAAAGGATGACCTATTTGATAGATCTTTGAAACATACAGAGCACTTCAGAAGTGCAATGCATAAATAAATGGCCACATCTCTGCTCTCTTTTTCTTTTGCAGCTCTCATTACTCTGTGATGAAAAAAGCCCCTCAAACTTGAATTCTTCCAAATATTTAAATTCTACATTAGCCTCTGGGCTATCTTATATGCCATACTATTATTCAGGAGACCTTCTCAGTAAGTGTTATACTTTATGTAACCATCTATAAGGGATCACCTTCTGGAAGCGGAATATTTCCAAATTCATTTTTACAATGCCATGATTACCCTGATGCCAAAACCAGATAAGGACACAACAGAAAAAGACAACTGAAGGCCAGTATCTCTGATGAACACAGATGCAAAAATCTGCAACAAAATACTAGCTGACAAAATTCAACAGCCTATTAAAAAGATTATTCATTGCTTCTTAGTCTTTGTCTATGATCAAGTGTAGTAAAAGATCATTTATCAAGATCAAGTGGGATTTATCCCAGGAATGTAAGAATTATTAAGCACATACAAATTAATAAACATAATATATTACATTCACATGACAAAGGACAAAACAATATAATTATTTTGACAGATGCAGAAAACATATTTTACAAAATTCAGCATTCATAAGAAAAATTCTCAACAAATTAGGTATAGAAGGAATGTACCTGAACATAATTAAGCCCATATATTACAAACCCACAGCTATTATTATACTTAATGGGAGAAAAGTTGAAAGCTTTTTTTCTAAGATCTGGAACAAGGCAAGAATGCCCACTCTCGCTCGCCACTTCCTTTTCAACATAGTACTAGAGCCCAAGTAAGGCAATTAGGCAAGAGATAAAAAATAAAAGGCATCCAATTGGGAAAATAAAAAAGGAAGTTAAATTGTCCCTGTTTGCAGACAGCATGATTTTATACACAGAAACCCCTGACAAACATGGAGAAACCCCATTTCTACTAAAAATATAAAATTAGCTGGGCATGGTGACACATGCCTATAATCCCATCTACTAGGGAGGCTGAGGTGGGAGAATTGCTTGAACCCAGGAGGCGGAGGGCACAATGAGTTGAGATCATGCCATTGTACACCTGCCTGGGCAACAAGAGCAAAACTCCATCTCAAAATTAAAACAAACAAACAAAAAAAACCCTAAAAATTGGACTAAAGAGCCTATTAAAACTAATGAATTCAGTAAGGTTTGAGGATACAAATTCAGAAATAAAAATCAGTAGTGTTTCTACAGACTAATCACAAACTATCTTTTAAAAAAATCAAGAAAACAATCACATTTACAATAAGTACAAAAATAATTAGGAATAAATTTAACCAAGGAGGCGAAAGATCTGAACACAGAAAACTACAAAATGTTGATGAAAGACTTTCAAGAAAACACAAATAAATGCGAAGAAATCTGTGTTCATGGATGGAGAAAATATGGTTAAATTCTCTGTGCTAGCCAAAACAATCTATAGATTCAATTCAATTCTTATAAAACAACCAGTGGCCTTTTTCAGAAAAATAGAAAAAAAAATTCCTAAAATTAGTATGGAACCATAAAACGCCTGAATAGCCAAAGCAATCTTGAGTAAAATAAACAAAGATGTAAGTGTTACACTACCTGACTTCAAAATACATTACAAAGCTACAGTAGAAAAAAAAAAAAAAAAAAAAAAGCAGCAAATTACCGCCCTAGAAGCAGACACATAGACCAACTGAACTGCATAGAGAAGTCAGAAATAAATCTATACATTTAAAGCCAGCTGTTTTTTTATAAAGGTGCTAAGAATGCATAATGGGGAAAGAACAGTCTCTTCAATAATCAGTATTCGGAGAACTAGATATCCACATGCTGGGGGATGAAATTAGACCCTTTTCCCACACCATATAAAAATTTCAACTCAACATAAAGATTTAAATGTAAGACCTGAAACTATGAAACTACTAGAAGAAAACATAGGGGGAAAGTCCCATGACATTGGTGTGGGCAATAAATTTTTGATAAGATCCCTAAAATTTTTGATAAGAGCCAAAATACACAAATAGTATTACATCAAACTAAGACATTTCTGCACATCAGTAAATAAATAATACATAAATAGCAGAGTAAAGAGATAATCTACAGAATTGGAGAAGATATAAATAAACTATACATTTGACAAGGGGTTAGTATCCAAAATATACAAGGAACTCAAACAACACAATAGCAGGAAAACAGATAACCTAATTAAAAAGTGGGGAAATAACTGAATAGAAATCTCTCAAAAGAAGACATATAGTAAGATAGAAGAAATAAATTCAATGTTTGATAGCAGAGCAGGGTGATTATACTTTAAAAAACCATGTATTTTACTTGGTAATAAACATCCTAAATACTCTGATTTGATCATTACAATTTATATATGTGTAACAAAATATCACATGTAGCCCATAAATTTGTACAGAAACAAATACATACAAATGGCCAATAGGAATGTAAAAAATGTACAGCATTTCTAATTATCAGGAAAATACAAATTAAAACCACAAAGAGTGATTACCACATACTTTCTAAAAAGGCTATTGTCAAAAATATAAAAGGTAAATTTTGTTGGTGCGGATGTGTAGAAAAGGAAACCCTTGAATGTTGTTAATGAGAATGTAAATTAGTCTAGCCTATATGAAAAATTAGATAGAGATTCTTCTAAATATTAAAATTAGAACTATCATGTGACCTACCAATCTAATTACTGGTTATATAGTCATACGAAATGAGATTGGTATATCTTAAATATATCTATACTCCCATATTTATTGCAACGTTATTCACAATAACCAAAATACAGCATCTAACTGTTTATTGGCAGATGAACGGCTAAAGAACATGTATTATATACACACTGGAATACTACTCAGTCATAGAAAAGAAAAAAATCCTGTCATTTATAATAACACCAGTGAACCTAGAGGGCTTTATACTTAGTGAAATAGACCAGGCATAAAAAGACAAATGCTACACATCCCACTCATATTTGGAATCTAAAAAGATTGATCTCATAGAAGCAGAGAGTAAAATGGTGGTTTTTGGAGCCGGGGTGGCTGGGAGGTTGAGTTGGAAATATGTTGGGCAAGTTATACAAAATTCAAGTTAAATATGAGGAATAAGTTCAAGAGATCTATTATAACCTGGAAATAACAGTTCACAGCATACTGTGAGAAATATGTTTCCTGAGAAATGCTAAGAGAGTTCACTATAAAGTATTCTCACAACAAAAACAGTAATTATGTGAGGTAATGCACATAGTAATTAGTTAGATTTAGGCATTTTACAATGTATATATACTTCAAAACATCATGTTGTATGTGGTAAATACATACAATTTTATCCGTCAACTTTAAATAAAGAAAGAAAAAAGAAAAAAAAAGCATATCACAGATTTGTCATCATCTATGAAAATGGTACCATATTTAAATTCGTATCAATCTATTTCGATGAGTTTTGACATTACATTTTAATTATCCACTAATCTTTCACATCAACATTGCTATGACATTCTTAAAATTGAGAACATTGTTCATTTATTTTCATACTCCTTTTGCCAAACCAACAAAAGCAATTCTGGAATTGAAAACTCATTTTTATTGGAGTATGGTGGAGTCAATAGAAATACAAATGTCCTCCTAAATTTGGCAACTTAACACAGTTATTTTTCCTAAATGTAGAGATATAAATTTCATTTTCTACATCTCAATACTTAAACATTAATTTCCACAAGATGGGATGTATGTGCTTCTTTTAATTAACATTTTTTTCCTTACACTGTTATCAACAAATCTTACTCTTTTATGGAGAAGGTGTTTCAATTGAAATTACTGACTGTGGTCACATTTTAAAATGTGGATCCGTAGTTATGTTAAACAAGCAATTTGTACTTATTTTCTTTTTAATATATCACAAAAAACTATTTCTGAGGCAGTGACTAAACTACACATATATTTAAATGGCCTTCTGGGGTACAATAGATACTAAAACTGAAGATTAAATCACACAAATAGGATTTTAGAAATTTGAAAGGGTCTTGACAATGCCAACTTTGTCAATTATTGTTATAAAAAATACTTCATAACAAACCACTTATTAATGTGTGTATCTAGTATATCCATGAGAGGTAGAAAAATTGGTCCCATATGACAGATTCTATAATATTCAGAATCTACAAAGAACTCAAATTTATAAGAAAAAAACAACCCCATCAAAAATGAGTGAAGGATATGAACAGTCTTCTCAAAATGAGACATTTATGCAGTCAACATACATATGTAAAAAAGCTAATCATAACGGTCATTAGAGACATGCAAATCAAAACCACAATCAGATACCATCTCATACCAGTTAGAATGGCAATCATTAAAAAATCAGCAACAAAACTTGGGAACAATGTTGCAATCCACATTTTTCTACCCCGTTATTCCTGTTGGCTGGTTTTTTTTTTTTTTTTT
>NW_016107341.1:888056-889600 GCF_001604975.1 Cebus imitator
AAAAAAAAAAAAAAAAAAAAAAAAAAAAAAAAAAAAAAAAAAAAGGATGAGTTCATGTCCTTTGCAGGGACATGAATGAAGCTGGAAACCATCATTCTCAGCAATCTAACACAAGAATAGAAAATTAAACACTGCATGTTCTCACTCATAAGTGGAAGTTGAACAATGAGAACACATGGACACAGGGAGGGGAACATCACACACTGGGGCCTGTTGGAGAGTCGAGGTATGGTGGAGGGATAGCGTTAGGAGAAATACCTAATGTAGAAGACAGGGTGATGGATGCAGCAAATCACCATGGCATGTGTAAAACTATGTAACAAACCTGCACATTCGGCACATGTACCCCAGAACTCAAAGTATAAAAAAAAAAGAGAGAGAGAAAGAGAAAAGAAAAATTGGTTCCAACTTTTTGGCACCAAGGACCGGTTTTGTGGAAGACAATTTTTCCATTGATGGGGAAGGGATGGCTCCTAAGGAGCAAGCAACCTAGATCCCTTGCATGCATGGTTAATGGTAGGGTGAGGGCTCCTATGAGAATCTAATGCCACCACTGTATGGTCCGGTTCCTAAGAGGCCATGGACAGGTTGGCAGCCCAGGGACTTTGGACCCCTGCAATGCTTCATTATGGGGCAGGACTATAAAGTAGCTTGACAGACAGAGTAAATAAAGAGAGTTGGGAAAAGTTGGGAACAATGTTGCAATCCACTTTCTTTCTACCTTGCTGTGCCTGTTTGCTGTTTGTTGTCGCTTTTTCCTGACTGATAACAGTCCACAGTTTAGGACTTATCTTAAGTAGGGAACATTAGAAATAAGGTGGTAATATGGGAAGTACTTAAACTAGTATCCCTTAAATCATTAAATATAGAAAAATACTGTGGCTAAGACCAGAGGTTTTGAAATCAGGCAAGCAGGACCTCCTATCTCAGCCCCTTCACTCAAGCATGTGTCCCTGGAAAATGTATCTTCTTTCTTTTTATTATATTTATGTTAGTTTTGCTTTTATGTATTTGTGTAGGTTTTTTTTTTTTTTTCCTATTGCTTCTGGTAAATTGAAAGGTTCACAAAGACATAGCCATAATAGGGATTCAACAAGTACAAATTGAAAGAAAAGAGAAAATCATGAATAAGAATTTGCCAGGTAGAAAGAAACAGAGAATTCCAAGAGGAGAGAAAAAGAGAGTAGCAGGATCTGAGGTGAGAAGGAATGTGGCCTGGAGACTTGAAAGTCGTCAGTCTAGTGTGATTGGCTGAGAGGGACGTGGCAGAAGAGGCAGTTTAGAAGTAATCAGTATTCTCAACACACAAAGACATGACAATCATTTTTAGTTTTAAGATTAAGAAGATTCTAGGCCAGGCGCGGTGGCTCACGCCTGTAATACCAGCACTTTGGGAGGCCGAGGCGGATGGATCACGAGGTCAAGAAATCAAGACCATCCTGGTCAACATGGTGAAACCCCGTCTCTACTAAAAATACAAAACATTAGCTGGGCATGGTGGCGCGTGCCTGTAATCCCAGCTACTGAGGAGGTTGAGGCAGGAG
>NW_016107341.1:889666-898094 GCF_001604975.1 Cebus imitator
ACCCAGGAGGCGGAGGTTGTGGTGAGCCGAGATCGCGCCATTGCACTCCAGCCTGGGTAACAAGAGTGAAACTCTGTCTCAAAAAAAAAAAAAAAAAGAAGATTCTATTGATATGTTTTAAACAGATAAGTTATATTATCATATTTCCCTTTATGAAACAGCACTGAGGTTTCCATCAGAGAGGTCTGGTAAGACACACGTTACGCTCCTTCCTGAGCCAAGCAGTTCAGGGAGCAAGACAGCCTTGGACTCTGAGGAAGTCTCAGTAGGGAGTTGGTGATGGACTTTTTCTCACAGGTCTACTGAGCACCTGGAGAGTGTGATTAATAGGAGGGTAACCTAGACTGAGTGCAAGCATGTCTGTTACTCCTTGACCTCCCATAGCTGAGAAATAATCCATTGCCTCAGCTGGGTACTCCTTCTGTTGTTGGGTCTGGAGGAGCTTGAGGAACTTCATGAATAGAAGAAGAGGTACCTCCAGATTTTCCCACTTCCCACCTGGCTCCCACGGATTAAGTCATCTTTGTCTTACTTGTAAAAAATGAGAACCATTACATCATACCAACACATATTCTGGGAAGGAAATTTTCTGTTTTTTTAAACTGAGAAATACAAGTTCATAATTGTTGATTTTCCCTTGTCCCAGAAAATCAAGTAGAATGATATTTCAAAGTATCAAGCAAAAATAAAGTGTTATAAAATGCATGAAGAAAAATACAAGACTTGAAAAAAATCAGAATACTAATATAATATTAGGACTTTTAGAAGGAGAAAAGTATTTGATGCAGGGCAGGCAATCTTCAGACACATAATAGAAGGCAATTTTCTGGCTAAAGAGAAAACTGAATATGCAGATTGAGAAGGTAAGAACAAAAGTCCCAAGAGAAGTTTGCCTGTCTTGCTCACCTGGCACATAGTAGATTTTAAATGGATTTTATTATGTGAATTAATAAACCTAGAATTGGCTTCGGGCTGAATTTCACAGAATGATTTTAAGGTCAAGTCATAAAATGACATATACTTTTCCTAAGGAAAAGGAGATTGGGAGGGAGTAAAAAAGGCAACTGTATTCAAATAAGAAAGACAGATGGAACATTGGTGTTTTCTTTAATATGTCTCAACATACTATAAAACTCTGAATACAAAAGGTGATAAAATATTGTTGATCACTTACACAGGTCATAAGCAGTATTAGTCAGTCATTTTATGCCATACCAAATTACTAACGGCCAAAGGTGATATAAAAGTATGTTTATATTAAATATTAAAAATTTAAACATTTTATAATAGAGAAAAACTTACAATATAATTGAATGTATAAGTATACTTTATTCTTAGCCAAAAAGTGGGCATTTAATACAGTAGCTTCTTAATTTCCTTTTATGAAAGGTCCCCGTATACTTGTTAAATTATAAGTAATCTGCTTTACATCAGCTATAGCCATTGGATGCTGTGGGAATGAGGACAGAACCAAATACGAAAGATGTATCACTGTGGTTTTGGCTTTAGTGTGGATCACACATCTCCTTTTGAATGACTAAGGTAGTGTAGGCGCAGGAGCAGTAAATTGAATTTAAAAAACTGGTTTATTTCTAAAATCTTATGATTTTTTTTTTTATTGATGGCTGCTATATATAAGGATGGCTGTTGTTTCCTGGGTTGTTGAAAAATGTTATAGTGGCTTCTTCCTAAAGTTAATAATTTTACTATGCGGGGTTTTAATAAAGTGTAGACTGGTCAAAAAACTACAGATTCCTTTTTAAAATCTCTCAAAAAACTAACTGTTTTTTGAAAGAAAATTCCCCAAGTTCCTATTGCAAACTGTATAAAGAAGTACTGAATTCTCCCTCTCTGAATATGTTCACCAATACTTTCAAAGAATTTCATATACCTCTCATTCTCCTTTGATAGATAAGAATGTATAAAAAAGAAATAACAGCAACTTTTGAAAGGTCTCTTTAGGATTGTAAACATCTCCATTATGGTTTTTATAAGATAAAATCACTTATATTTTAACATTGTTCTAATATTAAATGTTTATTGACTTCTTCTACCCCAGCTAATTTTCTCTATATTACTTATCATCTTGTATGATGTTAATTCATTACAAATGATAAAATGTGCCATTGTAAGTACGAGTGAGCTGTACTGCCAAACTCAGGAATTTTTATTAGTACCATTTTTATTAATACCATGTACACACTTGGTGGAAGTTTACTAAACTAACCTATAAAAACTTTAAGATAATTAATTTATCAAATTGCTTTAAACATAAATTTTATGTCATTGATGCTTGCTTTATAAAAACTTGCAATCCAATATCATGAAACAGCATCAAAGAATGATTATGTGGAGAATAAAATAAAATTTTCCTTGTTTTAGGCTTTTTGGAATCACATTTCACTACAACCAAATATTAATAGGAAGGCAATAATACTCTTTGGCAAAATGGAAAATTGTTTAACACCAATGGCAAAAGCACACAAGTAGAGAAATATACTACCTATAACTTTTGAAAAGTGCTAAAACTCATTCTGCTGAATATATATTAGGGTTTTTTTGTAGCAAATATTTATTTTGTTTAGGATCATGTTTTCTTTTAATAACAAAAATGAATGGCTTTCACTAACAAGTTTACTTTCAACATTTCCATACATTTAAGTTTCTGGTAAAAAAAAAAAATCAGAAATTTGATAACACCATAGAAATCCCCATCTTCAATACCTACTGCCCTTGCAATCTTACCTTTCACAGAACTTATGCCATCAAAGCAAGGTGAACCATTAAGCAGTATAGTTACATGTAGGAAGGGCTTGTAATTTGATGTTTTGTTTAATTTTACTTATCTCCATTTCATAGAAACACTGTACTAATTAATAACTAAGAATCCAGAGACTTTTAACTCAAAGCAATATATCCCTTCCAAAGCTCAACCTTTGGACTGCTTTTCTCCAAATATTTTTAGGAAATTTTAGTTATTGCTTTTTCTTTTTCCTTTTTAAATTTTCCACCCCTGGTCCCTGGGTAAATGTTAGAGCCCTGGAGAAACTTGAAATTTAGCATTTCTTATGTTTATATCTCCCTCTTTTCTTGTCTCCTCCTTAGACTTCGTTTTAGGGCAACAGAATCATTACTTATCACTTCCTTTTTATGTACATTAGATCAAATCAGATTGTTTTCTGCCTAACCTAATCTGAGAAACACATTTTTCTTTTGGGATAATGTGAAGTAAGGTATTGCCTATGTCATCCTAAAATGGTTGTTCACTTTCATACTATTCTCTTTAAAATATAAATTCATATAGGCTTAGTTGGAGGATGATATTTAGAAGCAGTTAGGACTTTCTACCATCGTTTAAATAACAGTATGGAGGGAGCCACCATCTATGCCTCATAATAAGGAAATTTCTGATTTTTTCTGCTTTCAAAGACTAATGTAAAAACCAGGTAAATGAGTGGAAAACAGTTTGGGTAGAAGTAGGGAGTGATGGTGTAAGTCTTATTTTTAAAAGAAATAAAAACCTTCATCAGAAACTCAAAAGCATAGAATTCTGGTGCCATGGTAAAGATCTACTATGACACATGACTACTTTTCTCACATCACAATGTGTTCTCATGAATTTTTGAATATCATGTTGTTCTTTAAGCAAGAAAATTTCAGGAATATTGCCACTTGTTAAGCTAAAACTCCATGGAGTTCTCAGAGAATTAGATTTATTCATTCATTCAACAAATTTTTTGAGTTCCTCAAAAGATTATGTTGATTGATAAATAAGACAGTTACTAAGTGTTATATATATGCATACCTATATTGCTTATGATTTAGGATATCAAGAATTTTTATGATGTACATTTTTATTTATTACAAACACTTTCATATTAATAAATATTTTCAATTAAAGTAGTACAGATTAAATGTTTACTCTTAAGATTTATTTAAGTTAAAAGTAATACATGGACATTTTAAAAATTATATCATTCAGGGAGATTAATTTTTTAAAAAGCCATCCCTCATTCCATACTAACTGGTCCCCCCATTTAATATAAAAGGTCAGCATATAACCTTTTTAGATCATTTTGCTTTTTTCTTTGCAGTCACCATCATGTCACAAAATAATACTGTTAATCCTTAACATATCAATATGAATTTCTTAATTTCTGAGGTCGAATCTATTTTTTTTCCTAAAAATCATGTCTCTTGGATTTCACACTTTTGTGTTTTTTGATTTACCTTTTGATTTTGCTGAAGCACAACTTCAAACAACTTCCTAATAGGTATGAAAGAGGTTAATTTTCTGTGATTTTGTTTGAAATCCTGATTCTATGATTAATAAATTTACAAGTTATGAATATATATGTTAAAACGTTTTGATAAATTTCTAAAGTAATTGATATTATGTATTTGGATTACTGTTTACATATAAATGACGTCTTCTGTCCACTTTCATCTTCTTTGATTTATTCAAATCCTCCTGAAATGATGATGCCTCTTTGGGTATCTTTTTATATATACTATGTTAGCCTGTCAACTAGGCCCTTGTTTTTTGTTATCACTTTTATTTCTACATTATGCAACACTTAATTAATTTTTTAAGTCTTCTATTTTATTTTTCATTTTAAAACTATCATCTGAGTGACTAGGAAACATACAGGATGGGAGAAAATTTTTGCAATCTATCCATCTGACAAAGGGCTAACATCCAGAATCTACAAGGAGCATAAACAAACCCATCAAAACATGGGCAAAGGATATGCATAGACACTTTTCAAAAGAAGACATTTATGTCTTCAGTGATGATGAGGCTTTTTTCATATGTTTGTTGGCTAACAAACATATGAAAAAAGCCTCATCATCACTGGTCATTAGAGAAATGCAAATCAAAACCACAATGAGATACCACCTCATGCCAGTTAGAATGCGGATCATTAAAAAGTCAGGAAAAAGCAGATCCTGCACAGGATATAGAGAAATAGGAATGCTTTTACACTGGTGGTGGGAATTTAAATTCCTTCAACCATTGTGGAAGACAGTGTGGCGATTCCTCAAGGATCTAAAACTAGAAATATCATTTGACCCAGCAATCCCATTACTGGGTATATACCCAAAGGATTATAAATCATTCTACTGTAAAGATACATTCACATGTATGTTTATTGCAGCACAGTTCATAATAGCAAAGACTTGGAACCAACCCAAATGCCCATCAATGATAGACTGGGTAAAGAAAATGTGACACATAAACACCATGGAATACTATGCAGCTGTAAAAAAGGATGAATTCATGTCCTATGTAGTGACATGGATGAAGCTGGAAACCATCATCCTCAGCAAACTTACACAAGAACAGAAAACCAAACACCAAATATTCTCAGTCATATGTGGGAGTTGAACCAGAACATATGGGCACAGGGAGGAGAATATCACACACTGGAGCCTGTTGTGGGGTAAGGGATAAGCTGAAGGATAACATTAGGAGAAATATCTAATGTAGATGACAGGTGGTGCAGCAAACCACCATGGCATATGTATACTTATGTAACAAACCTGAACATTCTGCACATGTATTCCAGAACTTAAGTATAATAAAAAAAGAGAGAAAAAACATTAATTTTCCAATAATGTATTTGTATTCAATGTATTCAGACAAGCAGATGAAAACAAAACAAAAGTCTACTATGCATTTTTTAATTGTTTAACGGTAAGTGCATTTTTAGGGAACCTATAATCTTAACTATAAACAATATTAGAAAGTAATAGTAAAATAATTTCTGGTATTGTGATTATAGAATACTTTGGGAATATTCATTGATACAATTTTTCTGAAGGGCACTTGTTTTTTTAAAGACAGAGAACTTTAATGCCATACATATCACCTAACTACATACACACGAAAAGTCCACTTTAGGAAATTTAAAATTAGGAAATTCTAAGAACACCACTAAATAGTATGTGGACAAATTTGTATTTTCTGTTGCCACCTCCATAGCTTCCATAACTTTTGTCATAAAGGAAAATTCCATTCTTTTACCTTTCAGTGTTTATCATATCAATGATATAATATTCTTGGTAATAATTATGCAGATGGTATATGATACAACTCTAGAAATTGTAAGAAAATTAGAAAATACTTAGGCTAAACTTTTAAGGATAAAATGTTTTATATTTGTTAGGGCATTTTTGTTTGTGAAATGAGCAGTGTTATCTTCTAAATTAATTGGAAATGGATAAGAATGCAAGAGGAAGATTCAGTTTGGACTAATAACTTCAGGTAAGTTGTCATCAGTAAATGTATCAGAGATATATAGATGCTTAGTTCCACATAAGTTCAGAGGGACTTTCTAAAATTTACATGATTTTCCAAACCTCTGGAAAATTCTACAGGATTCAAGAAGAACCGCTACAGAAGCGTTGTCAATGGTTATAGGAAATAATTGGTAATTTATTCTTTGGAATAAGAATATAATAAAAAATTTTTAAAAATGACATCTATCTATTCAACCTTATTCATTGACTAATAGGTTCTTTTGCTGTCAAAAGAATAAACTCGAGAGATTTAAGCATTCACTTTTTAAAATGCAAAGGACAAAACTGGTGTTGAAATAGCAAACTGAATCAGAAGAAGAATAATCTCAAGATAAGTGTATTTAATCCAAGATTAATAGGTAAAGAACAGTCAATATCTAGAACTGACCATGGGTCAGTCTGATTTTAGCACATAGTCTAAATCAAATAGTCTGATTTTTAGCACATCAGAAATTAAATAATTTTCATGAGAGGAAGTTCTCCATTAGCCATACTTGGAATTTAAAATACCAATATCTAATATTATAACACTATTCTTTATTTTTATTTCAACAGCAAACACTCTGTAATCCAAATTATTGGTACTGATTTCCCAAGACACTGAAATTGATTAAAACATAGGACAGGCTAAGACTTAATTGTCAAGTATAAGTTAAATAGAGGAGGTATTTTTTTTCTTTAGATAAGAGCATTTTTTAGATGTCTAAATATCCTATTTCTTAAAGCTACTGTCATACAGATTAATGGCTAAGTGAAAGCCAATAAAGGCCATTGGCCTGGACTTAATTCATCTCTAAAAGATTCACTAATGCTGTGTGATTCTGGCTAAGTCATTTAAAATAACTAGCTTGAGTTTTCTTCTCTATCAATCTATAGTCATAGGATCACTGTGAGGAATAAATTCAATAACAAATGTAAAAATGTGTATAAAGTATTCTGAGAACCCTAGCAGATGGACTTCATGTGGATCAGTCTCCAGCCAAATAACTAAATAATGCTCAAGTTTCCTAACAAATTTTAAAAGCAATGCCCCAAATTATTAGTGTTTCCATGTAACAGTGTTCTATAAAAGAAAAGGTCTAGAGTATTTATGGAAATTCAAAACTATTTAGCACCCAATAAGGTCAAATACATAAGATCTACCATTCAATACAAAGTTTTTGAACATGAAAGGAAGCAGAAAAATGCTTCCTCAAAGATGACACGTAATTGACATAGATACTGGAAATTACCAGAAAGGACGTTAAACAAGTTACTACAACTTGGGACTATATCTTCACATAACATCATGGAACATATTTAAAAAGACTCAAATCTACATCCTGGAAACCAGAACAACAATTTTTGAGATTCAAATTACACTAGAATGGATTGATGAGAGATATGATGTTGCCAAAGGAAAGGTTAGTGAACTTGGGAAAGACATAGCAATGGAAATGAAACAAAATTTAGCAATGGAAAAAGAAAAGAGAAAAGAGACCACAGAAGGGTAAAATGTGGGACAGCTTCAAGTGGCCTAATACGTGTGTAATAGGAGTCCCAAGGAGAAAAGAAATACAAGGGCAGAAAAACATATTTTATGAAATGATAGCTCCTAACCTCAAATATTTGAAAAAATAATGAACTTCTCCAAAACAAGAAATTCCACAAAACAAGAAATCTGAAGAAAACTACAAGAAGGCTCATGATGATCAATTGTGCAAAATCAGTGATAAAGAAATATGTTAAAAGCAGCTAGAGAAAGAGAAACGTTATATTCAGAGAAATGAATGTAGGGAAGACAGTAAATTTTGTATCTGGGAAGAAATGCAGAAAGAAAGTGGAGAAACAGCTTTAATGTAGTGTGAGAAAAATATTTTCAGTTTAAAATCTAATAATAGATATTAAGAAAACACAGACAAAGGGAAAAACCTTGGCTATACAAAAACTGAAAAAAAGTATTACTATCAGATTGACACTACAAGAAATATTATAGGAAGCCCTTCATTAAGAATGAAAATGGGGCCGGGCGTGGTGGCTCACGCCTGTAATCCCAGCACTCTGGTAGGCCAAGGCAGGTGGATCACGAGGTCAAGAAATCGAGACCATCCTGGTCAACATGGTGAAACCCCGTCTCTACTAAAAA
>NW_016107341.1:903826-907856 GCF_001604975.1 Cebus imitator
CAACAATTTTGCATGTTCTTCACATGTACCCCAAAACCTAAAATGCAATAAAATAAATAAATGGGAAAAAAAAAAAAAAACATTTTCCAAAAATTGAAAAGGACAGAATACTTCCCAATTCATTTCATGAAGTTAGTGTTATCATTATATAAAAGATACATCCATAAATTTATCTTACGAATTATGTTATGGCCTATTTGTGATACATTGCGCATCCATTAGCACTTCCTAAACTGGGAGGAATCGTTAGTGTATGTTAAATATATTAATATTATTCCTCCCAATTTTGATAAACAGAATAAACCAATCTATGCTCAAATAAATTTCCTGTAATGAATTTGCTTACTGTCAATAGCAGTCTTTCAAAATACATCAGCATCTTATTTTATTTTATTTTATGAGATAGAGCCCTGTTCTGTCACTGAGGCTGGAATACACTGGTACAATCTCAGCTCACTGGAACTTCTACCTTCTGGGTTTGAGTGATTATCCTGCTTCGGACGAGTAGCTGAGATTACAGGCATGTATTACCTCTGGCTCATTTTTGTATTTTTAGCAGACACAGATTTTGCCATGTTAGCCAGACTAGTCTCCAGCCTGCCTGCCCCGGCCTGCTGAAGTTCTGGGATTACAGATGTGAGCCACTGCACCCAGCTGAAATACACTGGCATTTCTACTGATTTTCAAGAAGCAAGGATTTCAGCTAGATGTACCTATGTGTGCACAGAAAGAGTGTTGCTTGTCATTTATACACATTAATATGCAGAAAAAATAAGGGTGTTAGCAGTTTTCACTTGCAAAAAATGAGCACAAGGGTTTGAGAAAACATTGCTATTTTTCCTATTATGGAGTTCTTCAATAGTGAGTTACTCTCAATGTTAAATGACAAGATAAAACAAAACACTATTTCAGAGAAAATATTGTTTTTAATATAGGGAGAACACAGATTAGCATACATATTAGTTTGATGATATAAATAATTTTCTCATTCTTACAAATCCAAATAAAGAAAAATATGTGGAATATATCAATAATTGTTTCATATATTTGCACACTAACAACAAAACGAAATTATAACTACATATGCAGAGATGCTGGATGTAACAGAACAGGATCCTTATTATGAATCGAACTGACTTAAACTGTGTGCACAGAAATAATTTTTAAAGATGTTCCCTTCCGCGCTCACTTTCACTTTCCCAATTTGCAAGTTCTTTGATTTTCTCATGATTTCTCTAACCTTTATATAGGCAGAATATTCACACTGAATGACAATGAATGCTGTAGGAGCAGAAGGAAATAGGGAAGCCTCAAAGTACTTGGTATGCCTAATGAACAGAGCTGGGAGGACTAGTGCCCTTTCCATGCTTGCTCTACCACCAAGTAGACTAAGGATTCATTCCCATATCTAACGTGCAGGCTTGTACCAAATCAGTTTTTTTAAAGCAGTAAGGATTCTTTGAGCTTTCTTGGAAACACATCTAAGAATGTGCTTTTAATGTTTCAAGGAGACAAGGGAAAAACAAGGGCAAGCGGGACCTCTATCTTAATAGAACAGCTTTGCTTTCAGCTATTTTGTTTTTGAACTTCCATATGATTTAAACTGAATAAAACAGAAAAGGTCTAAAAACCACTGACCCAAGTGATCCCTAAGGTCTCTTCTATCCCTGTAATGCTTGAGGTTTTATTCCATTACTGTCTAAGTGAACAGCTAAACTAGAGGTATTAAATAGGTTTTTCTCTCTGACACATCATCTCAACTATTTGACATCCCTTTTCATATTCTTGTCACATCTTGATCCCAAGCAACATAATCACAGATTTCTAAACAAAGTACGAATATTCTGCTCATCCTGAAACTCTTTTATAATTCTGGTCTGTTATAACATTACAGTGTCTTTAGTTAAATTCAAGATCCTCGGTGTTCTTACAAGTAGTTAGAGTAATATAGTTGCTCCATTGAAAATGTGGAATATTACAGATTGACCTTTTCAAACTTTAATATGCCATTGGAATTATTCAGGCTAGGCTATGACAATATAGACTATTGTCATAAATTCTCTACTCAGGAAAATAAGATAAAAATAAGACATTTTTTTTTCTCGTCTTTTGCGATGCATCTTCAAGCAAATGTCAATATATTGATAATCAATCTGTAGCAAATATCTCATTTTTTGGCCACGCTGTTGTCTCTACGACTGATGTACCTTGGTAAGATAGCTGAACAACTGGTCACAGCTGCCTTCTACTTAATATTTCTATTATTTTTTCCATTTTGTCCCAAGGATGAAGACATTATTCTCCTTAAATTCCCATGTGGGATTCAGACTAGGTTGTGGTATTCAACAAGATTTTCTGAAAGCTTGGAAAGTGACGAGGACCCTGGTTTCTGACCATGCAGCCTGTCCTCCTCATCTCATTAGCTTACAGGACGCATAGTAAACCCAGCTCATTCAAATCTATAAAACTGTATGGTGGAGATCAGTCCAGACTGTGTTGAAACTAGCCCCATTGAGTCTCTTTTTATAGTCTTTTCTTCCAGTGTAGATTAAAAAATGAGGCCTCGTAGGCCGGGCGCGGTGGCTCACGCCTGTAATCCCAGCACTTTAGGAGGCCAAGGTGGGCGGATCACGAGGTCAAGAGATTGATACCATCCTGGACAACATGGTGAAACTCTGTCTCTAAAAATAAATAAATAAATAAATAAATGAGGCCTCCCTGTGCCGCCTTCTCTCAGGCTTCTATTTTCTGCTGCTGATCCCTTGTGAGAAATTACCAACAGTAGAATTTTTGGCCCATGCTGTATTTCCAATGGTGTGGTAATTATTGGAAAAACCTAACCCATTCCAATTATATTCCTGAATACTCACTTTACTCTTGACAGAAAAAGCACCGTCCTGCTAATGATCTCAATCTGTATTACTAGAGTTCTTAGTTCCACAGTCTGAATCATCTGCATTTGGGTTATCTCTCTGACCCCAGGCTTGCCCCACAAAACACACAAGTGCTGTTTTATATTTGTACAAATTTTTAAAAGTCTATGCAAGTGGCTTCTCAGAATAAGAAAGGTTCAGTCTCAAATCAAATAACCAATATTCATCTTAGAAGTCTGGAGTATGCAATTCAATTCCCAAAGTTAGCATTTTCAGATTAAAAAAGAAATAAACAGTAATGACCAATTTCAAAGAGCACTTGTAACATTTACAAACAGACAAACATTTTAATTAAGAATTCCATATGGGACAGATGCTGTCCCAGGAGTTTTACATTCAGTATGTAAATTAGTCTCACCACATCAATGTAGTATGTGTTATCTTATCCATTTTAGAGATGAAGTGAGGACTGGAGGATTCTCCCAAATTAACAAGGTAATGAGAGTGCAAGGACTCCAGATTTGACTTTAAAACGTGTAATATTAAATTGCAGTATTACATTTGCATGTGGGAGTTGAATTTGGAGATGTAAAAATGCTTTTTATTAACACACAGAGAAGGGAGAAGGAATGACAGCATAGTTTCCCACTGTGATAACAGCTAGTTGACCACCTCCTATTGAGACAGGTTTTATACTGAGTGTCTACTGTTTTCTCATCTGCAGACTTGAAGAAAATGAGTATCTACATGACAGGATTCTTATGAAGATAAAATAAGTTAATATATGTCACATATGAATTACTCAATAATTTTTACATATCCTTACTATTATCCACCTAAAGCTTTTCTAGGTAGGGTGATCGGGATACAATATGAGTGAACGACCTAGCAGCTGAGTATGACTGGCTATGAGAGCTTGTAAGATGGAGGCTAGAAAAATGGCAGAGATAGTTAACAATATTTCATTTCAGATTATTTGTTCTTGGATAGACAATGTCCTCTAAAAGAAGAAATCGTGTTAATTTCCTAACAAAAGATAATTTAATACGTGAGGCCAACAAACATATGAAAAAATGCTCATCATCACTGGTCATAAGAGAAATGCAAATCAAAACTACATTGAGATACCATCTCACGCCGGTAAGAATGGCGAACAT
>NW_016107341.1:908551-941609 GCF_001604975.1 Cebus imitator
CAAGGCCTGAAAAGCAGGAAAAAAAAAACACTTTTCAAGGAAGCATAATTAAAAAGTGACAGAGTAATAGAAAAATGCTATAGACACAAAATCTGAACACAAAGAACAAAACCAAGGGAGTCATGAGGACTTCACTTCAAAATCACTGAGGATAAGAATGAAATGTGCACATTTGGGGATGTGTTTTATATACTATTCTTTTTTAAATAACCTTTTTGTTTAAGATTATCTTATAATCTTCTAATTCAGTACAACCATCTGACCAGTTAGCACCTAAAAACCGAGGTATTTCTGTTGAATGCAAGAACGTTTATCCAGTAATGGCATTGGAATGATTAAACAATTTTCAGCAACTGTCGCATTAATCAAGCACAGCAAGGGTCAAAAATCTTTGAGGCTTCAAATTAGTGGACTGCACAAGGAAAGGAAGAGAAATGACCTGCAGATGTCAGCTCCCAGGTAAACATGGTTGTTTGCACAGTCAATACAGTACAGAATGCAGCCCTCATTATCAACATCAGGAGTCACTTTATCAACCTTATCTTTTAAAATGATGAAAAATAGGTCATTTTGATGAACACTAAGGGACAGCATAAATTAGCAAAATTGTTTTGCAGCATAAAGCAAGAGCTTAATTCAGTATCTGAGGTAAGGCAATTTGGCATGGAAGAAAACAATTCAAACCTGGTATGCAAAGATTTGGGTTCAAGTCCTTCCTTGATTCTGACAGATAATTATTTAAGATAAACTTCTTGGACACTGCTTGATAGACAGAAGGCATTCATTAGACTTTAATGTCTTTCCTCAGTAGACAGTGATACCTTTGTACTCCAATCTGCAGTTGACCTTTGAAAAACAAAAATTTAAATTGCACAGGTCCACTTATATGTGGCTTTTAAAAATAATTATGTTGAAAATTTTTTGGAGGTTTGTGACAAATTTTCAAAACTCATGGCTAACTGCATAGTCTAGAAACATCAAAACGTTAAAAAAAGGTACTTCATGAATGTATAAAATATATGTAGATACTAGTGCATTTCATAATTTACTACTATAAAATATACAAACATCTATTATAAAAAATTTAACTTTACTAGAACTTATATACACACAGACTACATGGCATCATTCTCAGTGGAAAGAAATGCAAACAAACATAACTGTGCAGTATTAAATCATAACTGTATAAAACTAACTGTAGTACATACTGTGCTATTGTAATAATTTTGTAGCCACCTCCTGTTGCCTTTGCAGTGAGCTGAAGTGCTGTGAGCATCCACTTAAAGTTCTGTGAAATGTTAATCATCTCCAAGGGAGAATTCGTCTCTCCACAAACTGTTTATTGCAGTAAAAATTGATCTTTCTGAGTTCTCTCATATTTTTCATCCTGTTTAGTGTAATACTATAAAACTTGAATAACACTGGGGTACCCATACAAAGTGAGGCTGAAAATGCTGTCAAGTAGCAGGCAAAAGTCATAATATTAGAAGTCAAAGTCCAATTACTAATATGTGTATTAGCCTGAGGTCTTGCAGCTGTGACTGTCTGCTGTTTTCAAGATAAATGAATCCAGCATATGGAACATTGCAAATGTAAAGAAAAGAAATTTGTGAAGTCATCACTATAACTATTCCAGGTACAAAACCCTTACACTTTTTGTGAAATACCTTTTTATTCTGTATTGAAAATTAAGCCTTTATGTGCATACAAGATTGCTGTAAGGAAGGCACACCTATAGACTAATGCAAATTGAGTAAAGGACTCATTATACAAAAACTTCAAGCAATGGGAAGGTGAAGGATCTAAAGTCAGAAAATTTAATGCCAGCAAAGGATGGTTTGATAATTTTAGAAAAAGGTTAGGTTTAGAAAACATTAAGATAACAGAAGCAGCACCTTGTGTTTAGCAAGAGGGAAGCAAATTCACAGACACCATTAAGAAAATCATTGAGGAGAAACTATATCTGCCTGAGAAAGTTTTTAATGCAGACAAAAATGCCCTATTCTGGTGGGAAAAAAAAATGTCACAAAGGACATTTATTAGTAAGGAAGAGACGTGAGCATCAAGATTTGAGTCAGGAAAGAATAGGCTAACTGCTGATGTGTGCAAATGCAGTTGGGTTTATGATTAGGACTTACCTGATCAATAAAAATGCTAACCTCTGAGCCTTGAAAGGAAAAAATAAACATCAGCTGCCAGTTTTTTGGGGTGTACAACAAAAAGGCCTGGACAATGGTAACTCTTTTTCTGGGTTGGTTTGATCAATGTTTTGTCCCTAAAGTTAGGAAGTATTTTGTCAGTAAGGCAAATTTCCTTTGCTATTGGACAATGACCCTGGCCACTCAAAACCCCATGAGTTCAACCCTGAAAGTGCTGAAGTTTACTTGCCCTCAAACACAGCATCTCTAATTCAATCTCTAAATCAGGAAGTCATAGGAAACTGTAAGACTTGTTACACACGTTATTCTACGAAAAGGATTACCAATGTTTGCAAGAAAACACTGATACAGAAAATACAACCAAAATTTGGAGATTACACCATTGAAGATGACATAATTGTTATACAAAAAGTGATGAAAGGCATCACGCCCGAAACAACAAATTCCTCTTGGCGAAAAAATTGTGTCCAGGTTGTGCATGACTTCACAGGATTTATGAGAGAACCAATCAAACAAATCATAAAGGAGATGATGGGTATGGCAAAAATGGTGGTAGGGGGTGCAGGGTTTCAAGATATGGACCTTGGAGAAATTCAAGAACTAACAGACATCACACAAGAGCAATTAACAGAAAGTGACTTGATAGAGAACAGTGCTTCTGAACCAGTGCCAGACAATGAGGAAGAAGATACAGAAGAAATAGTGCCAGACAACAAACTGTCTTTAGACAGTCTGTCAGAAGGGTTTTGTTTATTTAAGACTGCCTCTGACTTCTTTTATAACATGAACCATTCTGCGATATGGGTACTGAAAGTAAAGCAAAGGTGGAAGAAGTGTTAGTATCATATTGAAACAGTTTTAGAAAGATAAAAAAGCAAAAATTCAGACAGAAATTACATTGTATTTCATAAAGTTATACAAAGTGTGCAGGTCTCTCTTGCCTCCCTTTTCACCTCTTCCACTTCTTTCTCTTCTGTCACCACTGACATAGAAAGGTCAACCCTTCTTTTTCTCCTTTTCCACAGCCTACTCAATGTGAAGAGGAAGAAAAAAAAATTCTACTGATATACCTCCATTTAATGAATAATAAACATATTTTCTGAATTACATTTTCATTAGCTTACTTAATGAGAATACAGTTAATAATACATATATAAGATATGGGTTAATTTACTGCTTATGTTCTTGAGGAGTTAAAAGTTATACAGATTTTCAAATGCACAGGGGATCAACACCCCTAACTCTTTCATTATTCAAGGGTCAACTGCACTTATTTATAAGAAAGAGAATTAGACCAAATGAATAAAGAATGTTTTAACATTTTCACCTTGTCTAATCTTTTTTAAAAAAGACTGAGTATGACGCTAATGTTGGTGTCAGTATCTAACAGCTATAAGTATTTGAATCCCTTCTCTCCCTGATTGAGTGTAAATGTAGGATTTTTAGTCCCTCGTGGGGATAGGAAGACTTTGGCTCACACCTAATTTTTACAGCAGCTGAGGTCAGAGTAAAGGATGACAAGAAGCAAGGGAAGAGGAGAAAGTATTTGTACCAGCAAGTTTTGTGCCCCCAAAGCAATACAGTACCTTCAAAGAATCCTAGGTTCTTCCTCCTGCTATCTGAAGAAGAGATCCAACAAACTACTCTTTTTAAACCATTCAAAACCCAATGCCAACACAGGATTCCTAGACCACTTTGCCCACCAACTAGAGGAGAAAAAAAAATATATGCCACAGGAACTGCTTGTTTTAGCCTTACTTCTCAGTATCCAGTGAGCAAATATCCTCTTTCCTTACTGGCAACAAAGTGGAGGACCATTTATGGGCTGAATGACCAAATAATTTGTCAATATGTCTGCTACCAATTTCCACTGGAATGCAAAGTCTTCATCTTTTCTTTAATAGGGCCGTGTTTTGGCAAGTATATCCCACTTTTTTTCCATAATATTTAAGTTCAACTTGAAGTATCTAATATGTGACCTTACTTGGGGTTAAAAAGATCCAAGTTCAGGGAGTGCCCATGGCACAGTACACACGACAGAAGAGAATTGAAATCATGAAACTCCAAGCTTACATAAATGATGCTGGTGCATTTGCCTATCCTCCCTTCTGAACATAGAACAAAGAGTAATCTTTGCTCTAGAAAGAGGTGGAGTAGGAGGGGAGGTCTACAGGTTTTTCTTATCATTAGTGTTTTTAATTTCATATTCCAATTGTTCACTGCTGGCATATAAAAATGATTTGACTTTTATGAATTAAACTTATATCCTGCAACCTTACTCTAACTCATTATGTGGTCCAGGAGTTATTTTGTTGATTCTTTGAGATTACATAATCAATACCTCTTTGAAAAACACTTTTATTTCTTCCTGAATACATTTTATTTCCTTTTACTGTCTTCTTGCATTAGCTATACTTCCAGTATAATGTCGAATAAGAGTAGTGAGTGGGAATAGCCTTGCCTTGTTCCTCATCTTTGAGAGAAAGCTAGTTTTTCACCATTAAGTATGACATTTGGTGTTGGGTTTTTGCAAATTTTTTTGAAATGAAATTAAGGAACTTCATGTCGATTCCTATTTTTCTGAGAGTCTTTATCATGAATGATTTTGTGAAATACATTTTTAAAAATTTTGTAAAAAGCTTTTATTATGTTTATTGATGTGATCCTGTGATTTTCCTTTTTAATCCTGTTGATGTGACAGATTACATTAGTTGATATTCAAATGTCAAAAGAGCCTTAAATACCTGGAATAAGTCCAAGTTTTTCATGGGATAGAATTCTTTTTATATATTTTTGGCCATAATTTATTTATCTTTTGTTGAGGATTTTTTTCATCTTTGCTTATGAGAGACATGTTTTTTTCTGTAATTTTCCTTTCTTGTTACTTCTTTGTCTGGTTTTGCTTTACGGTAATGCTATCTTTGTAGGATAAGTGAGAAATAATTTCCTCTGCTTCTATTTCCCAGAAAAAAATTACAGAGAATTAGTATGATTTATTCTTTAAGTGTGTGGTGGAATTTACCAATGAACTTATCTGTTTTCAAAAGTTATTAATCATTCCATTTCTTGAATAGATATAGTCCAGCTCAGGTTATACATTTATTTCTGTGTGAGTTTTGGTAGATTGTGTCTTTCAAGGACTTGATTCATATTATCTAGTTATCAAGTGTATTCTCATTTAGAAAATAAGAAAAACTCTTTGGAGCAATTCACAGTCTCTAACATCTAAAATGTGTTTATCATACAGTACTCACACACAGATTGCCAGTAATTTTTGCTGACAAAAATTTGATTCTGCAGAAACATGAAAATATTCAGAAAATTTCCCTTGATGCTATTAATGAGATTCACCATCCTTTTGTGTGTTTTTGGTTATTTGTATTGTCTTTTTCTTCTGATCTTATGTACCTTTAACATTCTATTTTTCTCTTACTTTCTATTATTTTGTTTGAAGCATCCTATAATCTGTTTTATATAGGAAAATATTGCAGCATTCCTTTGTATATGTGTATTAATTAAATAAATTTGAGCTCAAATGATTTGTGTAACCCATATTTGTTACATAGAATCCACAAATCTTGACATTCAACTTTTCTACTATTGCGGTACATGGTTTCTTTCTGGAAAAGCTTAATGGCAGGTAGCAAAAGTCTATCTCTCATCCCCAAATTTAACAGTGAGGCACATATGCAAACAGCATTGCATCATAAACATATTAATGGAAAACAAATATTTTATAATAATTTTTATACTGAAAATATGTTTTCTCTTTTTCTGGTTGATGATTATTAATGGCATGGGGATGGTAATCTTTCACAAATTTTATTTGTAAAAAATTCTATGAAACCATTCATATTCTTTATTTTTATTAGAGAATATCATTCGTGTTAAAATGAAAAATATATACATCATCATTATATAAGAATTTTAAAATATAAAATAATTTTCACCTCTTTCTCATTTATTAAGCCCTTCAGAACTGTTGGTTAAGCAATCAATTATGTGTGAGAATATGCAGCATTATCATTTCACATATCTAATGTGAAAAGAGCATTACTTGTTATCAAGGAAAGGAAAAAATTAATGGTTTGGAAATTTTTGTATTTGTCAAGTTGGTTCAGTTGGAAGTTGTTTAAAAATTTAAGTTCTGACATACAATAAAAACTATCTGTTTTTATTTTATTATATAATAGGTGCACGCATTGGAAAATATGAGTAACAGGCTCCTTTGTTAGAAGCATACTATGCATCAAGTTCTATAGTGCACAGTTTACTTACATTTTCTCATTCATTACTCAAAACAATGTAAGAAACAATGGATTCCAATGTTATATATTTTAGGAAACTAGTGTCCAGAAGGAGTAACTTACTCAGATTATAAAATAGTAAGTGATACAGTTAGGATTCAATCCCTGCTCTCTTACCTAGTGCTATAGTTTTTTAAATCCCCTATGACACATACTCCACATTTCTAAGAGGGTGCAGTACGAATGCATTATTTACTCTATGATTAAAAAAACAGCGTACTTTTCTTGTTAATATATTTTTCTAAGGTTAATTTGTTTACAAAGTTTTAGATTTTTGGATTAAAGATGCTCAACATGTATATAAATTTAATTCTGAAGCAGATATTGAAATGCAATTTTTTAAGCACAGATAAATTATAGAAAATTGGTTATATATTAACCCAAAAAGAAAATATTAAAAAATAAACAAAAACCTTTTCACTCAATAATGTAAAAAGTTATATTAAACAATATAGTTCACCATCAAAAAATTTGTTTAAAGGTTTCCTGAAAAGAATTGCAGTTTAACAAAGAAAAACAGAATAGTAAAACTAGAGAGGCACCACATTGCATATTAAATTTTACTATATAATAATGTCTCATTTTAAATTATTGGGAAAAGTAGATGTTTTTAACATGCATTATGAGACATCTGGGCAGTTAGCACCTGGACAAAGAAGCTGGACAGAGAGGTCAAGAAACCAGCAGAAATGTTGACAATCTCAACAGGGTTCTAAAAAAAAAAAATGAGTGTTCAGGGCTACCAAGACAATTGGGACTGCTAAGAGTTTTGAGTGAAATGAGGTTCAGGATTTTGAGCCTGAAACACTTAATGAACTGTACAGAGGCAGATATGGGAAGCTCACAGTGCTGAGAAATCACTAAGAGTTGAGGATCACAAGAGGAAGGAGTTCCAGTAAGACTCTGGGAGGACTTCATCTTAGAAGCAGACATGAACTAGAGTTAGACCAAGTCTCCCTGAAAGTGAAAACCAGATTTGTAACAGCAATTTCCATCTGCCCAACAGGGAATAAAATAAACTTTCACATCAGGGTAAGAGCATCATTCAAAGTTAAAGATATATTATATAAAATACTCTGTATTCAATATAACATTAGGTTAAATTAATGTATATCTAAGTATAATGATCATGAAGTAGAAGACTCAATATGATAAAGATGTTGAATTTGACCTATAGGTTTGATGTAATTGCATTAAAAATTCCAGCACTTTATATTTGATAGAAACAATCTTGTTCTAACATTTATTTAAAAAGAGTTGGAAGGTGGGGAAAGACAAAAGTCAATAAAAAGTTTTAGAGAAATAAATGCCCTGAATAATTTATTCAATCACATGTTAGTACTATAAATGTATTGCAAAGATAGAAAACAGAATAATGAAAGAACAATCTGGAAACAATCATACATACATGGTCCTTGTTTTTATAATAAAGGTGGCATGCTGGTCATTTGGGAAAGGATCATCTTTTCAATAAATGGGACAGGTCAATCAAATATCCAGACGAAAAAATAAACTTTAATTTACATGAAAATAATTCTATGACATAAAAATTCTACCAATAAATCTTTATGATAAAAATATCAAGGAAGCTGGGCACGGTGGTTCATGCCTGTAATCCCAGCTCTTTGGGAGGCCGAGGTGGGCAGATCACAAGGTCAGTAGTTCGAGATCATCCTGGCAAATATGGCAAAACCCTGTTTCTACTAAAAATACAAAAATTAGCCAGGCGTGGTGGTGGGTGTCTCTAGTCCCAGCTACTAAGGAGGCTGAGGTAGGAGAATCACTTTAACCTGGGGGGCAGAGGTTGCAGTGAGCCGAGATCGCACCACTGCACTCCACCCTGGGTGACAGAGTGAGTCTCCATCTCAAAACAAAAAATCAGGTAATATTTTCATATACCTCAGATAGGCAAATATATCTTGATTTAGTAAATAAATACAGTCATAAATAAATAAATGCTTAGTCTTAAATTTTGATAGATCAAGACTATGCTAAAATGAAGTTTGCATATTAAAAGATTTCTTGGATCTCTTGGAAATGAGAAGATACAGAATGGAAGAAATAATGGAAAATACACATATTTCACAAAGACTAGTAATCGTAACATAAACTATAAATCAATAAAAATAATTGAGCCAAGGCTAACAAAAATGTGCAAAAAATCTTGAACATGCTCTTACAAATGAGTTTATGTATAAAACAAATAAACACGTAAATAGCTGCTCTACTTCATTTGTCATCAGGGATATACTAATTAAAAATTCAGTGAAGTACCACTGCCCAAAATCAAAGTGGCTAAGTTTTAAAGTGAACAATATTATCAAGTATTGGCAAGAATGTGGAGCAACAATTTTCTATATAGCAGAATACATTAGTGCATTCATTTCGGAAAATTGTTAAATTGTTTGGCAGCGCCTACCAGAGCTGAACAAATACAAACCCTATGATTAGCAATTTCACTCTCAGGCATTAATTTAACTAAATGTGTACATTGAGTCACCAAAGTCAATTCATATCTATTGTTCCACTATTAATATAGGAAAATTAGAAATAAGACAAAAGTTTATTAACAACAGAACTGATAATTATATTTTGGTATATTTATAAAATGGAATACTATACCATGGTTGGTGTAATGATAAGTGAACATTACTACATATAACCAAATGAATAAATGTCACACATATAATGTTGAAAAACAAAAGAGAGTTCACGCTGTATGTTTTTATTTATTTAAGGTTGAAAGCGAAGCATAACTGGAAGTGGCAATTATAGTTAATTTTGGGGAGACATGATGATACTTTCTAAGATAATGGCAACATTCTATTTTTTTTTTTTTTTGAGGCTGGGAAACTGGAAGTGTTCATTTTGTAAAAATTAATTGTTTTGCTTATATGTTGTTCACCTTTTTATATGTCTGCTAACCTTGAACAATTTTTAAAACGTGACTGATCCACAGTCTGCATTGGTAAAGAATTTGAAATTTCTTAATGAAAACCATATAGGTTTAAAATGATAATGCATTATTAGTAGTACTAAGTACTGCTTGGCTAAAAAGTTGTAAACCACCATATTTTCTTCCTCCCTAGGAAGAAAACATGTAAAATGATTCATAAGTTTGAAATATGCAGAATGTCGATAGCTACCTACCACTCATTTGATGGCAGTGTTTGCTTTATACAAAATATCTAAAAGAAATGTGACTTTTGAGTGCTAAATTAGCATATACAATCACATATACCTATTGTTAACTGTGCTACAAGAATGAAAGATAGAATAATATATCTATGTTAGTCACCTGCTAAAGGCACACTTTTGAGGAGTTAAATTAGATACATCATCATGAAAGACCCCTATGCTTTCAAATTTTGAAATTATAACCACAAGTGATCTTTGTTATTTACTAGTTTTGCAAGAAGATAGCTGGATCTCTCTACCTATACCCTTTATTTATTTCATCTCATGGACAGCTTGAGTTTTAACAACATCTCCTTTAAGTGCTGTCAAATACTGTGTAATCTACTGATATTTTCTGCTTTAGCTTTTGTGATATCTTACTCAGAGTAAACTTCACCTATATCTTTTTCTATTAGCTGTATGCCTGTAGAGAGTGACTTGGAGGGAGATGGCCCAACTTCACAATCTTTACTGATATAAGTTTCATTTTCACAGTTATGTATCTTCACCAAATAAGGCTATGCTAAAACACAAGTCTTCAAGAAAAATATATTTGTCTAGAAAAATTATAACAAGATATTGGAAAAGTTCAAAGGATCAAATCACTGGGGATGACACTTGGTCAGCATCTAAAATGGGAACATCAAATGTAGTATCAGTTACATAGGAATAATGTGGATTTCCAAGGCAGGTAAGATTTCTTCATTCCATGCTGAATCATTGTGTCAAAGCAAACAGTGTCCATCACTGTGAGAAAGTACTGTTTTCGGGCTACCAAATACCCACAAAATCAAATTCTTAGCTCAAAGACCAAATCAAGGCTTTAAAAATTGACAGGTGGCCACTTAACCCTCTTTAATAACTAAAACTTCTTACTTTATATGTCACTGCTTGGGACCATAGCACAGGCCTCTGCCTTCCTAAAACTCCGAAATGAAAAAACAGAACAACAATAAAGGTATTCTATTTCTATATTGCTTGTTAACACTCAGCAAATGTCGGTAAGAATGCAGTGAAAATACTTCTTTTGCGCAACAAAATAAATTGAAATCTCAATTCATATTTAGGCTAAAAGCAAAATGAAATTTTTTCCACCGATGTATTTATTCAAAATTGAATATTAAAATAAAGTAGCTCCAAGCAAAAATAGTGTTGATTAAAGGCAATGATTATGAAAATCAAGGATTTAAGAAGGAATCTATGTTGTCTTGTCATTAAAAGTAAAAATAATATTAAAATACTCTCAACATGTACTGTTCTATATGGCAAAGACCAAATGCTCTATTTGGTACATTTAGCAGAAATCACTGGAACATTATGTAAGGAGGTAAAGAAGAGACAGTGGATATAAGCAAAATGTACTCAGATTGTTCCATTTAGGTCTAAATGCTACTGATGAAAAATGTGTACATGAGACTGAGAAGTGAGACTTTACTTCATGTATTCACTCAGGAATACTTGTCTCTAGAAAGAGGACAGCAAAGGACCTGGCCCCACAAATATAAATACACTAAGCTATAAGCCTGCTTAGAGTCAATTATATTATGATAGAACACTTTCTATGATCGTTCCAACTTACAAAAATTTGAGTGCCTATGTTTTATTTGAGAGTGAAGGGAAATTGAGAGGGACAATATTTAACATTGTCAATCAAGGGATATAATACATATTTACTAACATCTTAGCAATGTCCAGATATGGTATATATTGTAAAAGAGTTTAAAGGTATAATCTTAATGCTCAATAAGTTTAAAAATTGTTAGGCAGAAAAAAAGTTAAGAGTATTCCCATAATAAAAATACAAATTAAGTACAAAATCAAGCACCTACCTTTTGTGTAACAAACAAGTACTGTTCAGATCACAGAAACACTGCACAAAGTTTTCATAATATCTGTGGTATCTATTCAATTCCTCTTTAGGATAGATACAATAATCCCAATTAGGTTGGACAGTATAAAAAGTAGTGGCTGAGTAAATTGGGATTTAGCTACATATTTTATTCATCTATATATTGTAAATTTACAATGAAAAACATTGGTCAGGGCACTGGAAAAAAAAAAAGGTAAAACAGAGAGAGGAAAAAAAAAGTCTCCCCACCTGGAGCATACATGCTAAAACATGAGCTATAAAAGAGTAACATAAAAAATACAGACAGTCAGATGGCTGTAAGTGCTACAGAAAAAAAAATAAAAGAACTAAAAGGAACAGCAGTGTGTGTGCTGTGTGAGTGTGTGAGTCAGCTGTTTTTTTTTTTATTGTTTTCATATATGGTGGTGAGGGAGATCTAATCTACTAATAAAATGGCATTATATCAGAGACATAAAGAAAATAAGGGAAACAGAATTTTACAAAAAAAAGAGTGATTTTACTGTATGTGCATTTAAAAATAAATTTGAAAAAATAAGAGAATGAACCATGATTTGGGACAAAAGTATACCAAATGGCAGAAACATCAGGTACTATAGCCCTAACGTGGAATTTTTTTTAAGGATATTTAAGAACCCTGGTGTACATAGATAGGAATGAGTGAAGAATAGGTAGCACAAATTACAGAGAAATAACTGAAAGATCACACAAGGTCATGTAGGCAGTTAGAAGGATTTTTTATTATTTTGAGCCAAAAACACTTTGGGAATTTTGAAGTCAGGGATTATTTAACTTAGGTTTTAAAGAATTCATACTGATTGCTAAGCATTCATACTGATTGTAGACCAAAAGGAAGAGAAATATCTGAAGAAGCAAGATGATTTGGGAGGCTGTTTAATAACCTAAATTAAAAAGAAGTCTTGAACCTGAGTGAGGTGGAAAAAACTAGACAGGTGACAGATATATAAGAAGATAGAGCCAAAGGTAATCTGTGATGGAGTATATACGATGTGTAAAATGACAAGAGGAATCAATGATGACTCCAAAGTTTACAGCCTGAGCAGCTTAATGGATGCAGTTGTTATTACTTATGACATGGAAAGCCATAACTAGAGTATCCTTGAGGAGAAAGATCAGGATTTTGGTTCTGAATATACTAACTTAAATCACTGATTAGACCCCTAGAAGATGCTGAGTAGGAAGCTTCAGCGGGCAAGTCGGTGAATGATTCTTATATTCAAGAGAAAGATCCTGGTTGAAGATAGAGAAAAGGCAATCATTAGTGTTGAAATGGTTGTAAGATACTATTCCCAAGTAACTGAGAAGACAGAAAGATAGTAAAGAAATGAGAAGATAGTGAAGATGGAAAAGAGAAGAGGCCCACAGACAGAAACAGTGCATTTCTGGTTTCAGAGATCAGGCCAATGAAGAAAAAACAACAAAGATGAAGTCTGTAGAAGGAGAAACAAAAAAGACTAGAGGGTAGAAATTAAGTAAAGAAAGTATTTCAAGAAGTAGAAAACGCTCAACAGAATCAAATGCTGGTTTTAGGTTCAAATAAAATTATACATTGTCAAACATCCCTGCCCTGTGCTAATGCAAACAGAGGCAGTGCCTCCCCATGTCAATACTGAGTGTGACTGCTCCAGCACTGATGACCATTTCCACGCTGCAGTAAGAAGATGACCCCAGATAAGCTGCATCCCTCTCCAACTCCATGAGGTACAGTGAATACAGAGACTGTGAGATGGGGCCTGTCAACTAAATCCATCCCACAGTAAGCAAATAAATTAAAGCAAGGAGGTTACACTTTTATCCTTCCCATTTAGGAATTAGAGGGAGAATTAAAGAGTAAAGAAAGGTGAAGAAATTCTTTAAATTAGTGTTATGAATGCATGAAACAACCTGGGCAGTGTGTGGAACAGAGAAGAATGAAAACAGCAACTCCTTAAGCAATGAACTATACTGAGGAATACCACCAGGGTTTCTGAATGATCTATGGATAGCACATAAGCAGGACATATCAGAATAGCATAACAAGGACCTTGAAAACAAAACTGACATTTTATGCATTATCCCACAAATTAGGCCAGGACATGAGTTCTGAACCTAAACCTGCTGAAATAGAAGAACTTGATTAAGAAACAGTCTCATGACAATACTCAAAATGTCCAAGATATAATCCAAAGTTGGTCTTGTAAAGAGTAAGAAAACTCACAAATAGAATAAGGAAAAGCAATAGAAGATGACTCAGATGTTGGAAATACAAGCAGCTATTGTAAAAATATTCCAACAAGTAATGGCAATCATCCTTGAAACAAGTGATAAATAAAAGTTTTCAGAAAAAAAAACACATATAATGAAAAACAAACTGGGAATTCAGAAATTACAAAATTACAGAACTCCCTGAATAGGCACAATAGCAAAATGGAGATAACAGAAGCAAGTCAGTGGATGTGAATACATATTCATAAGTTTCCAAGATGAACAACAGACAACATCGTCTGATTTGGTTCAAATGTACGTATTGAAAATACATTTAAGAGAATGTTATCATAAAGGGGGAGAATAGTTATTGTAAGGTTCTTATATTCTATTCAAGTGGTGAAGTATTGATAGTACTAGACTGTGATTAGTAAAATCTATATACCCTAGGACAAGATTTCTCAATTTAGGATGAATGACATTTTGTGCCAGATAACTATTGTATGGAACTGTGCTGCACATTGTAAGGCTTCTGGCAATATTCCTGGCCTCTAACAACCAGATAGTATTAGAACCCCCCACTTCCCAGATACAAATAAAAAATATCTCCAAACACTATAAAATGACTCTTGAAGGGATGTGGGGATTTTCCTTGGTTGAGAGCCTCCATTCTAGAGTAATGATTAAAAATTTATACAAAAACTCTTTGGTTTAATTAAGTCCCACCTATTTATTTCTGTTTTTATTGCATTTGTTTTTGGCTTCTTGGTCATGAAGTCTTTTCCTAAGCCAATGTTCGGAAGGGTTTTTTTGATGTTATCTTCTAGAAGTTTTATAGTTTCAGATCTTAGACTGAAGCCCTTAAATAAAAATTTATAGTTGATTTTTGTACAATTTGAGAAATAAAACCCAGTTTCATTCTCCTATATGTGGCTAGCCAATTATCCCAGTACCATTTGTTGATTAGGTTGTCCTTTCTCCACTTTATGCTTTTGTTTGCTTTGTTGAAAATCAGCTGCCCGTAAGTATTTGGGTTTGTTTCTGGGTTCTCTATTCTGTTTCACTGATCTATGTGGCTAATTTTATACCAGTACCATGCTGTTTTGGTGATTATGGTCTTTTAGTTTAGTTTGAAATCAGGTAATGTGATGCCTCCAGATTTGTTCTTTTTGCTTAGTCCTGCTTTGGCTATGTGAGCTCTTTTTGGCTCCATATAAATTTTAGAATTGTTTTTTTCTAGTTCCATGAAGAATGATGGTGCTATTTTGATAGAAATTGCACAGAATTTATAGATTGCCTTTGGCAGTATGCTTATTTTCACAATATTGATTCCACCCATTCATGAGTATAGGATGTGTTTTCATTTGTTTGTGTTATCGGTAATTTCTTTCAGCAGTGTTTCATAGGTTTCCTTGTAGTGGTCTTTCAACTCCTTGGCTAGGTATATTCCTAAGTTTTTTATTTTTTGGCAGCTATTGTAAAGGGGCTTGAGTTATCAATTTGATTCTTAACAGCCAAATTGGTCACTGTTGGTCTACAGCAGAGATACTAATCTATGTACATTAATTTTGTATCCTGAAACTTTGTTGGATTCATTTATCGGCTAGGAGTTTTTTAGGGGAATCTTTAGGGTTTTCTAGGTATACAGTCATCATCAGCAAATAGTGGCAGTTTGACTTCCTCTTTACTGATATGAATACACTTTATTTATTTCTGATTGCTCTGGCTAGGACTTCCAGTACCATGTAGAATAGAAGTGGTGAAAGCAGGTGTCCTTGTCTTGTTCCAATTCTCAGAGGGAATGCTTTCAACTTTTCCCCATTCAGTATTATGTTGGCTGTATTATAGATTTATTATAGATGACTTTCATTACCTTGCAGTATGTCCCTTGTATGCCGATTTTGCTGAGGGTTTTAATCATAAAGGATGTTGGATTTTGTCAAATGCTTTTTCTGCATCTATTGAGATGATCATCTGATTTTTTGTTTTTAATTCTGTTTATGTGGTGTATTACATTTACTGACTTGTATATGATAAACCATCCCTGTATCTCTGGTATGAACCCCACTTGATGATGGTGGATTATCTTTTTGATATGCTATTGGATTTGGATAGCTGGTATTTTGTTAAGATTTTTGTATCTATGTTCAACAGGGATATTGGTCTGTAGTTTTNTTTTTTTTTTTTGTTACATACTTTCTCAGTTTGTGTATTAGGTGATATTGGCCTAATAGAATGATTTAGGGAGAATTCCCTGTTTCTCTATTCTGTGGAATAGTATCATTTAAATTTTGCCCAGAAAAACAAAACAAAAAACAGCAGCAGCAGAGTATACACACAAACTGTAGACTGGGAGAAAATCTTCACAATTTATACATCCACCAAAAGCCTAATAACCAGAATCTACAATAAACTCCAACAAATTGGCAAGAAAAACAAACAAAAAAAACAAAAACAAAAACAAACAAACAAACAAACAAACAAAAAACAGACCCACTGAAAAGCAGACTAAGGACAAGAATAGACAATTCTCAAAACGAGATATACAAATGGCCGACAAACATATGAAAAACTTTTCAGCATCACTAAAAACCAGGAAAATGCAAATCAAAACCAAAATGTGATACCACCTTACACTTGCAAGAATGGCCATAATTAAAAAATGAAAAAATAGATGTTGGCATGGATGTGGTGAAAAGGGAACACTTTTACACTGCTAATGGGAATGTAAACTAGAACAGCCTCTGTGGAAAACAGTATGGACATTCTTTAAGGAACTAACAGTAGAACTACCATTCTATCCAGCAATTCCACTACTGGGTGTCCGCCCAGAGGAAATAAGTCATTACACACACAAAATAATACTTATGCATGCAAGTTTATAGCAGCAGAATTCACATTTGCAAACATGTGGAACCAACCCAAATGCCCATCAATCAATGAGTGAATAAAGAAACTGTGATACACACACACACACACACACACAATATTCCATCATATATATATACACATATGAATATATATATATTGCAGTTTCCCAACCATAAAAAGGAATGAATTAATGGCATTCACAACAACCTGGATGGGACTGAAGACTGTTATTCTAATGAAGTAACTCAGGAATGGAAAATCAACATCATTATGTTCTCACTTATATGTGAGAGTTAAGCTATGAGGATGCAAGGCATAGAATGATAGAATGGAGTTTGGGGACTCTGGGTAAAAGGCAGGAAGTGGGTGAGGGATAAAAGACTACACATTTGGACAATGGATTCACTGTATACTGCTTGGGTGATGAGTGCACCAAAATCTCACAAATTACTATTAAAGAACTTACTCATGTAACCGAATACCATGTGTCCCCCAAAAACATATGCAAATTTTAAAAAATGAAAAGTAATTCAAAAAAGCCTTACCTCTAAGCCATCAGGGAGTTTGGGTCTTCAGCATGAACTACACAATTCTTCTTGGTTGGTGTGCTGCAATAAATGCCTCACTCTCCCTGGGGGAAAAAAAAATTAAAAGAGATAGATTAATATACTTATAAAATTTTACAGTAACATATAGGAAGACAGTGAATTGGAACCAAATGAAGAAACAGAAAAAACTGGGGCTCCCAGTAATCAGTGGAGTGACTGGATTTAAAAAACGAGACTGGATATAACGTAATTAAATAATGTTATCAGCCAAAAAATCTGATTAAGATTGGTAGAAACTCTCTATTAGACAGTGGAAGAATATGCATGTTTTTCAAGCATAAACAGAACATTAACTAAGATCTAGAATGCTTTTGTAAACCAAACTAACACATTAAAAAAAAATCAAAATCATGCAAAGTACAATAAGCACTTATCAACTGGAATTAAAATAGAAGGAAGCAACAACAACAAAAAGAGACAAATTTGAAAAACACTAGACAGTATACCTCTAAGTGATGCGTGTGTCAAAAGGAAATATATTTTATTAAAATTGTAATATATCATTTAAAAATAGGAGATATGCAACTAAAATAGAGCATAGAAGTAAATGTACAGCACTAAATGCCTCTATTTCTTTAAAAAGAAATAATACTTTCCAAACAATGCTGTAAACTTCCACCTAAAGAAGCTAGAAAAATAGAAACATTAACTCAAAGATGAAATAAATAATAATGAAAAGAAATAATGAGAAGAAAAACTAACAAAACTGAAAACCAAAAAGGTATATATATATAGAGAAAATCAATGATCCCAAATCTGCTTTCTTTAAAGGTCAATAAAAATTTCGAGAAGACTGACAAAAGAAAAAAGAAGGGACACAGAGCTGTATCAGGAATAATAGAAAATACCACTATATATTAAAATATAACAAGGAAAACCTATGAATGATTCTTACAATTTCAACAACTTAGATAAAATGGACCAATTACCCAAAAATCATGTTATAAAAACTCATCCAAGAAGATATCACCTAAATTTTATACAACTATTAAAATGAATTTCCAGCTAAGTTTTTTAAAAAATAAATTTTAAAACACAGTTGATTTTATTAGTAAGTTCTGCCAAAAATTTAAACAAGAAATAACATCAATTCTACCCAGTTTCTTTGAGGAAACAGAAGAGAAAGAAATATCTCCCTAGTCATATTATGATTCCAGAATTACCTTACCAAAAACATATGACAACAATACAAAACATGAAAACTCTTAAAAATGTCTCTCATAAAAATAAACACAAGTACCCTCAAAAATATCTAGAAGACAAAATTCTTTAATATATAAAAATAATATTACATCATAGTCAAGGGAGTTTCATTCCAGAAATACAAGATAGATTCAAAAATCGGTATTTGAAAACAAAGCACTATAATCCATCATACTGAAAATCTAAAGTATAAAAATTCCTTGTGATACATTAATTGACACAAAAAATTATTTGGCAAATGTCAACACCTAATAATTATTTTTTAAAAAGCCTCAGAAAACTAGGAATAGTAGCATCCTTAATCTAATAAAGAGCTTCTACAATATACCCATAACTAACATCATATTTAATGATTAAAGACTAAAGACTTCTTCCATAAGATTAAGAAGAAAGCATAATGCACACCGTATTTCTATTCAGCATAGTACCAGAAGTCCTGGTCAGTGAAATAGTTTTGGAAAATAAAATATAGGCCACTATAACTGAGCCTATTTGCAGATGACATGATTGTGTATGCAGAAAATATCAAGGAGTTTCCAAATGTCTTCTAGAACTAAAAACTGAATTTATCAAGGTTATAGAATACAAGATCAACCCACATAAAAAACTTTATTTCTGCATAATAGAAATAATCAAAAACAAATACTAAATATGCAATAATATTTATAATACCTGAAAGGGTAAATCAAAGCATATACAGGATATCAAACCACATACAGTATGTACATACTAAAAACTATCAATTTTTATGAAAAATAAAAGAAGATCATAATAAATAAAGAAATATGCCAAACTCATAGATCAGTAAACTTAGCAAAGGGATGATTTTATTTCACCCCAAATTGATTTGTAAGTTTATTGCATGTCATATAAAATATCAGCAAGATTTTTTTTGTAGCTATAGAAAAGCCAATTCTAAAATTTACATAGAAAGGCAAAGGAACTAGAATAGTAAAACCATTTGTAAAAGAAAAATGAAGGGGAAGGAATCCCACTGTCTGATTCTAAAACCTCTTTACTATAAAACTACAATTATCATGAAAATGTATTATTGATGGAGGGATAGATACAGAGATCAATGGAACACATTAGAGAATCAATGAATAAAATAGATCCACTCAATTATAGTCAACTATTTTCTTAAATAAATAGGGCAAAAGCAATTGAAAATAGGAAGGATATTCTTTTCAACAAATGACACTGGAATTATTAAATATCAGTAGGCTATGGCAAACCTGGAACCAACTCACACTTCATACAAAATGTAATGAAAAATGGATCATGTATCTAAATGTAAAATGTAAAATAAAACTTTTACAGAAAAATATGGAGAAAATCTTTGTAATCTGTGGTTAAACAAAATGTTCTTAGACCTGACACCACAAAACCTGATCTGTAAAAGAAAAAAGTCAGTAAAATAAGTTTAGTAAAAATCTAAAATCCTGCCCAGTGAAAGGCACTATTAAGCAAATGAAAATGCAAGCCACAAAGTATAAAAATTATATCTGCAAATCACGTATCTAACAAAATGTTTTTAATCTATATATGTAAAGAATTCACTATACTCAATGATATAAAATCAGATATCAAATTTGAAAATGGGCAAAAGATCAAATGGAAAGCTTATTAATGATGATATATACATGCAAAATAAGCACTTTTAAAATGCTCTACATCATCACCCTTTAGTAACATACAAATTATAGCAATTATTTGATACTTCCATATATAAGAAAGGCTAAATAAAAATAGTATTAACACCAAGTGCTAGTGAGGATGCACTGGGAACACAAAATGGTACAGTCACTCTTAAAAACAGTTTAACAGTATCTTTTAAAATGACAAATGTACTTGTCATGTGACTCATCAACCTCAATGCTGGATATTTTCCCTTGAAAAGTAAAAACTATGTTCAGGTAAAAACCTATAGGCAAATACTTATATTTTTTAATAGGCAGTAACTGGAAACAATGTAAATGCCTTTCAACAGATGACTAGATTATATCTATCTATCTACATAATATTATATATATAATAGACAGTCTAATAGTTGTGAGGACATATTTCATTGTGGTTTTGATTAGCATTTTTCTAATGATTAATGACATTAAACATATTTTCAAATATTTTTTGGACATCTATGTATTCTTTTAAATGTCAATTAAAATAATTTGCCCATTTCAAAATCAGATAATTTTTTTTTCTGTTGAGTTGTAGGAGTTCCTTGTATATTTTGGATATTAACCCCTTATCACATATATGGCTTGCAAATATTTGTCTCCATTTTCAAACAGGTTGCAGGTTGCCTTCTTACTATTAATAGTTTATGCTGTGTAGAAGCTTTTCAGTTGATGCAGTCCCATTTGTCTAATTTTGCTTTTGTTTCTTGTACATTTGGTATTATATTCAAGAAATCACTGCCAACACCAATGTCATAAAGATTTTTCCCTGTTTTATTTTAGGATATTTACAATTTCAGGTTTTATGTTTACATATTTAATCCATTCTGAGTTGATTTTGTGTATGGTGTAAGATAAAAACCCACTTTTATTATTTGGCATGTGGATATTCAGTTTTCTCAACATTTTTTTGAAGAGACTATTTTCCCCATTGCATATTTTTGGCACCCTTGTGGAAGGTAAGTATCTATTTATCTGTGGAATTATTACTGTGGTCTCTGTTCTCTTCCATTGCAACGTGTCTGCTTTTAAATGAGTACTGTACTGTTTAAATTACTATAGCTTTGTAATATATTCTGAAATCAGGTAGAATGATGCCTCCAATTTTGTACTTTTTTCTCAAGATTGCGTTGGCAATTTGGGATATTTTGTGGTTCCTTATGAATTTTACTTCTGATACCAAAGCCAAACAAAGACACTATAATAAAAAAAACAGCACAATGTCCCTGACGAACATAGATGCACAAATCTTCATTAAAATACTACCAAATCAAAATCAACCACACATTAAAAGAATCATACATCATTACCAAATGAGATTTATTTATTGGATGCAAGGATGTTTTATATACTCAAATAAATGAGAGATACATCACATTAATAGATTAAGAATAAAAACCACATGAACATCTCAATAGTTGCATAATAGGCGTTTGACAAAATCCAACAGGTTTTCATAAAAGAACTCTCAAAAAACTAGGTATAGAAGGAATTTATCTTGACATAATAAAGGCCACATCTGAAAAACTCACAGCTAAGACTATATTCAATGGCAAAACATTGAAGACTTATCCTTTTAGATCAGGAACAGGACCAGAGTGCTCGTTATTACCACTTCTATTCAACACAGTACTAGAAGTTTCAGCCAGAGCAATTAGGCCAGAAAAAGAAAGGATATCCAAATATATATATATATATATATATATATATGAAGTGATATTGTATCTGTTCACAGAGAATATAATCTCATGTGTATAAAATCCAAAAGGGAAAACAACAGTTAGAATTAATAAATATAATAAAGTTGCAAGATACAAAATTAACATACAAAAAATTGTGTTTTATATGCTAACAGGAATGGAATGAGAAGAAAACAATTCTATTTACAATGGAATCAAAACTAATGAAATGCTCAGGAATAAATTTAATCAAGGGGCGAAAGATGTGTATACTAAAACCTACAAAGCAATCTACAGGTTCAATGTACTCCCTATCAAAATATCAACAGTATTTTTCACAGAAATGGGAAAAAATCTTATAAATCAAAACATCAGAGACCTTTTCTGACTACTTTTTTTCTCAGCAAACTATAAACTCATTTTTTCTCAATCAACAAGAAAATATATATAGTTTCTTTAGGAGACGGATATGCAAAAGTGAGGATATCTTGTAGGATTGAAAGAGAACAATGTATTCGCGCTTGAAACTTGCAATCACCAATTTTAAGTTAGATAAATCTCCTTAGTTGTGTTTTTCCTCGGTCACATTCCGTAGTGAGGTTTTACTCCGGCTAAGATTTTGGAAAAGTAGCAGGCATGGGGGAAGGGGAGGGCAAGGTAGCAGAAAATATTTTCCAGAGAGTGAATATAATGATGGATATTGAAGTCTAAGCTGGATAAAAAAAAAAGAAATGAGGACTTGTGGGCAACTTTTCCATGACAAACAAGCTTTTTCACACTGTTTTCATTTAAATTACCTCTAATACTGTTCAGTATATTCTCTGTGAATTGATTTTAGAAGCACAGTAGGATGGATCCTGCCTGTAATATCCACATCGTATTTCTTATGTTTATATATGTCACTGTTCTTCTGAAATCAGGTAAATATGAAATAGAAATAGGAATTAGTGGACAAACTTTTTAAATTCCATAGTATATAATAACCAAAGTTAAAATGATATCTTTTCAATTAAATCATCACATATTCAGATTCTCTTTGAAAAAGATTACTTTGTTATAGATGTAAACTTATGGTCTTATAAATAGTGCTTTTCCCTTTCCCTGCCTCTATGGTAAGTGACATTTTCTAATGGTACAGGAATAAAATTGTACTTTAATATCAATGTATTTCCTGTAAATGAATTATTAAAACATAGGCAATGTTAAAATATATTTTTTAGTAATTTCAATATATGAACTTTTTTTTCCTCTTCTTGGAATATGTTCTTAACCTGTTGTGCCTAAGTTATAACTTTTCATTTCAAACACTTACAGTAATCTTTTTATTAATCAATCAATAGGAATTCATTGTGCCTACTAAGTGGCACCACACCCATATACCCGAAAAGAACAGTAAACAAGTAAATAAGTAACAATTGTTTATTACTAGGTTCAGTGGCATATATGTGGCACAGTATTTATCCCTAGTATAATAGAAAATAATGATCACATACATTAATTTTATCCTTTTTAATGTTAGTTCCATAGGGCTGAAGATATTTTAGTTTTCCTTATTTACAAAGTGAAGCATTAGTGCAAAAATCACCTCTGCAGTGCTTTAAGTGATGTCTCTGTGTCATATCTTTACTTTCCATTGCATAAATGCTGCCTTAGAATTTGCAACATGGTCATAAAGAGTCTAAACATAGGCATCAAATTTGTGCTTGCACAGCACGCACACTTGCAAATTCCACACATTGAAGTTTGGAAATGATGTGGTAATTGCTGCCTCACCAGAGACCAAAGAGGAATCCTTATCTGAGAAGTACAGTAAATCACATTTTGATATAAGTAGTTCTTAATACAGTCAGATATCTAATTACTGCCTGCCTGTCTGCCTTCCTACAGAGACAACTTTTATCTAGGTCAGCATAAATTATTAGTACTAGAAGGAAAGAAAACTACAACTCAAAAACCACTGCCACTAAACAAAACAGAAAACAAATATAAAAGGAAAACACAACAAAAATAGCTTACGTATCAAAATTTAAGCTTATGCGAACTAAGAATTTTTTTTTTTAGAATATCTCTCAAACTCAGGAGCAATAAGAAATGGTCCACAATTAAAAATAGGTAATTAAACTAATTATACTTTCAATAAAAGAATGGTTTATGTAGTTGGATTCCCTGAATTAAGGCCAAGTATCTCACATACTATGTTGCTGGCAACATTGGCCAGGGATTCTGAGAACATAGAAAAAGAATTTGGCGTCTCCACAGAAAACAATTGCTGTTTCTTCACACCAATTATAAATTGTAAACCCTTCAGGCTGAAACTTATTTGCAACTCAGTAGCTGTATGCTCTTAGATGATCAATTCTATTTCTCTGAACTTGATTTTTTGTAGTTATGGGTGTGTATCAGGGTAATACATAATAATATTTTAACTCCATCCTAAGATTGTGTATCTGGATCAATGGAGAATAATCATAATCATAACTGCTTACACGTACATAGTGCATACTATGTGTCCCCTATGGTTCTAAGTGCATTACAGGTGTTAATTTATTTAATCCTTACAACAACCATAAGAAACAGTGCTATTATCAAGTCCAGATTTTAGATTAAAAAAAAAACAAAACAAAACTGAGTTTTAGAAAGGTAAAGTAACTTGGGGAAGAACATTCAAATATTAAGTAGCAGAGCTGAGGTTCATACCCAAGATCATCTGTCTTCAGAATTGTAGAAATTAATTTAGAATTTACAAAGACCTATGCAGAGCCCTATTATTTTCTTATTGCATAAGGTCACAGCAATCATGATGATGACCAGAATAATAACCACCAGAAATTACTTCCTTACATTATTAATAAAATATTTGAGACATGAGACAGGATTACAGAATGATGCTTCAACTGTACTCCAGTACTCTTCAAGCACCAGCCAAGAGATAGGAGGGGAAAAAAGCATAAACTCTGTTCTAGATTATTAAATTCCTGAAACAATTTTGCCAACACTGAAAATTAGACAAAAATCCAAACACAAATTGCCTCAGAAGTTTTTATCCATTAATTCTTTAAAGCATGTGTATTTCTAGGGAACTAAAATCTTCACTTGTCATTCAAATTATCAAACTGTTTCTAAGGATTATGTGCTGTTGTAGAATATCTCTGATGATTCTTTGAGAAAATAAATGTGCTAGTTATATGTAAAACTGAAATAACATTAGCTGGTTTAAATGCTCTTCCAGAGAAAGTCTGCATGTCTCCAACTTCATCTTACATACCAAACTAGTTACATTTATTTGTTAAATTCTTTCTAAGTATTAATTATACTACTGATGATTATTAATTGAACATTAATTATGGGCTAGAACCCATATTGCCACTAATTGTTATATTCTTAATACTCCGGCTACTATCAATTCCCCTTCAATTAGGGTTGTGAGACCTCCTCCAACTTTTTGTTGATAACCTTACTGAGACTGAAGTAATAAATATAGATTAATTCATTTCAAACCTAAAATTACTAGAGTGGCTTAAGAAAAAAACAACACTCAAAATTTCAGTGGTAGATATAAACAGACTAACAAAATAGTGCTTTAGTCTGAGATCTTCATATGTTATCAAAATGTATATTATACCAAAATAATTTCTCCAAATGTATACAGGCCAATTGATTTTTCCCTGTTTAGGCACCCTAATCTCCAGGCTAATAACACTTTTCTATAAAAAATATAATTAAGTTGAGTACACATGATCTTCAAGGCCCAGTAGACTGGGTTTCAAGAAAAAATGTATTCATTCATTTATTGATGTGTTTACTCTTTCAATAACAGCTACTATGTGCAAGCAATGTGATGGGCACTGGGGAAAGAGTAAATGTCATCAGGGTCTTCACAGAAGGATGGAAAAAGTAAATAATGTAGAACTAAATAATTAAGGAAATTACATTTCGTGATAGGTGTTCTGATGTGAATGAGTAACTGGAATTGCTTCTTAATTAAACATAATGTGGTAGCTAGTCTCCAGTGATGTGTAACCCTGAGTACATAAACCATGTGTTCTTGTATTCAGCCCTTGTATAGTCCTCTCCCCTTATATCTATGATGGCTCTATGACTTAATTTTGGCCATTGAAGCACAGAAGTGATGCTTGTGAATTAGCCATCTTGTATGTCCAACTCACCAGAGCCTTCAGATGACTATAGTCCATTTGGCCATCCTAATGAAACTGCTTGGAGACTTTGTGAGAACCAGCCAGATAAGCCCAGTCAACCCATAGAATAATAAGTGATAAGTTGTTGTTTTAAGCCACTAAGTTTTGGCACAGTTTGTTATACAGCAATAGATAACCAAACTCTTGAGACATTTATAATATAGCTTCTAATGTAGGAGAGATATCAGGTACAATTATTAAGTAACAATGTTTGTGTTTTTTATATCTATCATCCACCCCTATCCCAGGTACCCCACTATCCTTGGAATCTGGTAGTTTCGAAACTTCGTAAATGGCCTTTATTTGCCAGAAACCTTTCAGCTATAATTGTGAGGAATTGAATGCAAATTGGTAGTAACAAAATAGAGAATATAATGGTTTCCATAATTGAAAAGGCCAATGGTATATCAAATCTAGTCAGCTGGCTCCAAGAACTAAGAGCATGTCTGAGAACCAAATCTTGGTTTTCTCTCTTTCATCTCTGTTAGGTTTTCTTCTGTATTTTCACTTATCCTTTATTGCACAATCTCTCTAGTGGCAACCTCAGGGTTATATTCCAACACCTTTCCAAACCCCTAAAAGTATGGTTGCTTCTATTTTCCAGTAGTTTCAGCAGACTTGCCTGGTTATTTCTCTTTGACTTGGTTTAGGATATAACCTTATATCACATTCTACAACTTCCAAGTAACACTGATCATGACATGACTCAGTCTTGGTCAAAAGGAATATTTTGTATAGCTAGTCATGGTATCTAGTCCATACATAAGATTCTCTCTCAAACCAAATTAAGGTGAAACAATTTGAGACATTCATTGGATCTATAGAAAAAAAAGAGTCAATATTTTCTGAAAGGGTTGAAATGCTTCTAGAACATTGCATAGGTATGCATAAAATATTTTAGACATACTGAAAATGTTTTCATGGTTTATCAAGTTTATATTTAACTAAGTGTCCTATATTTAACATGCTAAATTTGGCATACTTACTGAAGAGATTATCTGCCTATGTGATAATTCATTATTTTCAGAATTGTTAATATGCATGCCCTAAAGGGACACTCAAGTAAAATAATTAATAATGAAAGAAACAATACATAGCATTGATGGAATTTTCTATCCCAAAAATAATTCAATGCCATTAGCATGCAAAACTCATATAATCTTATAAAAGTACTGTGAAATAAATGATTTCATTATCCTTGCTTACACATAAGGAAGTTGGGGCAGAGAGGTTAAATAACTTGTTGAATGTGATACAACCAACAAGAACTTAGCCATTATTGAACTAAGTAGCATGGCTCCAGAGACCCCTTCCAGTTAATTACTTTAATAATGTTATCTCTATTTCATTTTAAGATGAGATTAACAAAGTTTCTCTGATGAAGACTAACTTTTCATTTTTTCCTTCTTGCATTTCCATAGCTTTCTAGAAATAGGACTACAATGACAAAGGATATATTTGTTCCAGATATTTGAATTACTAATGCAGTATTATTTCTGATAAACTAACAAAATCAAGTTACCCTATTAGCATGAAATTCAGCATCTTTCTCATTCCCAAATAGTCTACTAAAAAATGGGTAAATCACTTGCTTCTTGCTTATGACACCATATTATGGGAAGATCGATTAGTCCTTAACAATGGGGCAAGACGACATTTTGTAACATATATAGGTACCTATTGTGACTCTGTATTCATGCGCAGAAATGAGTGCATCTGCAAGAACAAGAATTTAAATTAATCATGGGTTATTTATTTTTGAGGTCTCAATATTCAAGGGCTTAGTCCAACAGAGAAAATGGCCCCTAAACTCAATTTTCATCTTATACATCAGAATATCCACAACCCTTTGAATTCACTCAGGAAGAAAGAGAAGAAAACTAAAATTAAATGCTGGAAACCATTTTTGGTTGAATATTCCAACACATATATTATGCTTTCCCCCATCACTCTTCAAAATCTAGATGTTTTATAAAATTTATAGATGAGGAAATGAGAGTTTTTCAAGTAAGTTTCATAATAACTTAGTTTCAGTTATGGGCTCTTAGAGAAACACATTTTTACAAAAGTTGCTGCTATAGGTCAGTGGTCAACAGAATTACATTTAGAGGCTTTCAACTGGATTTATGATGATATTTTTAAATTTTCCAAATAGAAGTTGACATTTCTTTGGCTGCTTAAATACTGCCAAAATATTTATAACATCCTGGCTGATGTCCAATATATCTACTATAGTGTAAGTCATTTTAACATAAGTATATCATGGTTAAAAGTGCCTGATTAAAACATATACAATGTAGCTAGTCTTTCATGATAGATTTATATGCCAAATTTCCACACTTACATACAAAAACAAAAACATTTTTATACCTATTCTAAAAAAAAAAAATTCTCAAGACCACTTAGCAAAGAAAATGATGGGAGAAAACCAACATTTACTGCAATAGGTCATAGATTCTCAGCTTTCCAACTCTCCTCCCAACACCAATATTACCTGCCCGAGAGAGAGAGTCACCATAGTTTTATGAAAAGATACCTTTTTATGAATTTTTTCATCTGGTAAGCAGAAGGCATTTGTTCTTGCCAAGGTAGGGAAAGTTTTCAAATAAATTTGCAACCAACTACTCATCATGGGTCTTGCAAGAAGAGCAAGTAAGACACGTGTTGCTGTGCCTCACTGCCATTCATTTTCTCCCCTCCTTAGCACTTTAGCCACCTCCTGGGTAACCTGAGACTTGTCTCAGGAAGTAACAGCTTGATTATTCCTTTACAAAGGAAAGACAAGGTAAGGAGCTTAGGTGATATAGCAACAGGTAGAAGAAAAATCCACAAGCATATGATTTCTTACAGTGAAGTTCTTGGCCACCTGCATTATAAACACCAGGCTTTTCAAGTTGAAAATATTCATCCTTTAGGGTCACACTAGATTAATTCTTCCAAATCCCTCTGGATGGAGCAGAGGAATTTACCATTTAAATATTTAAGCCAATCCTTTAGACAAGTGGTACTGTATACCTTTTTTATGATAGTGATCTAGAGGGTATAGAAAACTATTTTATATACTTGGCACATGATTCTGAAGGTTAATGTTTAACAGCATAACTGTGGAGTAAGAGAGTTCCAGGTTCAAACACTGATCCTGTCACTTCTGAGTTACCCATTAATTGGACTTCAAGCATCACTTTCCTGAATTGAGAATACTGAATGAAAAGGTATGTGTAAATGCTTTACATAGTGCCTGGTCTATACTAAGCACTCAATAAATGGAAGTTTTATTATTACAAAAGCATCTCAAATAAACATACTACTAAACAGAATTTATGACAAGCATGAATTTCTATTTTGAAACAAGAGATTTTAAAAAAATGTTTCATTTGAAGCTGGTCTTTTCTGTTTAGGTCCCATTGTTATTCACTCTCTTCCTTCCTTAACACTTCCTGCTCTGCCTTATTCACACTTTCCTGAAAGGTTTAAGATGCTGTTATCTGAGGGAAGAATGACTTTTTCTATTGCTTTTTACTTTAAAGTATTTCTAGGAGCTAGTCCTTTCTTTGAGGTCTTACTATTATGAGGACTCGCTATTATCTAGCTCTTTCTTTGAATGCATCAAAGACTCAGAACTGACCAGGTCTGAGAAAATGACTAATGCTAACTAAAATACACTTGAGACTAAGTTAGATAACAGAACACCAGAGCATTCATTTTAAATGGAAAAAATAACTGTCAAAGGGATTGTAAATACTTTGATTGGCATAACGGTATTATTCCCCTTAGTCAAGCTATAGAGAAGCCAAAAATACTAAAGGCAACATTTTCCATTTAAAATCAAAAATCGTGTTTGCAGAGGCTTTAAAAAGTACAAGATGAATGAAAGTCTGTACTGTAATTTGAGGTCACAGTAATCAGAAGATCACTAAAAAGGACACCGATTCAGAAAAGGACTTTGACAAGTCAAATGTTAATGGCTGTAGGTTACAATATAATTTTGTCACAGGTTCTATAAGCTTCACAGCCTAAAATGATCTATAGACATTTTCACTTGAGATTTATCTCTGTCCTCAATGCCGGCAAGCTTGAGATCCATGAGCCAAGATTTCCTTTCCTGTGGAAAACCAAAGGCAGTGTCCATCCAAGGTTGTTCTGTTTGTTGACATTTTTCTTTCTTCTTACTTTCCTTTCAAAAACCACACAATACACTCTAATAACCTTATCTTTTAGGTATGTTAATACATTAGCTATAAAGACTGTTGCTTGTTTATGAATCCGGGTCTGAAAAATGCTATGCATATCCTACTCTGTCTCTCTCATCTCATTCTGTCCTTAATCTTACTATTATATGAATGCTACTTGCATACCAACATTTAAAATACTAAACCACTTTAACACCTTACAGAAATTTTAGAATAAAGTTTCTTACAAGATTGCAGTCCTATTTCTATTAATAATTATTTTAACACATATTTATTCACATAAGAAAAAATAGCTACACTTGAGTTACTACAGAGGGCACCCACGTAACAAACCTATTCATGTACCCGAATCCAAAATAAAAGCTGAAGTAAATATAAGAACAAAAAAGCATACAAAAGGAAATGAATATTTAATCTTTAATCAATTCAGTCTTTTCCTTCTTTTCCATTCCACAATATCTACTAAGTGTCTATTATATGCTATGCATCATTATAAGTACTATCAACATTATTTCAAGGATTTTTTGAAAAGAGAACAAATGAGGAAGATCAGTAGGTATTAAGGTTAGAGTGGTAGGAAGTGGCTAGAATATGAAGGACTGTAACAATGATAAATAGTTTAAATTTATATCTATATGAAGCTATGGGAAAGTGTTAAGCAGGCACAGGAACAAGATTATGATGAGAACTCTAATGCTAAATACCACTTCTTCAAAATAATATATTTCACACCAACTATTGTGAGTCATGTAACATGCAAGAGTGTGCAAGCATTTCCAGCAGAGTATTTTTTTTGGTTCATTTCTGTAATTCCAACATTTATTTGTAGATAAACTACATGTAGCCTCAAAATTTAGACCCAATATTCAATTATTTCTGTATTAATGTGTATTAGGGTAGATATTTAAAACTCTTTTGAAGAGCATGGATGCTTGTTGCTTGTTCATGACAATTATTAGAATAGATTTTGGTTAGAAGTAACTTATTAGGAATAACCATCAAAAAATTAGTTGCATGTCAACAGCAAATATCTCTTAATTACCTTTTAAAGGTTGAAAATATGATTTTACTGAGACAGATTATACAAATGACAATAGTGGCATTGAGAATGGCCACCAGATTGGCACCACAGAACACCCAGTGTCAGTCTCCCCCAGAATATTAAATGATACTTTTACCCGCAGCTGCAACATGTATATTCAGCAAGCTGGCCAATAGCAAGTTGAGTTAGCTGACCTGGGCAGCTGATTCTAATAATTTAGTTCCTTAAAATGAATTTAACCCAAATAAACTCAATTTGAGGGTGTGAAATAAAATTTTCCAAGCAATTAATGAGTGTGTGTGTGTGTGTATGTGTGTGTGTGTATATATGTGTAAGAGAGAGTCCGAGCCGGACAAGATAAGAGTTGACCTCAAAGACATCCTAAAAATTTATTTTATGTTATCCTTTTATAGTTCACAAAACTCTTGACAATAAAATCTAGTGTAGTTATACTTTAAAGTAATAATATAACAGAGAAAAGTTAAACCTGATTTTAGGTACATCTTAATTCAAAATTTGTGATGTTTCATGAAAAATGGAATTACAGTTAGCCTTGTTTTAGCAACTCTTTTTTCTTCTCACAAAATATAAAGAAAATTACATAGAAAATACAAAAATCTATTATTAAAAAACAAAAAAAGATTTTTCAGGGGTAGACTTTCTAAAACTTTCTAATTCCTGTTACTTATGTTCCTCTATATTTTCACCCTGAGGTTCTGAGGTTCCTAATTTCCAGAGGAACTACAGTTCGTAAAATGTATAAAGAATATTGATGTGATGTTTGCTGACTCACATTGCTGAATAGGGAAATAAAGTAAAAATGAATGAGTAAGTATAATTTCTCTCAAATCATAAGGTTCCAGCTCACAGATTTTTAGGTATTGTCAAAAGCCCAGATAATTCTTTGCCAAATGTGCATTTCTAGAGAGTCTAAGCAAATTCACCTCTTGCCTGTGCCTGTCTCGATTCAGTCGCAGGATATTCTCCTTAGGTACCTTCTTAATACCTGATTGGTCATAGGCACTATATGCCTCCAATTTTGGCTGACAATTACAATAAGATGACAGGGTGCTCATTTTTGGTGCCCTTATATTCAAGAAACACAGGTACCCAAGCATTAGAATATCTCCATATGAATATCTCTTGCTAATGGTGACTTATGCTCCTACAATGGAACGTACATATGCCAAGCTTACTAATTAGGCAATTTTGGTTGTAGGAAGCTGGCTCATGCTGTTTTAAAACTGTACTGAAAGAGAACTACAAAATAAAAATACAGGGCATCGTTATACAACCCACAGGCAGAAATTCCAGATCCGTGACAGAAAAGCCTTATGTTAAAAAACGGGGAACATAAGAATTCCCTGGGATTCTCCCAATTTCCTCTTTTCTTGCTTTGCAGACTTTATTTACTCTTCTCTTCCTTTTCAACCCGAACTCTTCTGCCTTTCTCCACATGAGCCCCCACTGCTCTCAATTTACTAAACAAAATTTAATACATGAAAACATGCATTAATCTCTTATGTCCCAATTTTCAAACCCCTATTAGTGTAATTTGACTGCTTCAATCTCTGATCTGAGGTCTTCTCATCGTTTGATTAGGTACAGCTGGGGATGTGAAGCACATACTGTTGAAGGGTCCCAGACAGTGAATGGTGGAGAGGATCTCCACTCAGAGAAACAGTAATTGGCTGATGAGTAGAACAATACCATCTGAATAAAAATATCGGATCTAATTAAACTTAAGAGCTTCTGCACAGCAAAAGAAACTACCATTAGAGTGAACCCGCAACCAACAGAATGGGAAAAAATGTTTGCAATCTACCCATCTGACAAGCGGCTAATATCCAGAATCTACGGAGAACTAAAACAGAT
>NW_016107341.1:941624-987630 GCF_001604975.1 Cebus imitator
AAAAAAAAAAAAAAAAAAAAAAAAAAAAAAAAAAGGCACTTTTCAAAAGAAGACATTTGTGCAGCCAACAAACATATGAAAAAACGCTCATCATCACTGGTCATTAGAGAAAAGCAAATCAAAACCACATTGAGATACCATCTCATGCCAGTTAGAATAGCAATCATTAAAAAATCTGGAGACAACAGATATTGGAGAGGATGTGGATAAATAGGAAGGGTTTTACATCATTGTTGGGAGTATACTTTAACCATTGTGGAAGACAGTGTGGTGGTTCTTCAAGGATCTAGAAATAGAAATACCATTTGACCCAGCAATCCCATTACTGAGTGTATATCCAAAGGATTATAAATCATTCTATTATAAAGACACATGCACACATATGTTCATTGTGGCACTGTTTACAATAGCAAAGATTTGGAACCAACCCAAATGCCTATCAATGATAGGCTGGATAAAGAAAATATGGCACATATACACCATGGAATACTATGCAGCCATAAAAAAAGATAAGTTCATTTCCTTTGCAGGGACATGGATGAAACTGGAAACTATCATTCTCAGCAAAGTGACACAAGAACAGAAAATCAAACACCGCATATTCTCACTCATAAGTGGGTGTTGAACAATGAGAACACATGGACACAGGGAGGGGAACATCACACACCAGGGCCTGTTGGGGGATGGGGGATGGGGTTAGAGGAAGGATAGCAGGGGGTGAGGAGATTGGGGAAGGATAATGTTAGAGGAAATACCCAATGTAGATGATGGGGAGATGGATGCAGCAAACCACCATGGCATGTGAATATCTTTGTACCAATCCTGCACGATCATCACATGTACCCCAAAACTTAAAGTAAAATTTAAAAATTTAAAAAAGCTTTTTCATTTGCTTAAAAAGATTACCTGCAGAAGATGACTGTCTTTAAAATATTTCAGTGGCTATATTGTGTAGTCTACTAAATATCAGCACTGTCTGAGAGATAAGATGAGATAGTTTCTATGTATCACTACAGAAACGTAAATTCAAATAAACATGTTTTAGTTGGTTTTACCATATAATTATGCCCTTGGTTATCAGAGTTCAGTACTATTTTACCCAATCCTAAGTCACCAATTTATCTAAAATGGGAGATACTAGATTAAAAACAATATGATATGGAATGTATATAGCATATCCTAATCTTGTACGAAGTGGTAAAAAATAGAAATTTGTGCATATATTTGGAATAATTGCAAAAATAATACTAGAGAAATAGCCATAAAGTCACTATGCACTGATGAAGACGTAAACAAAGTAGAGGGATCAACTACAGAAATTAGTATTCTCTGCATGTAACTGGTTATGTGTTTTGACTTGGGATAATGTAAGTGATTTACATATTTAAAAATAAAAATAATTCAAAATAACTACAATTTCTGAAAGTGAAACCAAACTTACACATACAAACTGAATATAAAGTTGACTGCATAGTCACCAAAACAAGAACAGTTTGAAGTGATTTTAAAATTTGATATTTTGAATGTAGATCTAAAGTAGAAATGCAGTCTAAGGACAAAGTAAAACTATAAAGACACCTCAAACTTCACTCACTTTTGATTTTTAGTGATAAAGTTATTATTTTGAATCTAATATATAAACATACATATCTCAAATAATTACATTAATGTTTTAGGTCCTAAGAATTTTAGTATAAGGAACAAAACATACAAATGTAACACCAAAAAAATTGTAATAACATATTTTTTGGAAATATCTGTATCAATTTTTTTTCCCAACAGTCGTATATCCCAGCTCTGTTAGCTAAAAAATAGCCGCCCAGTAGGAATAGGCATTCCATCTTCAAAACTGTGAACTCTGATATTTTACAGCAACTACTGCATCTGCAAGATTAGGCTGACTCCAAGACTGGTGTAAGAACTACTCAAGGTGAGTTCTTGACATCTGTATGAGAAACAATATTACCAAAGTTGAAACTGAATCAAAAGAGCAATATATTCTGGTAATGTTATATCAAAGGACTTTGGAACTAAAATGAAGAATATCTAGCTAAACAAAGATGAGATCATTTGTGCAGAAAAATAAAACATGTTCAATTTGTGAATACATATTAGTCCTTATTAACTCACTGTTTTTAAAAAATACATTTTAAAAATACTTATTACCTCAAAAATACACTTTTTACAAACTGAGTTAATGACACTTGAAGAGAGGATATAGTCAATGAATAACAATCACATTAAATAAAAAAAAACAAAAACTATTGATCACCATCTAGGCATTTAGAGCACCATTTCCTTACCCTAAAATTGGCAATTAAAGGAAAATTTAATATCTCCCCTAACGTTCTCATGTTAACTGTATTTTGATATACTACAATAGTCCTAGCCAATGATGAAAAGTGCTTTTTAGAAAAGAATTAAGCTAATACATGAGGAAGAAATGCCAGAATAAAATCATTGCTATTGCGTAATTTGCAATGAATCAATTGTTTCAGGTAGAGGAATAAACAATTGGAAGAAAGATCCATCAGGAACTTTATAAAGAAAGGATTAGACTATTGGCACAAAACCCATGATGAATCTTACCATTATTAAATGTTAGAAAGCCAGATATTGTATCCCTCCTAGAAACCACATTACCAAAGTTGAAACTGAATCTAAGCAAACTTCTAGATATCACTTCCGGTGTTTAAGAAAAAAACTATTCCTTCAACAATTGGAACAGCCTCACAAGAAAGGAGAAAGACAAATAAAAACTGCAGTTCTTACTGCTACACAGCTGACTTGGTATTTGCCATGTGAAAAGAACATGAAACAAAAGAAGGCAGGGGTTAGAGAAAAGAGCTTATCCTAAATTAACAAAGATCCAAGAGACATAACAACCAGCTTGCAGCTTGAGGGAGTACTAATTTGAACAGACTAATTTTAAACATTTTTGAGACAATTGAGAAACTATGACTATAAACTGCATTAGATATTAACGAATTATTATTTTTCTTAAATACAATTAAATTGTTCAGAAGAAGAGAAATCTCTAAAATTTTGAGAGATATTTTAGGATTGTCTATAGGCAGAATGACATGAGGTCAAAACTTGGAGGGAAAATGAAAAAGCAAGCATTTTAATCTTGAAAATTATTGAATCTAGATTCTAGGTAACTAAAGTTCTCTTAACTTTGTATAATTTTCTCTTTAATATTGCCTATATTTGGAAATTTTTTAAAAAATCTAAATTAGTATAAATATTCTACCACTATAATTTCAAAATTATCGCTAGTGCCTCAGCTTGAAAACTTGGATTTTACATTCTGTATGCTTTTTGTTGCATCAACTAAGAAAATAGTATCTGAAAAAAAGTGAGAAAACTAAAAAAATAATATCTGAAAAAAATGGAATTTAAGAAAGACATCTCAAAAAAAAAAACAACAGAGCTTGGCCAGAATATTTTTAAAATTTTACTCTCTGCTCACAGCAGCTATATGTTGTTGATTATTTTTAAATAAAAATTTTAAACCGAAAAGGAGGGAATTTTTGAAATTTCTTGATTAGGCCATCATTACTCCGATACCAAAATCAGACAAGGACACAACAACAACAAAAACCCATAGGCCCATATCTTTGACGAACATATATGCCACACACCTGTAGGCCTACTTACTCAGGGAGCTAAGATGGGAAATCACTTGAGTGCAAGAGTTTGAAGTTGAAGTGAGCCATGATCTTGTCACTGCACTGTCGGCTAGGTGGCACAGTAAGACAGCAACTCAAAAACAAACAAAAAACTAGCAAGCCAAATGTTCAATTTTCTATTTCTCCCTCAATTTTGCCAATTTTTCTGTAGTTTTGGGTTGTGATGGTAGGTATACATTTGTTTTTAATTGTTATGTAGTCCTAGTGGATTTACCTTGCTATCATTTTAAATATTTCAATTTGTCTTTGGTAAATTTTTTTGTTTGGAAATCTATTTTTACTGATATTATTTTTTTTATTTTTGTGGGTACATAGTATCTACATCTATTTATGGGGTACATGAAATATTTTGATACAGGCATATCATGCGCAATAATCACATCAGGGTAAATGGGGTGTCTATCACCTCAAGCATTTATCTTTTGTATTACAAGCTAATTATGCTCTTTAACTTATTTAAAAATGTACAATTAAATTGTTACTGACTAGGGTCCATAACAATATCAAATACTAGATCTTATTCATCCTATTTTTTTTGTACCGACTAACCATCCTCGCTTCCCTCCCAAACCCCTAATCCTTGGCCTTGTCTAATATTAATATAATCACTTCAAATTAGTTATGATTACTGTTTCAGTAGTACTTGTATTCTATTTTTAAATCATTTATGTCTTTGAATCTCAATTATGTCTGCTGTAGACACCATAAAATAGGATGGTTGTTTTATTTAGTGTAATCTGATGATCCCTGATTTTGATTGATTACTTAATCCACTTACATATAATATGACTATTAATACATCTTTTATTATATCTCCCCATTTGGCTTTGTTTTCTATGTGTTTCATTTCATTTTATTCCTCTTATGTTGCCTTTCTTTATATTAGGTAAACATTTTTAGCATAACATCTAATTATTTTGATATGTTTTAATGCTATATTTGAGGGGTTTTTTTTAGATTAAATTTTCTATGTCAGTGGTTACAAAGAAATGGGAGAAAAAAATGAGCAGATTTCTCAATGAAGGTGAATATAATCTCTAGGATTTCTGGTGTTCCTTTCTAGAGATAAGTCCTTTTCAACCCCTAAATAAATCACTATTATTATCAAGGTATGCTCCTGATGGGAGTGTATTCTGTGCTGGGGTAAGGAGAAAAGCATTTGAGAACCACTGTTCTATGTAAAGCAAAACAGAATCACACTGTTTATGTCAATATAGAGAGAACTACAAAATACCGAGGGGTTCTGTTACCCTGAAACAAACATATTACAAAAATTAGAACCATATCAACAAAAATTTAGTATAACATTGCATATGTATATAAAAATTAGTATAAACAGCACATTATATATGTATATATGTAAACATATATAACATACACATATATTATTTGTATATTATATGAATTTATTACATAATAAGTAATGCTGAGGTGATTACTCCAATTATTTCCCCCAAAATCCAATGTTTTTATATTTGTCATTATACTGGATTCTTCAGGTAAATATTGAACACAAGATGATGATTCAATTTTTTAATAGAAGCCACAAAGTTAGTTTGTTTACTTATTAGTGAAGTTTAAAGAAAATGGAGAACCTCTGATAAGGAATTAAACTTGTTAATGCAAACATCCAAAGCACCTGGATTTGAGATTTCTATATTTTCTCTGAAAAACCCTCTACATCTTCTTCCATAGGAAGCCCAGCAAAACTCGTTGAAGCATGTGGCTGAGAAACCATGGCTAAATGTATGTCTCCCTGTAGCTCTAAATGCATATTAATTGTCTAAATCATCTCAGTCCACAGGCAAGTATAGATTATTGTACTAATTTCCAGGAAAATCTCTCTGTCTAACTCTCTGTCCTACTGAACGAATCCTTTCTTTCCCCACCCCTCATTCAGAATTTGCAGAAAATATATTGGATGTATTTTTCCAAAGTTATCTTGAATGTTTAATTTTGGAGCAGTTATAAAGGCTAGGAGTTGATCATGAATAGGAAGTAAAGGAAATCTTCAAGGTGCTTTGAATTCCTGATTCTCCTGCATCTATTAACTTTTCTGAAAGGTCTATTAGTCTATTTTTTTGTCTATAACAGAAACTGAAAATGAGAAATATATAAAGAAAAGCAGTATATTTCTTACAGTAATGGAAGTTGAGATGTTCACAGTCAAGGGGCCATATCTGGTGAGAGCCTTCTTGCTGGTGGGGACTCTCTGAAGAGTCCCAGATGGCACAAGGCATCACATGGCAAGGGGGCTAAGCGTGTTAACATGCTTTTTGGATCTTTCTTCCTCTTCTTATAAAGCTACCTGTCACATTTCCAGGATAACCTATTAGTCCATGAAAGAATTAAGCCTTTCGTGAATGCTCTTAAAGACTCTTAAAAGGCCCACCTTTAAATAGTGCCACATTGGGGGTTGAATTTCAACATGACTTCTGGAGGGGACAAATATACAAACCATAGCAAAAAGGAAGGCATTTCTGCCCATAGCCAACACTGGAATGTTTCCCTAGTTTTGCCACTGTGCCTTTCTGAAAAGCAGGCTGTAGTATCCCTACTACATTTTTAGGTTCAAATTCTGTGAACACACAATTGTCCATTTACACACAAAGGGATATCCAAAATAGTTTCAAATAAGAGATTAGACATTTATTTTGGAATAAACATTTTCTATTCCTGTATGCATAGCTATTCCCTATCATCTTAAAATATTGATTTTTAATGTTTAAATAAAGAGAACAATAAATATTTGAAGGCAATCTTTATATCTTGCGCAGGTAAGATCATTCTCAAAAAATTAACATTTCTTATTATGAAAATGAACTTTCAATTTAGTGTTCAAATAAACATAATTCTCATTTTTCTTCCAGACAGGATGTCAAAAAAATGTAGGCTTTTACATACAACAAAGAGCAAGTTTTTATTTTAAAACTCAAAAATTGTCATGTTGTAACCTGAAAATGCCTAAAAGATTTTTTAAATGCCATCAGTTTGAAAAATAATATTTTTATTTAATAACTGGCTATAGCCAGTGTGTTTTATGACATCATTATGACAAATCAAGAATTTCAGTTTCTCAAGTTTTATTCTACATATTTTAGAACATGTATTTTAGAATATGTAGTTCAATTACTGACTTAATTTTTGATAAGCTATGAGAAATTTAGACATAAAAGAAGCTATTATCATTTTTAAAGACGAGCCTGTTAAAAAGATTCTAACTCTGAAAGCATGTTATCAGTAATGAAGCAAGATATAAAATAGTGAAGGTGATGAAGAAATAGGAAAAATAACCACCCAATATAAGAATGCTTATAATCCAAAGATAAAAATCTCTGTATTCTAGTTCTTTAGGAAATAATTTACCACTAAATATTTATAGCTAGATTCAAGTGATAAGACAGGCATACAAGAATGGGCTTTACTTTTTATTTACTAATTTCCTCTTCTGCTATATTTTATTGTCCAAAACAATCTACAGGGCAAGCCTCAATATAAGGGCTGTGGAAATAGAGTCTTCTTGATGGGAAAGTTTGCAAAGTCATATTGCAAAGGAATGGATATCAGAACTAAATAATTTGGGCAAAATAAGCATTATAAAGCAATGAAAGCATTTCCGTATGAAATAAAAATCTGAATTTTTATTCCTAATATATATATATATATATATATATATATATATATACACACACACACACACACATATACTACATGGTATATTAACAAATATAACTATATGTTTATTATTTCAAGAACCCAGAGAATCAGCAAAAGTGTATTCCTTAGCATATATACATATATAAAGTTTTCTACTTCTCTTTAACTCCACTACCATTGCCTAAGTATAAACCATCACACTTTTCTTTTAATACTGCAGTGATCTCCAAAAAGGTTTCTCTTTTCATTCTTTCCCCTTCCAATTTTCTTTTTCCTGTAGCATAATCACACTGATATTTTAAGAATGTGGCCATGCAAAGATCTCTGCTACCTAAAATTCTTCAGTGGCTTCTATGTGCACTTAGAATAATGTCTAAATTATTTCTCATGGCCTTAAGAGCACTAAACAATGTGGTCCTTGCCTATATTTCTTTCTGAAGTTACATCATGGCACTTCTTTTTGTTTAATGCATTTCTACACAGTCTCTTTCTGATTGTTGATAAAATATATCAAGTCCTTAGCCTTACATGTTTGAAGAAATATTAAGATTTTGGAGTTATGTTGAGAGCTTATAGATTGGCCTGTGAAACTAAATTGCCAATATATTCAATAAATTTTAATTCATCATTTATTTCTTGGTGCAATGAAATAGCAAAGCACTTCTGAGCCAGCCAAGTCCCTAGTCTTTGGAATTGCAACTTTCTTTCCTCATTAATATACCAGAATCTCTGGGACACATTTAAAGCAGTGTCTAGAAGGAAATTCATAGCAATAAATGCCCACATGAGGAGCAAGGAAAAAAATCTAAAATAGACACCCTATCGTCAAAATTGAAAGAGTTAAAGGAGCAAGATTTAAAAAAACTCAAAAGGCTAGCAGAAGACAAACAATAAATAAGATCAGAGCAGAACTGAAGGAGATAGAGACACAAAAAACCCTTCGAAAAATTAACAAATCCAGGAGCTAGTTTTTTTTGAAAAGATCAACAAAATAGATAGATCATTAGCCAGACTAATAAAAAAGAAAAGAGAGAAGAATCAAATAGATGCAATAAAAAATGATAAAAGGGACATCACCACTGATTCCACAGAAATACAAATTACCATCAGAGATTACTACAAACAACTCTATGCACACAAATCAGTAAATCTGGAAGAAATGGATATATTCCTGGACACTTGCACTCTCCCAAGTCTAAACCAGCAAGAAGATGAAACCCTGAATATATCAACAACAAGGGACAAAGTTGAGGCAGCGATTAATAGCCTACCAACTAAAAAAAGTCCAGGTGCAGATGGGTTCACAGCCGAATTCTACTAGATGTAGAAAGAGGAGCTGGTACCTTCCTTCTAAACTCTTCCAAACAATACAAAAAGAGAGAATCCTCCCTAACTCTTTTTATGAGACCAAAACCATCCTGATACCAAAATCCAGCAGAGACTCAACTAAAAAAGAAAACTTTAGGCTAATACCCATGATGAACACTGATGCAGAAATCTTCAATAAAATACTGGCAAACCGATTGCAACAGCACATCAAAAAGCTTATTCACAGTGATCAAGTAGGCTTCATCCTGGGGAAGCAAGGCTGGGTTCAACATACACAAGTCTATAAACATAATTCACCACATAAACAGAACCAAAGACAAAAACCAATGATTATCTCAATAGATGCAGAGAAGGCCTTCAACAAAATTCAACAGCCCTTTATGCTAAAAACCCTCAATAAACTAGTTATCAGTGGAATGTATCACAAACTAGTAAGAGCTATTTATGACAAACCCACAGCCAATATCATACTGAACAGGCAAAAACTGGAAACATTCCCTTTGAAATCCTGCACAAGACAAGGATGCCCTCTCTCACCACTCCTATTCAAAATAGTATTGGAAGTTGTAGCCAGAGCAGTCAGGCAAGAACAAGAAATAAAGGGTATTCAATTAGGAAAAGAGGAAGTCAAATTATCTATTTGCAGACAACGTGACTGCATATTTAGAAGACCCCATCATCTCAGCCCAAAATCTCCTGAAACTGATAAGCCACTTAAGCAAAGTCTCAGGATACAAAATCAATGAGCAGAAATCACAGGTATTCCTATATACCAATAACAAACAAACAGAGAGCCAAATCAAAAGTGAACTCCCATTCACAATTGCTACAAAGAGACTAAAATACCTAGGAATACAACTAACAAAGGATGTCAAGGACCTCTTCAAGGAGAACTACAAACCACTGCTCAATGAAATAAGAGAGGACACAAACAGATGGAAAAACATTCCATGCTCATGGTTGGGAAAAAATCAGTATCGTGAAAATGGCCATACTGCACAAAGTAATTTATAGATTCAATGCTATCTCTGTCAAGCTACCAATGACCTTCGCAGAACTGGAAAAAAAAGCACTTCAAACTTCATATGGAACCAAAAGAGAGCCTGTATAGCCAAAATAATCAAGAGCAAAAAGAACAAACCTGGGGGCATCAGGCTGCCTGACTTCAAACTATACTACAAGACCACAATAATCAAAACAGCATGGTCCTGGTACCAAAACAGAGACATCGACCAATGGAACAGAACAGAGGCCTCAGAAACAACACCACACATCTACAATCATCTGATCTTTGACAAACCTAACAAAAACAAACAATGGGGAAAGGATTCCCTGTTTAATAAATGGTGTTGAGAAAACTGGCTAGCAATGTGCAGAAAGCAGAAACTGGACCCCTTCCTGACACCTTACACTAAAATTAACTCCAGATGGATTAAAGATCTAAACATAAGATCGAACACCATAAAAACCCTAGAAGAAAACCTAGTCAAAACCATTCAGGACAAAGGCATAGGCAAGGATTTCATGGCTAAACACCAAAAGCAATGGGAACAAAAGCCAAAATAGACAAATAGGATCTAATTAAATTTCAGAGCTTCTGTACTGCAAAAGAAACAATTATTAGAATGAACCAACAGAATGGGGAAAAAGTTTTGCAATCTACCCATCTGACAAGAGGCTAATATCCAGAGTCTACAAAGAAGTAAAACAGATTTACAAGAAAAAGACAAAACCATTCAAAAGTGAGTGAAGGATATGAACAGACACTTTACAAAAGAAGGCATATATGAAGCCAACAAACATATGAAAAAATGCTCATCGTCACTGGTCATTAGAGAAATGCAAATCAAAACCACATTGAGATACCATCTCACGCCAGTTAGAATGGTGATCATTAAAAAATCTGGAGACAATAGATACTGGAGAGGATGTGGAGAAATAGGAATACTATTACACTGTTGGTGGGAGTGTAAATTAGTGCAACCATTATTTCCACAAGGACCTAGAAATAGAAATTCCATTTGACCCAGCAATCCCATTACTAGGTATATATCCAAAGGATTATAAATTTTTCTATTATAAAGACACATGTACACATATGTTCATTGTGGCACTGTTTACAATAGCAAAGACTTGGAACCAACCCAAATGTCCATCAAGGATAGACTAGATGAAATATGGCACATATACACCATAGAATACTATGCAGCCATAAAAAATGATGAGTTTGTGTCCTTCATAGGGACATGGATGAATCTGGAAACCATCATCCTCAACAAAGTGACACAAGAACAGAAAACCAAATACTGCATGTTCTCACTCATAGGCAGGTGTTGAACAATGAGAACAAGTGGACACAGGGAGGGGAGCATCACACATGGCAGTCAGTTGTGGAGGGTCTAGGAGAGGGACAGCCAGAGATGGGGAGCGGATAGGGATAACATGGGGAGAAATACCAGATACAGGTGATAGGGGGATGAAGACAGCAGACCACCTTGCCATGTATGTATCTATGCAACAATCTGCACATGTACCCTAGAACATAAAGTACAATTAAAAAAAAGAAAAGAAAAATTCTAAAATGATTATCACCTAAAGCTCAGTTTGATCCCATTTATTGGGACCAAACTTGACCTACAATGGAAGAAATTTAGCTTCTTACCTTCTTGTATTCTATCTTATTGTTGCTGCTCATTCAAACGTGATGCTGCTCCAGCTGTATTATGTTGAAAAGTTTACCATGACAAGTCCTTGGCACATCACAAACAGTTTTTGTTTTTTTTTTCCATAAGATTCAGTCATTGTCCTTAATGAGCTCTCAGGTTCAAATTCCTCAACTCTATCCCTCAGCTCTGTACCTTTTATTCTAAGAAGGTATTGTTCCTATCAGTCCTCCCCATCCAAATACCCAATCTTACAACTGTAATCAGCTTTGAATTTATTTTACTCTTTATTTTCTGGAATCTGATTAATAACTAGGTCTTTTACTAGGTGGGAGGATCTGTGTTGTATTGTCATTTTCTTTCCCAGGAACAAAGGCATTAACCCTTTAAAGAGATACTCCAGTTTGTGGCTCAGATCCAAAATAGCAATTAGATGAATTGCTTCCAATTTGATAAACTACTTAATTCAACTTAATGTAATATGCTCTTTATTTCTTTAGTTTTGCATTGAATTCCCTCTATTCCTATCTTTCTAGTATTTGCCAGAGTAAAGAAAAAGTAATATTTTTGCAACTCTCCATCAATTCAAAAAATACAACATAATGGTATTTATTGGTAGAATATTGTGCCACAACACTTATTTCATATGCAAAATGTTAGTCTATAATTATGCCTATATAACAGACTAAAGAGATTTTTATCTAAGTTTTTATTAAAGGTAATCTAAGGAGATACCTACTGTCAATAATTTGTCAAATCATGGGTTCCACCTTTCAAAAACTTTATCAATAAATCAATTTTAGATGAAGGAGCTGATATTTTAAAGTGAATGTGTTTACTTGATTTACAAATTCATGAAACTGTCAATTCAAAGGAAGAGTTTGCCCAACCAATTGCTTTACATTTGCAACTCTAAAGTCTCCTCTAGAAAGCAACGTATCAAAGTGATATATTAGAAAATGAGAAGACAGATTGGTTCCATCCGGTAGCAACATTTTTATCTTTATGATTATATTAGTTTCCTAATATATTAGCTTCTCTAACAAATTACCACAAACTTGGCAGCTTAGAACACCATTCATTGATTCCCTTGCAGATCTGGATGTCATAGGTACAAAATCCATTTAACGGGGCCCAAACCAAGGTGTCAGCACTCCTCTGGAGGTTCCAGGGGAGAATCTGTTTCCATGCCTTTTACAGCTTCTTACAGGGCATAGGACCTGAATATCTTTAAGTCTACCTCAAGATTATTCAGCCTGCAACAATGACCTTGTGTAACTTTTAACCTCCGTATTTTTCTATAAAATGGGGCTAATAAAGATATTTTGAGAACTAAGTAAAATGAAATCCTTAAAGCACCTAGGAAAATGTCCAAGAGTGACAGGAACCTAATTACAGTTGTGCTATCACAAGCAGCAACATTTCCTAGTTTACATTTATCTTTTGCTTTTTGATTTAATATGAAACCTCTTGATACTTTATATAACCATAATATTTGAAGTTAATTTTCCAAGTTTGTACATGACTGCATGTAATTACTCTTTGTGATTTGCTATTTCTCTTTTCCCTCCTTGCTATTTTGGATTATTGGAGGTTTTAGCATATCAAGAAAAGGTAATCAAATCCCTGATTTTTCAAATATAATACCACAAAGGCAAATGCCAGCATATTTACTCATGTTTCCCAAGTTCATTTTGTATGCACTGAGGAGAATTATTTGTATTTTACTTTTAGAATTGCAGACATTTTTGTTGTATCTGAAATTTATCAGTGAAATCATCACTTCCCTTATATGTAGAGTCAGACTTAGTGATAATAATACTGACAGTCAAAGTAAGTTCAAGGAGAAACATCTCTTTTAAATCTGTCTAAATTGTATATCTCAAGGTCTTTGAAAGTTATTCAAATGATTAAAGATTTTTCAGGATATTCAAAGGAAAGAAAGCTATCAAATTAGTACTGACATTTAAGAAGTGACTTCTTAGTAAGAAAGAAACACTGATTAAGATATATCGACTTAATCTTATCAGAGACCTAAACCAGGGTTTGGAACAATAGATTTGTATCACAAGTATAGCTCAGAAGCTGATCTTCTTTTGACCATAAACGACATCAAATATTTCACACTAGTGTTTAAATCACTTGGCAATAATGCCATATTTTAAAAGAGCCTAGAATGTTGGAATTGGATTTCTTTTTACCTAATGCAAATTTTCATATATACAATGTTGATATCTGACTGTAGCTTTAGATTGCCAAATCAATGGGCATATTTATAGTGAAATATATCCTAAGTTATTTAATTCAGATTCTGCGTGGTTGGCTACTTCTCATTATACAAATCCTCTCTGAAATATCTCGTTAGGAAAAGCTTTTAATGAACAGCTATCGTAAATTACTATCCAGTTACTCTTTGCAACATCACTCTATTTTACCTTCTACATACATTTGTGTCTTTCTGAGATTACCTGCTCATTATTATCTGTCTTCCCACAGCACGTAAGCTCCATGAAGATAGTGACCTCTATACCTCAAGTGCCTAATAAATACTTAGTTTTTTGCACACATAATACATACTTGAATATCTGAAAAGCCAAAAACATTTGTATGGAGATAAAATACTTTTTGGATCTCAGAATTTTATGATTGCATGTTGACTGACTGAGTTATGTCTTTAGGATTAGCAAACTCTCTGATGACTTTCAATTCTCAAGAGAATTCACACATACAGAGAGCATTAGACATCCTTGTTTTCAAAGGACCTTGTAACGCAATTCAAGAACTGATTACAAAACAGCCTCATGGAGTTTACTTGTTTACGGAGAAATATGACCTAACTAACAAGAGTCCTACTCTAGACAATTGTTCTTTAACTTTTATATTGAGACCAGGTAGAAGGGAAAGGCTATGTGTTTTTCCTTTTGAAGTCTTCCTGGTAGAAAGGGCATCAGTTGACTCAGACACCTGCTAGATGATAATTGATTAAGACATTTGCATACTTTAATTGAGATGCTCTGTTGTGCCTCCTGCTAAAGAATACTATGAAAAATTTCTCATTGTCTATTTCTAGAACTTCAATCAGTGAGACGTTTTGATCTCCTTACCTAAATCCTAAATTAGTATTTTGCTCTGTTTAGTATTTCATTACGTGAACTTATCTTGAGGCTTATGTATGTAGAAAAGCATGCATATTGGAAACCGTGATTTCCACTCATGAATATAGGCATGTATGGATTGAATGTTTCCAGCTACAAAAAAAAAAAAAAAGAATATTCCAGTAGCTTTAGTCATCAGTATTTAACATTGAATTTATTGTTCTATTAATTTGACCTCATTCCACTAATTTACTAGAAGTAGTAGCAAAAACTGCTAATTGGTGCAGAAATAAGTGATGTGATTTTTGCCTGCTGGTATCCAACATAATAAATTTCCTGATAAAAGAGAATCAGCTTATTTCCCATTCTCAATATTTATAGTTTTCAGGATTTAACTCTCAGATTCAGAAACAGGACTTGATTAGTCTAAGATAATCACCAGATTCCCACTGCAAAATTAGCATATAAAAGAAAATAGACTATATTACTTTGATCTGGAATCAAATCCCATTTGAAACCAGTCCCATCGCTGGATTTTTCAGTTATATTAGTCAGTAAATGCCTTTTCTGCATTAAGCAAATGGGTGAGTTCTCTTCCATATGGAACTAAAGCATTACTAAATAATAGTCCAGTTCATATGTTTGATGTGTAATGCCACTTCCCCAAAAAGGTTATGTTTAGGACCAAGGACAATATAAAAAAAATGAAAGAGATTTATCTCATGATTTTAGAAGATTCTCTGTGAAGTAAATTTGAAGTGCACAGATAGCAAGCACAATATTCACCACTCCCACAAAAAATTACATGTATGTAAAATATTTAAACATGAGAAAAACACAATTATATATACATTTTGTGATACATACAGAGATGATAAATAAGAGTAAATAGGAAATCGTGAAAGAAATTGGCTAGCTTAAAAAAAATCTCACTAAGGATAAGGCAAATATGGTATACAAATATGCACAGCTAATTACAAAGATCAGGACTTTGCACATAAAGCAACAGAGCTTAGTTTTTAAGTCATGATCATTTAAAAAGATAGAAGGTCATGATATAAAATATCCTTTGGCATTGACTCTTCAGGATGAGACAATTCTGGGAAAAGGAATGCCATCCATTAGCGAAGTGAAGGTCTGCTGATCCCTGATTACAGCCAGGCCCAGGCAAACCAATTAGCTAACACCTTGTGACAGATACACAGTTTTTTCCACCTCAAAATTACAAGCTCCTCGAGGCAAGATTTAGTCAAGGGAGTTTTCACAGCCTCAGCATCTTCTTCAATGACTGGCACAGAGGAGATACAGAATAACATATGTGATGAATAAATGAGTAAATGGACTGTTTAGCTTCTACTAAATTTAGGAGATTGTCAATTCGAACTTGTTTATATGTTTAAAATTTTAGGTCACCAAAATAATAAATATCCTTTAGATACTCATTTGAAAAATTCAGAACAAACTGCAGAGTTGCATATTCTATCTCTGTAGAAATATTCATTGTTATATGGGGCATGTTCATTTATGATAATTCTGCTATTTGAACATCATCCCAGAAAAAGAGTGAAACTGTTTATTAAAAGAGCTATCTAATCTACATCCAACATTCCTGAAATATACTAAGTAAATCAATAATAAGTGAAAAAATTCTGTAACTTCCTAATAGGAACAAAATTCACATAAACTAGAGTAGCAATCAGGTATCTTCAATAGTATTTATAATATTCATTATTTTCTCATGCAACTTAATGTTTTTCTTTTTCATTTGGAAAATGCCTAAATGATGTGCATTTTCTAAAAGATAAGGTATATTTTTAGAAGCAAATCTTTTACTAAGAAGCTAATACTTTTTCAACTCCCTTTTGGGAAATAAATTGAAAGAGTATATTACTGAAATATACTAAAATGTTATTTCAAAATAGTAAATGGTTTTAAGACACAAAAAGAAAGTTGCTTGGGATTCTGAAGGAAGGATTAAATTTGGCACAAAAAAATTCAAAGTGCCCTTTGATCTTCCTTTTTATTTTTAAAATTTAGCCAAAGTGACATATAAAGACTTCAAGAAGTAATTTCCTTTACCGTGAAAAAGCAAAACTTTTTGCATCTTGCTGTAAACAACCCAAGACTCTTTGCTCTGGTCTATGCCTAACTCATTTAGACTCTTCAAATCAATTCTGATCCTGGACTTTTAAAAGGACAGAATAAGAACTAAAATTAATAGAGTAACTTTCTTACAATATTAATTTTAATAGAAATGTACTTGTATAGCTTCTTAGAGTTCAGGTAAAGCTTTCCTATACCTTCTCTAATTTGAACTTCTAAATAGCCTATGTAAGAGTCCTAAGAATGGCTCTGTGGACCATTTATAAACAATTCATTCAACTTTTTTATAGTTTGTAAGGCTGAGACTATGAATATTTCATTAAAAGTTCTTTATGCCACAAAATACCCTACATATGTGAATGTGCATATCATGAAGAACGGATATTGCCAATTCTTATTAAATCTGCCATGAAGAGAAAATGCATTATTCATAGCAATCCATAATAATATATAGCTGTAGAAATGGTGCTATAAATGTTGCAATTAGTAATTAAATTCTTTGTTGACAATTAAATCATGTTAATTCGGTCATAACAAACCACCTCAAAACTTAGAGGCTTAAAACAATTTTCTATTCCTTTTGAGCAACTGCTCACAGATCTGCAGTTCGGTCAGGTAGCGATGAGGTGGACAGACTGCTCCAGCAGCTTCCTGTGAGATGGTCAACCAGTTATCAGAGGATCTACTCTTAAGATGACTCACTCACATGGCTAACGATTGGAGCTACCTGTTGGCTAAGAATTCACTGAGGGCAGTGGATAAAGTGCTCTTTCTTTCCAAGTGGTCCTTGGCTTGAGCTTCTTTACGGAATGATGACTAACTTCAAAGAGCAAGAGCCCCAAGAAAGCTAGGCAAAGGCTGTATCAACTTTAAGACCTAGCCTGGGAGGTCATACAGAGATCATGTCCACCATCATCATAAGCCTATCCAGATTGTTACTTTATAATACCAAATACAGGCTTGAAGTATTATAGCAAGCACATGTGTGAATTTCCCGTGCCTTTTAATCAAGGGAACACAAACATTTTTGACACTATTAAAGAAAAGGAGGAAGGGGGAAAGAAAGAAAGAGAAAGAATGAGGGGGAGAGAGAAGGGGAGAGAGAGAAAGGAGAGGGAGGGAGAGGGAGAAGGAAAGAGACAGGGAGAAAGAGAAAATGTATTCTTACTGATCTTTAAGAATGCTAGAGTGAAAAGTAAATTGATATGACAGACTTAGACAACTGGATAAATTAATTAGTGAATGTGCTTTTGTGTACGTCTTTAAAACTTCTCAGGAATGGAGAAGAATTTAAAGTCATCTGTATAAATGATGCATTTGATACATGCACTGAGCTCCCTGAAAATTTCCCAAAAGATACTCTGTTTCCTGGGGACTATCTATTCGCATCTTTAAGCAGCCCCATTTCCATGCATTATAGATATAAAATCCATCACTCTGTAGCATTCACACACTTATCTTCATTTCATACAAACATTGAGCATCTACTACCTTTCAGTATGCTGGTTCAAGTACTAGATTCCATATAAAACACAATTAATTCCTTTTATATATAACAACTCTTTAAATTGATGAATGAAGATTTTAGTGCAGCCGTAAGTTTGAATAAAGATGCCATGGGTATATTCCATGGAGATTCACTTAGTTTTCAAAAGATAATAATATACATGCATGTATGAAAATATATAACAATACTTTAATAACATATAATATATAATTATGTTTATAATGGTGTGAGAACTTCAGTGAGATTCAATTTTCAAACAATTTATAATTACCATTTATATTAAATTATTTAAGCCAGCAATCCCATTACTGGGTATATACCCAAAGGATTATAAATCATTCTACTATAAAGATACATACACATGTATGTTTATTGCAGCACTATTCACAATAGCAAAGACTTGGAACAACCCAAATGCCATCAATGATAGACTGGATAAAGAAAATATGGTACATATATACCACGGAATTCTATGCAGCCATAAAGATGGATGAGTTCATCTCCTTAGCAGGGACATAGATGAAGCTAGAAACCATCATTCTCCGCAAACTAACAAAGGAACAGGAAACCAAATACCACATGTTCTCACTCATAAGTGGGAGTTGAACAATGAGAACACATGGACACAGGGAGGGGAACATCACACACCAGGGCCTGTCAGGGGATGCGGGCCTAGGGGAAGGATAGCATTAGAAGAAATACCTAATGTAGATTACGGGTTGATTAATGCAGCAAACCACCATGGCACATGTAGACCTGTGTAACAAACCTGCACATTCGGCACATGCATCCCGGAAGTTAAAGTATAATTAAATAAATTATTTTAATTTCCTTAAATTAGGAACTAGTAGGAATAATTCCCTTTTTACGCTTGATTCTTTGGCAGAGTCAAAAGTTAAATTAAGCCTCTAATATAGTTACAGTATTAAAATCAATATATACTCAATATTTTATAATAAAATAGCATTGTTAAGTTTCAGTAGGAACTGAAATAATTAGCACTCTTGTCTTCTGCAGCAGTGCTGGGTGCTGGTTGACTGCACATACTTCTGTATTTCTAAATGACCTCCCATTGCATTTAATTTGAATGTTGTTCTGACAGCTGTAATCAACCTTAAAATGTTACTGGTATAAAACAGACTGAAACCTTCAGATGATTTCTTGTATTCAACACTGCTGTAAACAATAAGCTTTGTTTGCAATGTTCACTTGGTCCTACCTCAACCCCACTTAATGCTTTTCAAATGAATTGGAGTTACACAATAAAAAGCTTGTTAAAATATGATTAATTAACTACCATTTCTTCTCACAATAGGATCCTCCAATTCATAAATGGAAAACAAGGGAGAAATATCCTTGCTGAACAAATTAGGCCAGGAAATCTCTTTCACTAAATGAAAAAGGAATATAAATTTAGCACTCAGGTATTCAAATGTATACCTGTTGATATGCTGCTTACCCTGACAGAAATACTTACACAAAGGCTATAGCAATAGAAGATTAGCCAAGAATTCCATTATGCTTTATTTCTGTGAAGTCAGGCAATTAAGTGTGCTTGACACAGGTATACTTACGTGGGCTCTATCTTTACATACCAGGTGGCTAACTGTCATGCATGGCTTAAAGAAATCTGACAATTTCAAACCACTATGTTCTAGTGAGGAGTTTTTGGATCCTTACCTTAGCAATTTAATGTTGGGATAGCACTTATTCATTGGTAACAGCACTCACCAGAAACACTGTAATCACACTTGCAGCTACACAAAGAACAGATTCTGAAAGTCCACTTTCTGCTAATAGCTACGACTGCTTTTAGTGTTTAGTACAGACACAGAAGCATTCAGAACCAGTAAGTGTTCAATGTCTGAAATAGAACCAAAGGCATTTGATGCTTCAGCGATCTGAGGGAGGACAACAGGCTGAGGTTTATGTGAACAAAAAAAAACGTTCAAATGGGTGAGCTTTAGTAAGCACAGACCACTCCAGTAATCTTTGTATCACAAGTGTTGAACACAATACTTTACTCAATAGATGTGTGCTTTTACTGGGACTTACCATCACCATGGGTACCATATTCAACATAGAAAATGTTCATAATGTCTGAATTGTTTTCTGACATATATAGAAAATGCCTTGCTATTTCTAAATATCTTTTATGTTTTTCCTTAATATAAAGAATTTCTTTTATTTGAGTGGGTATACATAACTGAAAGGTTACCAAAAAAAAAAAAAAAAGAAAAGAAAAAGAAATTTTTAAGAGTTGAACATCTCTCAATAAATCACTGGAAAAAAAAAGTCTGAGAAAAGTAATGAGAGGCAACTTTCAATGGATCAACATTTTGATTTTGAGCATTATACCAGATGAGGGGCTCTTTGTTTTGTTTTACTCTCAACTTAGTTTATTATACAGAACAATAATACAGCTTATCATCTAATATCTGGCATTTGGTCATCTGGATAAATAGGCGAGACATATATGGATACAGTGAAGGACAAGTTCAAATACTACTAAGTTCAGCTTTTGTTTTAATCTTTCTTCTAAATATAGTTTAAACCAGAATTTTTAATAAAATATGCATTAGTTATACTCTTTACCCATTCACAGCCAATACTGCTCTAAACTTACAGAAAAATTGGAAAGAAAATCACAAACGAGAGATTAAAAGTCACCGGCAATACTACCTCAGAAATAACCACTATAAAAATATTGGCAGAGAAACTGACAAATATTCATTTATTAAGTCACTGTATGTAAAGCAACTAGTGCAATGCACATAAAATATGCTTTATAGATCTTGGTTACTTTGCATACTATATTTTCTGTTTGGTAAGCAACATTTTTTCACTTAAAAATATGTCTCCTGAATATTACTTCATATCATTAAATATCTCGCAAAAACATCATTTTTAGTGTTCAAGAACAGTCCATTATATAGATATTTCCAATTTTATATAAGTCAACTCAAAGTTACTGCAGAACATTAAAGGGTTAAAAAGAAACCATGGTAGGGAAAAGGGAAAAAACCCTACAGAGCAATAAATAATCAAACATTATGGTAAATGACAAAACAATTGAAATTTGGTCTCGATCTAGATTTTGTTTCCTCTTTTGGATCATGGGTTGGTAGAAATTTCCTCTTTTGGTCAGGTCAGTTTGAATGACTTCCCAGTGTTGATTACAAATGTCTAAATAACATTCCCACCTATTCTTACAATGTCAGCTTCCATGTTAACCTTCGAAAATGATTTGAAGAAAAAGCAATTCAGTCATTTCTATTTGTAGCAAAAAAAAAAAAAAAAAAAAAAAAAAAAAAAGAGAGAGTACTGCTTTGTAGAATGTAATAAGTTTCATATTGGCTCTCAAATTCATTGTATTTTAATATAAGAAAACATTAAAAGCAATAATTGTACCCTACTTTATTGTATACCCAAAGCCACTATATCAATACCAAGCCAAAAGTAGATGTTATATTTTTAATTATTTACCAAAAAATTAAGTAGATGGCAAATGTGTGTAATAGAGCTTTCTGTTTTGCTCAAACTGCAATTTTTATTGGGTAAATTTCCGGTGGATAATTTCTGCTTATTTAAGTATTCTTTTTTTGATTTGCTCCTTTGATTTGCTTAATGAACTGAGCATTCACTGTATTCATAACTGTATAAATCATGTTTTAATCTTTACTGCTTTTCAATAGATCTCAAGATGCATGACTACTTTTGACATTGACCATCTATAACTCTAGCCCTACTTTTAAGGCTAGATTCATACATACCCAACATTTGTGTATCTTTTTTTATTCCTGGGTTCTCAAGTACCTATGTGCAGTAATAAAAATTGGAAGAGAAATCATGAGAGAGGTGGAATTGACACTGACCAATGCAATGTTTCTTGGAGCAATAAATGTATATGAGACTTATAATGTAGCTTATCATGGCACTACACCTACAGACTAATTTCTAATAATGTCCTTTTAAAGAGGAATAAAAACAAAACAAAACTACATCTCAATTTTGGGGCTAACAAAAATTAAATTGAATTTCTTGCATATCAGCCCTTGAAACTCCCCGATGGGATTTAAACTTGTGTCCACCATTATTGAGGAATAACTTCCAATTTATAAGCCAGACACTTGTCATTAAAAATATCTGAGCTATAAACAAGTATTGAGAAGTTGCATCTTAAATATGAATATTATCGTAGGAACATAATACCCAGTATCACCCTGCTGATTATTATGGATGTTCTTCACCATCCTACAATCCAAAATTAGCTTGGTCAGCAGTACCTTCTCTAGAACCATAAACTCTTTTTCTCATGTATTATTCCATAATAGCCAGTAAGTCTAGAGCTGAATTAAATCAATCATCCAACTTTGGTGCTACACTTCTCTCTGCTTCTATTTTGCAAAGAAATTGTGAACAGACAGAACTCAACTGAATCTGTGATTTTACTATTTCAGCAATAGCAGATTAGCCTAATTCAGAGTCACTCCTCTGAAAAGAACAGTTGAAAATTTGGAAAAACTGCAAAAATTTTAACCACATACAAATATGTGATTGAAAATATTTATGTTGTAAAAACTTGAAGAATAAGAATCCGATAGAGAAGAAATGCCCTCAAATGTGTGCACTACATGTAGTGCTGCTTCTCCTCTAAAAAATTTAAGGCCTTAATCATAGCACCATAAACATCTTGGATTTGATAATTCTTTGTTATGTAGGGTAGTCCTGTGCATTATAGAATGTTTTTAGCAGCACCCTGACATTCTACCTTCTAAATGCAAGAAATATATGACAGTTGTGGCAATCAAAACATCTCCAGATATTGTCATATGTCCCTTGACAGGCAAAATTGCCCCCAGTTGAGAACCTCTGCTGTGGAAGCATTTGATGATACTAAAGAAACATCTGAAAAACCTGGAAGAACTTTTGTTTTGGCAGTTATTTAGGGCTAGGGCACAAACTTTGCTGTTTAGGACTTTCAAAATAAGCTGTCAGCTTAGAAACCTAAAAGGTTATCATGTAACAGTAAAGGTTAGCCAGAAATAGAGAATGACTTTGAGTCATTGCCATCCTTGATTGGATTAAAATAATCTATCCCAGTCCCAACTGCCTGAAAGAGGCAAAAGTCAATTTTCTTTGAAAGAAAATTATCTCTAAAAGAAGATACTATCAGCCAGAGCCTCAAACTATACCGGTAAGTATTTATACACATTGAATTTTTTTTAAAGGCCTGAAAGAAGACAATAGCCAACCAATATAGAGTCTATCAAAATAAACTCATGAAATTTACAGGCATTGGCTTAACAGATACAGGCTTAAAATAACATGTATAAGAAAGGAAGTCGTAAAATAATTAAAGGAGAGAACTGATCATGTAAAAAATTATAGAATGGAATTTGTGTTCTAGAGCTGTAATAAAATAAAAACTAAAATTAAGAATGCAATATATATTTAAAAGAAGATTAGATGCTGTGGAAGAATGTTTTTGAATTGGAAGCTAATTCAAACAAATATAAACTGAAGCACAGAGAGATAGAAAATGAAAAATTCAGAAAAAAGCAAATGACATATAATTATGCGATAAAAGCTTAATGCATGTGTAACTGGAAGACTAGAAACAGAAAAGAGGTAATGAGAAAGAAGTAATATTTCAAGATATTACTTAGAATTTTCTAAATATGATGAAATGCAGCAACACATGAATTTAAGCTTTATAATTCTAATGAGGAAAAACAGGAAATAAACTATACATAGACACATTGTAGAATACTGATGAAAACCAAAACCAAAGGGAAAATACAAAAGCAACTGGAGAAAAAAGTTATTAAAAATAAAGTAATAAACTGACAGCTAACTTCTCAATATTAACAATGAAAGCTAGTAGATAATGGAATGATAATGCTGTATCAAGTTCTAAGTATACTCAGTGAAATATCCTTCAAAAATAAAGCCAAAATATTTTCCTATAATACAAAATATGTATTTTAGTTGCCATCAGCATAACTGCATTAAAGGCAATACTTAAAGATATTTGTTAGACAGAATAAAAATGATTCTAGTTGGAAGCCTGAAAATTCAGGAGAGAACACAGAGCAACAGAAAGGAGAAATAGTTGACTAAATTTAGATGAATATACTTACACATGGAAGGATAACAATCACTCTTGTAGAGTATATCAGTCGGTTCATGCTACCATAACAAAATACCATAAAATGGGTGGCTTAAACAACAGAAATTTATTTCTCACAGTGCTGAAGGCTGGGAAGTCCAAGATCAAAGTGGTGGCCAGATTCAGTTTCTGGTGAGGGCTTTCTTTGTAGGTCACAGACTGCCAGATTTTCACTAAGTTCTCACATGGTCTTGGTGTAAAAATATGGAGAGAAAGTGATCTATCTCTCTTCCTCTTCTCATAAAGCTTCTAATCTCATCATAGGGGTCCAAACCCCATCAGCGAAACTAATCCTCATTATTGCCCTATTGCCTCACCTTCAAAAACCATTTTTTGAAGGTTATATCTTCAACATATGAATTTCGGGGGATCCAAACATTCAGTCCATAACATGGGCTTTAAAGCATATTTGAAATTTAATTACACAGCAAAAATGTAAAAAAAAAAAAAAAAGTGGCAGGAGCAAAGTATAAATGCTATGAGTTTTATAACTTATTTACATTATCCAGGAAATGCAAAGATATGAATTTATATGTCACATGTTTCAACCTGTAGAGTAACCACTAACAAGTTAAAGGAGAAAGAGAATAACATAGTTATCAAAAGGAAGGCAATGAAAGGAAAGAAAATGTAAATTTATTTCCTTTGCCCTATATACATCTGATAGGGCAAATGAAATATAGATATAGATAGTAAAATGATAGATTTATTTTTAAACATGTCAGCACTCACAGTAAATATAAGCTGACCAGGCCATTAATTTATTTAAAAATATTTATCAACTGCTTGTTCGGTAAGTTATTCTATCAGATGATTGTCTATTACATTTAAGTGTAAAAACCTCAGATACAGCTATGCCAGAGGCATCGTAATGTATTTCTAATGATCCCCTGGGAAATCTTATTATGCATACAAGCATATTTTTCTCTCCATTTCAATCTAAATTATTCTTGACAGGTTTCTCAATAATATTTTAAATAATATAAATGACAGAGTTGGCTTATATAATCTGGTATGAAATGTCACCACCTTTGCCTAAAATTTTGTCTTTTTATTTCCATTCCTGCCTCCTCCTCAAAATGTCCTAAGGACATATTTTCTTTCAAGTAATCCACATGTGTTCCACCTCTCAACTCTGCTCTGTCAACAAGACATTTCCCTCATATATCTTCTTCCTCCACATAAAATTATTTGTGTGGAAAGATATATACCATTGCTCAAGACTCAGTTCAGACCATTAAATCAAAATCTCTAGGGCTGGATCTAAGTGTTGACAGGTGGCTTAAGCGAGCATTCTGTGATATTAGGAACTGTGTATTTTCAACTGGCTAGTGGTTACATGGGTCAATGCTTTTGTAAATATTCACTAAGCTCTATACTCAAGGGGGCTATGCATCTTATGTAACTTATAGCTTAATAAAACTTTTTAAAAATCCAAATTATTCCAAATGATCCTAATGGACAGCTACATTTAAGAACTACTAAAGGGGAAAAAGAAGGGTTGACAAAAAGATTTGGGTGGTGAATATAAATGAGAATGAAAAAAGGTGTAAAATTTATAGAATGTACTTTATCATATAGTATATCAATACCTGGGGAATTATAAAAATTAAATATGGATTTATGAAGGAGACAAAACATGTGGTTAATTAAAAAGAAAGAAACATAGAAAACTAGAAATGAAAAATATAATCGATGTTCAATTATATCTTGGGTAAAACTGAATGCTCTTGGATTAAGATGAATTTAGTTTCCAATATGTTTCAAGAATCATAAATTACACAAATAAACATGCCTTGAAGATATCTGGAGAGTGAAGAATGACATCTGAATGACACAAGTTGAGTTTAAAGATACAGATTTGAAGGTTTTCAAGTTTCACTTGGATAATTTCTACCAAATCATTGATATAGCAAGAGATTTCCAGATGTTTAAGATTAAACCTTTCAGTACAATCATAGTCAATACCTGGAAAAAAAGAGGATTAAATTGAAGCAAGTGAGCAATATATATAAAGACAGAAGAGAATCTGTAAACTCAGACTCATGGAACTAAAGATAAAAATAGTTTCAGAGGCAGAAAGCAACTCCTTATATGAAAGGATACTGAGAGATCCACAGTAAAAATATTAGAAAAGACAAATTGTTCCAGAAGGATGTTTCATAAAAATAAGTAGTTTTGTGATCTTAAAATGGAACAGATCAAATTGCAAGACTTTTAAGAAAATTATAAGAAAATGAATCATTGTACATTAAAAGTCATTAAATTAGATGTTACATATTTTAGCAAAGAAATACAGAAAATAACTGCAGAAAGAACTGAAGACCAACAGATTTGCAGAACATTTAAAATTATATGTTGAATTAGCATCTAGTATATAACACATAGTAATTGTTTAATATGTGTTAATAAATAATATGAATACTGGACATAATTAGAAAACTCTTGTATATACATTTCTACTATTGTGTAGGTATTTGTTTTGAGCAGGAAGGAAGACGAAAATCCTTCAATAAATAGAAATATCAAAATTGTATTATTATAGGAACTTTTCAGGAAAATATAAACTTAGAAAAGAACATTGGGCAAATTTGCTTATATTTTACAAATAGAGCTTCACATATTCTTATAAGCTTTCATTAGTAAGATGCAATCCATCTTTTTTCTTAGTATCATTTCTATTATCTTATTTGTTATCAATTCTATACATAGGATTATATTACTGGAGCTTTGATAAACTTCTTTCAAACTACTAATCATAAAAGAATTTCAAGACTCAGTAACTTTCAAGCAATAAAAATTTCTAAGGTGACACTGGGTCAAAGTTAGAACATTTATCAGTGAAGAGATTTTTCAATATGCCGAATGTTGACAATTAACATACAAATAACCCCTCCATTTCAAAAGCTACTCTGTGTGTGTGTGTGTGTGTGTGTGTGTGTGTGTGTGTGTGTGTGTGTGTGTGTGTTTTTAATCTTCAGTTTGCCCTCAAGCATATATTCAAGTCAGTTTGGAACTTTTTAAGAGTGTACTTTGTCATTTCTTAACTGACACAGCTCATCTAGTCATCTAGCCTGGTTTATATTCTCAACTATGCATTGATACCAAAGACACTAAAGTGGTGTGATGCTAATTCCTGTTTTAAACAGTTACATTCCAACTCAGTATTGCTCAGTGGTTAACCAAGGTCTCTTGAGCTTTGACATTCTAGATGGAAATTAAGTGATTTACCAAATATCTCATAGAATATTAACAAAGCAATAGTTATTATCATCTTCTATTCTTTAAATCAAATTAACTTCTACATGTCTTTATTAATGCTCCTAAAAGCCACAAAGTCGTTTTTATATAGAACTTAGAAAAACATAAAAGGATAAATAAGAACATCTGAAATTAATCTTATTCCCATTATTCAGATATCATTATACCATTTACATTTTTTACTTTTTTCTATGCATATGAAATCACTTTTATTATCACACTGAATGTGCTTCAAATGCTAATGTATTGACTGAATAATGTTGTATGTTATGATGTGCCAAAATATATCCAATTCCTTATTGTACAACTTCCAAATTTTACTCCTATAAACAGCTATGAAAAAACTTTCAATTGTAAAATTAAAAAAAGTGGTATCCTTAATTTTTTTAGAAAAATCTTCTAGAACTGGGATAACCAAGTTAGTAAATGAGAGTACTAGCAATGGTCATTGTACAAATCAGTCTTCAGAAATGTTGCACCATTTTTCTTTTCTATCTGCACTACAGAAAGGCCTGTTTCACTGTGTCTTTCCCTAACTGAAATGCTTTACTTAAGATAACCTGTGCTTTAAAAAGCAACAACAGAAACATACTGTTATTTTCAATTCTTTCGTTAAGGAATAATGTTTCCAATGTGAATTGACTACTTGGTTTCTTCTTTTGTGATTTTCTAGACTGGCCATGTCTACCAACAGGTAATCTAGCAATCTTAGTTTTCCAAGTTTGGCTGTTTTTTTAAAATTAGGTGCTTAATTTTATTATGATTATTTTTAATTGTTATGGATACATAAAAGTTGTATATACTTATGTTGTTGATTATCTGAGTAGGGAGAATTAGGGAGACTGTATCTGAAGATGCTAGAAAACACTGGTTTTAAAATGGTAAGTCCAGTAGATGAGCAGCAGAATAAGCAATTTTAGGAAATAAAAATAAATTTTCAAGATGTAAACATTTTTATTATTTCAAATCAGCTGTGTTGATATCTTGAGAATGTTAAAACTGTAATATCTGAATAAAAGTAGAGATATATGTAAATGTAAGAAATGATTATCAGATTTATTAATCTTTTATTGTTTCTAAATTTGGGGACTGACTTAGGCTTTCTAAGTTCCACTTATGATAATAATGTTGTTTAGTACTTGCATGGTTTAGTTTTAAACATTTATATCCTTGATTCATTGGGCGTTTTAGTGAAAGGTATGACATACAGGTTCACTTTTACCTTCTTAAAAAAATGTCTATCAAATTAATGACATTAAAACATTAATAATAAAAAAAATCCCTATTTCCACCAGGATGTAATTTATCATATAATTTACTACACTTTCATAGGAACTTGTGTCCACATACTTTCTTTTTGGTGCCATTGATCTTTCTGATTATTGTGCAAGGACTATATTGTTTTTATGAGAGGATTTTTACTTTTACAATTTAGTAAGGCCAGTTCTTCTTTGCCTGTGTTTCAGATCATATTTAGGGTTTCTTCATCTAGTCACAACTGTTATTTTTTCCATATGATATTCACATGAATTTGTTTAAATTCAGCAAAAGTCCTTGATAATTTGAGACGATATTACATTTATATTTTATCTTATGGGATTGATATCTTTATAATGTTTGATTATTATAGCCAACAAAATGGGACTTTGCCTTTTGCTGAAGTGTTTAAAAATTTTTTTCTATAGATTTTACAAATTTAATTTAGGTATTATCTTTTTCTATTTTTCTAGTAAGGCATTTTTGTGACTATTATATGAATATATGAAGGGGTTTGAATTTCTTATTTTTTATATGTTAATACCTTATTAAAATGTTCGTATCAGTTTTTACTCTTTGTGATAGTTGTATTAAAGCTTTCTCTGAAATGTTCTGGCCATGCTACTAAGTATTTTTGCCCTCTTTTCTAATTTGTATTTTTCAAACTCATTTCTTCTTATTGTTTTAGATAGTAACTATAATTCAATGCTAACCAACAGTATAGACAACAGGATAGGAAGACTTACCTTGTTTGTAGTGGATAGAGCTCTATTTTTACTAATGTATAAGATACTGGCTTTGCAATTCAGATATATAAACTTTTATGAAGGTTAGAAAGTCACAATATTTTATTAATGCTTTATGTAACAAATAGTTACTTGACTTTTGGAACTTTAAAAATGTATATAATTGTAATTACATTAATGGATATACTATATTGATATGGTTTGGCTTTGTCCCCAACCAAATCTTATCTTGAATTGTAGTTCCCATAATCCTCACATGTTCTGGGAGGGACATGGTGGTAGGTAATTTAATCATGGGAGTGGTTATTCTCTACGCTTTTCTTGTGATAGTGAGTGAATTCTCAGGAGATCTAACGGTTTTATAAGGACAAAGACTTTTTCAACCCCTTTTGCTTGGCAATTCTCTTGGTGCCGCCATATGAAGGATATGTTTGCTTCCTCCTCCACCATGATTATTAGTTTTCTGAGGCCTCATCAGTCATGCTGAACTGTGAGTCAATTAAACCTTTTTTCCTTTATAAATTACCCTGTCTTGGGTATGTCTTGATTAGCAGCATGAGGACTAACTAATACATGTATTGAACCATCTTTGGATTTCTGGAATAAAGTCTGCTTAATCATGATATTTTTAGAGTGCTTTAAATATTTCTAATAATCCCCTTTTTATTCATGATTATGTAGCAATGATCTGAACTTTTCTTCAAAAATCTTGATTGGGTATGACAATATCTGCATTTATAATAAGCATGGAAAGTTTTCTTTATTAATTTCTGTAACAGTTTAGGTGGCATTAAAATGACCACTTTTTGAATGTTTGGCAGAATTTTCCAGTAAAACGTTGCCTGGTTCTTTGTGGAAAGTATCTCATTGAACTAAATCAATCAATCACTCTCTCCCTCTCTCTCTCTCTGTCTGTCTCTCTCTCGGCATTTAGCACATTCATAACAAAGGTGAAGGAGATACAAGGTTATAAGAATTGCAATATAGCAAATTTTCAAAACTATTATAGACTTCTAAAGAAAGAAAAAAAATGGAGCATTCACTTATTGGAAAAAAGTAGAAGAGTGTATTAGCTTGTATGAATTTCATAGAACATATGCGACAATAAACAACATTTAGCGAAATTAGATAATTAAATAAAAAGCGAAGCTAAATTTATTTTCCTGTTATCAATTCTCCATATTTCTCAAATGTGATCTAATATCCAGGAGATAATTAGAAGGCATTTTTCAATCTTAGAGCATTAGGTGATGATGAATGGAAGTATTATTTTGTTGACAGCTTTTAGAATGTTAAAACAAAGAGTGAAAAACAGTTACTAACTCAGATACTTTAAATGTCAGTTTTTTTTTAATTTTCCTCTGCTTCTAATATCTTAAAGAAGAGGTAAATAATTCCCAGTCTGGAAGCTGTTATTTGTCTATTAATTCATCAAAAACAAACTTGGTGATACAATTACCACATCTGTGTTTGTATATTTAAATGTTGACATTTTAACTTTAAAAAATCTTTTAGTGTTAGAAACTTCCTTTCCTTCTACAGTTAATGCAATTGGAAAATACCCTTCTCTGTGAAAAACCATAAATATAATGCGCCCAAGATTTTCTAATGCCCTGATATATTCATACAAAACAACCAAAAGTTTTCTATGCACTTTCCATTTGCTCAGGGCATACTTCTGATTGACACATACCACCTGTTCAAAGCAAAAATTCTTTGTTGTTCTGAGTCAGTCAAAGTCAAAAGGGTGCCTTGAAAATCAGAGAATATGATTGTTTTCAAATTTATGAGCAATGCTTAATACCTTACCATATTATAAAATATAACATTCATTAAAATAATTTATATATTCTTAATTGTAATGTGGATACAGAGGAACTGGTCTGTTCCTTAATTATTGATACAAGGGCAAGATACCATAGGCCTGTGCAATTAAAATAGTTGAGTTATTTTCTATTAGGGTTTTCGAATTTCTTACTCCTGATTCAAGAATCAGGCTATAGGAAAAGTAGGGATGTTTGAGGCCCAAAAATATTATTCTTCCCCCACCCACTTTTTTTTTGAAGTTTTCAATTAATTCAGGAAATATTTAATAATTATGTTATGCTTTGCTTGGAAGTATGGATGTTTTTATCTAATATCACTTATGATATATTCAAATTGCTACGGATTTAATGACTATGAAATAGTAAATTCTGGTTAAATTTAATTTTACTGCTTAACAAGGCAGCATGTTAAAAATAATAAAATGCTTCCAGTTGCAGTGAGTTGAGCTCTCTCCATGTTACTCTTACAAGTGTAAGTGAACACAAACTTTAAAGAATAATTTGAAAATGTATCAAGAGTGCTCAAAAAGTTTATAAACTTTGACTGAGTTATTCTTACAGAATACCTTAAGTAAGTAGGAACTCAGATGATGATTTAAGTATAAGAAGTTGATACAACAGAATTTAGATTAAAATTGTGTATTAAATACATGTCCAGTAATAATGGACTACGTTAATACTATCTGTCTGAATTCATATTTATACATTCAGTAATGTAAAGATCAGCTTAAAAATCATTTCCACTTGAGAATCTCAGTTTTAAAACGAGAAGCAAAAGCTTGACAAACTCAAACTAATGCCCCAAATAAATGTGTCACTCCAAACCTGCTAACAAAGCGCCAGCCACATGGACATTGCTTATGTTCCTTAAACATGCCAAATGTAGTAAAACCTAGAGCCTTTGCACTCCAGCCACTATTATATTCTCTATTTCCTTATTTTCATGTTATCACTACTTTGAAATTATCAGTTTGATTTCTTTCTCTTAATTATCATCTCCTTCTACTGAAATATAAACTATATGAGCATACAGGTATGGCTTATTTTCTTCAAAAGAAGCATAAACACAATTCTTGGTATATTTTAGGCACTCAAAAGTGTTTGATGAAAAAATTAATGAATCAGTAAATTAATACCAGGATATTTAGGGACCATTAAAGCACTTGTAAGTTTCAGGAAAATGATGCACACTCAGCAAAGTATAGTTATTATATACTAGGCAGAGGGAGAAGGAAAAATATATTAATATGTTAAGAATGATAACCAAACAAATTATCAAAGATAATATTGTGTTCTCTATATTTTTCTTTAGTTGCTAAATTATTCTGTAAAATGGCTAGTATCACTTTTCTAATCAGAACACTAAACACAGCATTTAGAGCTGCCATATGATGGAAAACTTAGATGAATTAGAGACATTTTTCTTTTAAAAACATCTAGTACCTACATGAACCTTGAATATATTACTAGGTCACTTAAAAATTTAACAGAAAAATAACAGATACATAACACAGATACAAAGATGTGTATTTTTTTTAAAGGAAGCATCTCTTGATAAAAAATTATAAAGATGATCAAATGTTTGTAGCTGATAAAAGATATTCAAAATAGGCTGCAGCCAATGTTCAAAAAATGTAAACAAAAATGTTTATGATTTTAAAAAACATTTGTAAGACAGCTTGTTCATAGAATTTTATGAATAAGGAAAATGAAAAGTCTAAAACAAACATCTTTAGAAAGGATCTTCATTATAAAGTATCGACCATCATTATATCTATTATGACATTATGCATCTAATATCCTTGTAAAATAAAATAGCAATTGAATGTAATTTTCTTGACATGATTACTTGTGAATTACCATAAATGAATCAAGGATCTGAAAATAAATCACAATTATCTTTGCTTCTTCTCCAGAGAGCTAGCACTTAAATAGTTCTCATTTTTCATATTCATATGGAAAATATTATTTCAACAAACATTAAAATTTCCCAAACAATTGTTACCTAAAATTTACCCAATATTTTTAATGACTTGTATATGTAAACAATAGCTTTCCTAAGTGCACTACAAATATATTTCAATTAAGTTATTCAGCACATCTAATATTACATAGACTATACAATTATGGGCTTACCAAATGATTAATATAAGTGCAATTATCAGTACAAAATAATAAGTACCCTCTACTTCTGCTGAGAAATACAACTGCACTGTTACTGTGTTCAATTTAGTATCATTAGAAGAATACACAATACGGTAAATTAGTAATGACATTTTGCTAGCTGAATTTTTTCTTATAAAATTTACATGAGAGGAATTTACAATTACAACTAAATAACGATATTTAACCTTCTGAAAATGACTAGGTTACTATTATACCACTTTGATATAAATAAATGCAAAAAAAATTTTATTGAGGAAAGTGACATTATTTAATATCATAAAGTGTCAAAGTCACTTTTCATAAAAAAAACATTCCCAATTTCTTGAGAAATTAAAGCAATGAATGGTTTGCAGGCAGACATTAGTTATTCATATTTCAGGATCTTGGCCCCACTTGTTTAAAAAGTCCATTGAAATCTCCTCTTTTGTCCACAGCTGAACTGGGCAAAACGTTTTTGGCATCCATCAAGTAGAAAGTTCGCTTGACTTTCTTAGTCATAATTGTATAAAATGAAACAATTGAAATGTAAATGGTGTTGGCTATTGTTTGTACTGTTGGCGGTCCTCTTCAGTTAGAGCATGAGCAAGATTAATTTATTCCTCACAAATCAATGTGGACGGTCTGTCCCTGTGGGCTTCATCTTAAAAAAAGTTATCCGTCTGTAAACTGCTGATTTCTTTGAGGGAATTTTCCTCATACACTTTCTGAAAAGCATCAGTAATGTTATCATCCTTCCATCCAAACTTCAACAAAAATTTTATGTTCGTTCTGGCTTCAATTTTAGCAAAATCCATGTTGTTGTGATAGGGGCTCTTTTCAAACTGATGTCTTTAGTGCCCCAAACTAGATTCTATTCAGACATGTTATACAAGTTAGTATGAGTTTAATTTGGTACAAAACTATTTTGAAATCTATAAAGAGTTTGTAAATAATGTGTGTGTATATATATATATATATATATATATTTTTTTAATTTTTTTTTTTGAGATGGAGTTTCGCTCTTGTTCCGCAGGCTGGAGTGCAATGGAGCGATCTCTGCTCACCGCAACCTCTGCCTCCTGGGTCCAGGCAATTCTCCTGCCTCAGCCTCCTGAGTAGCTGGGATTACAGGCATGCACCACCATGCCCAGCTAATTTTTGTATTTTTAGTAGAGACAGGGTTTCACCATGTTGACCAGGATGGTCTCGATCTCTTGACCTCGTGATCCACCTGCCTCGGCCTCCCAAAGTGCTGGGATTACAGGTGTGAGCCACCGCACCGGGCCATAATGTATATTTTCTATGAACGTACTGAAGACCACAATACTTCCCTAACTTCTTTCCAAATTTGTATATAGTTTTCATATTTATTTTCTATATATGTTATAAATATCATATTGTGGCCTGTTTTTTCATTTAAGCATTTGTGAATATTTTAATAAGTTTTAAATGATATGAAAACATTTCAAATATTTGCTAATGTACTTAGCTTGTCTTGTATTTGTCATTTCTTTATGTTGACCCATATTTACATTAGGTAACATCTTACTTTCATCTGAAGAAATTTCTTCAACTGTTTTGCATCACAGATGTTCCAGTAATGATATTCTTGAGTTTTATATACCTGAAAAAAGTATCTACTTCATGTTTTATTTTGTAAGACTTTCCATTTGGGTGTAGAATTCTAGAATTACAATTCTTTGTTCTCCAGTACTTTAAAGCTGTTTACAGATTATCTCTGATCTTGCTTTGAATCTGATGAAAAGTTTTTTCTCATGCATTTTTGTTTCTCTGTACATAACGTATCCTTTTTTTCCAAGCACACCTGTAAGATTTTATCTTTATAGCTGATTTTTATCCATGTGATCATATATCTTGTCAGAAGTTTTTTCTCCCATATTTTTAGGGCTTGCTGTATCTTGAACATCTTGAAACTTTGGATTTAAATTTTCAACTTACAGTTTTTATCAAATTGGAAAATTGTTGTATCATTACTTCTTCAAATACTTTTCTGTCACTACCTTTTTCAGGGACTCCAATTATACATAAAAATAAACTGCTTGGATTTGTATCACAGCTAACTGATCTATTCTCTTTTTCTCTCTTTGCTCTTGATGTTTTATTTTCAACAGTTCCAATTGCTATATATTCAATTCAATGAATCATCTTTTTCTGGGATGTCTAATTGGCAATTTGTAATTAATTTTATGCCAGATATTATTTTTACTTCAAAAAATTCAACTTGGTTTTTTTTCATATCTTGCATGTCTTTCCTTAAAAAGTTCAACCTTTCATTTAGCTTTTGGAATATATGAACTATAGTTATAAAAACTGTTTCTGATGTCCTTATCTGTTAATTTTATCATCTCTGCCACTCCTAGGACAGGTGCGATTGATTTTTTTTTGCTTCTCTGTATGCCCAGTAATGTGTCACTGGATGAAAGCTATTTTAAGTTTTACTTTGTCAGATCAGGTGCTAGATAATTTTCTAATCCCATAACATATTCTTAAGCTTTGTGCTAGGACACATTTAAGTTACTTAAAAACATTTTTTTAGTATGATTTTTAGGATGTGTTAGTCATTACTAGAATAATGTTTAAAGCTAATTATTCCAACCATTAAAGGAAGACTTTTTGGGGTTCTTCGCATAATGGTTTGCAATCCATGAGATCTTCTACTTTGACTAGTGGAAACAGGCAACAGTACAGACTTTGTGCTATGAGTTGTGCCTGTGAGCACTGAGATGTTCCTCTTATGTTTTTAGGTGGTTCTTTTCCCAGCCTTGAGTAATTTCCTCACACGCACCTGCTTGTCAGTTATCTGCTAGTTGTTCTGGAAGGACCCTCCACAGATATCGGAAATTTTGTTTTTCTCTGCTACTCTGCCCTGAAAACCCTACCTACCATTGTCTCTCTAGACTCTTAGCTGTATTTCCTCAACCCAGGGAGTTCACCCTTTCTGCTGAAGTTACTTCTGTTTGCTTTAGAAAGACTCATAGCAGTAAGCTGGGCAATTGTAGAGCTTGCTTCGTTTACTTCCCATCTCTCAATGATTCTATTACTTCGTCGTATAAATTCCAACTTATTGAAAGCCTTTGTTCTTTTGCTTAGGATTTTCTTGGTTATTTGGGCTCTTGTTTTGCTCCATATGAATTTTAAAATAGCTTTCTTCTAGTTCTGTGAAGAATCTCATTTACAGTTTGATAAAAAATAGAATTGAATTTGTAAGTTACTTTAGGCAGAATAGCCATTTTAACAATATTGATTCTTCCTATCCATGAGCATGGAATGTTTTTCCATTCGTCTGTGTCATCTGATTTCTTTGAGATCTGTTTTTGTAGTTTTCATTGCAGAGTTGTTTCACCTGCCTGGTTAGCTGTATTCATTGGTATTTCATTTTCTCTTGTGGCAATTGTGAATGAGGTTGCATTCCTAATTTGGCTCTTGGTTTGTCTGTTGCTGCATAGGAATGCTAGTGATTTTTGTGTGTTGATTTTGTATTCTGAAACTTTGATGCGGTTGTTTATCAGCTTAAGGAACTTTTAGGATAAAACTATGGGATTTTCTAGATATAAAATCATGTTACTTATAAAAAGTGAGAGTGTGACTTCCTCTCTTCTATTTGCATGCCCTTTATTTCTTTCTCTTGCCAGATTGTTCTGGCAAGGTGTCCAATACTATATTGAAAGGTGTGGTGAGAGAAGATATCCTTGTTTTGGGCCAGTTTTCAAAGGGAATGGTTCCAGCTCTTTCCCATTCATTTTGATATTGGTTATGGGTTTCTCATATGTGACTCATTATTTTGAGCAAAAAGAACAAAGCAGGAAGCATCTTGCTAACCAAATTCAAACTATACTACAGGTACACAGTAACCAAAACAGCATAGTACTGGTCCAAAAACAGACACATGGACCAATGAAACAGAATGGAGATCCCACAAATAAGGCTGTACACCTGTAACAATTTGGTCTTTGACAAAGTTGCAAAAGCATTGGGAAAAGGAATTCCCTATTCAGTAAATGGAACTTGGATAACTGACTAGCCATTTGCAGAGAACTGAAACTAGACCCCTTCCACACACTCTACAAAAGTTAACTCAAGATTTTTGAATTAAAGATTTAAATGTAAAATCCAAAGCTATAAAAAAAAAACCTGAAAGACAACCTAGGCAATACAATATTAGACATAGGAACTGTCAAAGATTTTGTGACAAAAATGTCAAAGACAATGAAAACAAAAGCAAAAATTGGTAAATGAGATCTAATTAAACTCAAGAGCTTCTGCAAAGCAAAAGAAATTATCAAAAGAGTGAACAGACAACCTACAGAATGGGAGAAAATTTTTGCCAACTTAGCATCTTTCAAAGGTACAGTATCTAGCATCTATAAGGAACTTAAAAAAATGTACAAACAATACCATCAAAAAGAGACAAAGGACATGAACAGACACTTTCAAAAGAAGAAATATGTATGAGTAATAAGCATATAAAAATGCTCAACATCACTTAACATTAGAGAAGTGTAAATCAAAACCACAATGAGATACCATCTCATACCAGTTCATAATGACTATTATTAAAAAAACAAAAAATAACAGATATTTGCAAGGTTGCAGAAAAGAAGAGAACACTTACAAACTGTTGGTTTGAGTGTAAATTAGTTTAACCATTGTGTATAGGAGTGAGGCAGTTCCTCAAAGAGCTTATAACAGAACTGCCAGTTGACCTAGCGACCCCATTACTGGGTATATACCCAAAGGACTATAAATCATTCTATCATAAACACACATGCACACCACACGTATGTTCGTTGCAGCACTATTCACAATAGCAAAGACATAGAATCAACCTCAATACCCATTAATTGAACACTGGATAAAGAAAATGTGGTACATATACACCATGGAGTAGTGTGTAGCCATAAAAAGAATCAGACCATGTCCTTTGCAGGAACATAGATGGAGATAGAGGTCATTATCTTTAGCAAACTAACACGGGAACAGAATACCAAATACTGCATGTTCTCACTTATAAAAAAGAGCTAAATGATGAGAACACTGGGTTCTAACAGAGGGTGTAAGGTAAGAGGAGTGAGAGGATCAGAAATAACATGTAGGCTACTAGGATTAATATCTGGGCGACAAAATAATCTATATATCAAACCCCATGACACAAATTTACCTATATAACAAACCTGCACATGTGCTATGAACCAAAACTAAACATAAAAAAATAAAAAGCCTTTTAACATTTTATTTTTTACTTGTTTCAAATGAGAAATGTTAATCTCTTCCTGTTATTTCATTATTATTAGAAGCAGAAGATGTTCCCCTTTTATTGAACATTTATAGAATCTATAACAGTTCTCTCTTCACTCCAGTTTCTGGTGATTAAAAATGTTACTTTTTAATCAAACATAAACTTATTACTAGGTTTTCAATCAAACTTTCTCTTAGTATAACAAAATGTATTCACCATTTTTCTTTATTATGTTAAATGTTCCCTTTTCTGTAATGACTCTATCCTCTCCACCTGTTGTTGTTTCTCCTGGTAGTCAATTAGCAATTTTTTTGTTGTTGTTATTTCTTAACTTCCTGACTTACATCCCAAAAACTTTTCTAAAAGTTATTATAATGACATCACTATTTGTCCTGTTTCTGAAATGACATTCTGCAAGAATTTTGATTTTATTTCTAGCTTCCTGAGTTGGCAAATTTCCAACGCTTATGTAGCTATATTTAGATATAATATTAGCATTCCTGTGGCATCCATCAGATATTTCAGGCAAGTAACCATGCCATGAATAATGAAATTCTAAGACAGGAAAGAAATAGAATAATATTCAAGTCAGGGCAAGCATATCACAAAACCCAGTAGTCCTCTATGAAGTGGGGGTGAAAGGAAAAAAGAACAGTTCTACAGATTTCTAGGTTTTAACAACCATCATTTCTGTTCAGAAAATATTCTTTATCATCTCTCCAAGAGCTAAGAGAGCTAGATTTTGGTTCAAAAACTGAGAACATATCAGCACCTTCTTAGTTGAAATAGCTTTTCCATGATAAATTTTTTCCTTTTCATTTTGGACCTTGAGAACAAACATATAATTTGTGTCAATGATAAATGTGTGTATTTTCCTGAAACTCACAGAATATTTCACTCATTAAACTACTTCTACTGATCCTAATGCACCCTTTTATGCATCAGCAAATGGTTCTACACTGTATAATGTGGCTATGATCAAGGGAATTCAAATGAAATCACTGGGTACCACTGATAAGCAACTGTTTCCATATAATAGTTGTATTCAATCATTCTCACATTCCAAGTAAGAAATACCTGAGACTGGGTAATTTATAAAGAAAAGAGATTTAATTGGTTTAAGGTTCCACAGGATGTATAGGAGGTATGGAGGCATTTCTGCTTCTGGGGAGGCCTCAGGGAGCTTTTATTAATGGCAGAAGGCAAAGTAGAAGCAGGCAGCAGGGGACCAAAGAAAGACAGTATGAAGGTGCCACACACTTTTTTTTTGAGACAGTTTTGCTCTTGTTTTCCCATGCTGGGGTGCAATGGTACAATCTCAGCTCACTGCAACCTTTGCCTCCTGGGTTCAAGCGATTTTCCTGGCTCCGCCTCCAAAGTAGCTGGGATTACATGTGCCCTCTACCACACCAGGCTAATTTCTGTATCTTTAACAGAGGCAGGGTTTTGCCATGTTGGCCAGGCTGGTCTCAAACTCCTGACCTCAGGTGATTCCCCTGCCTTGGATTCCCAAAGTGCTGGGATTACAGGCATGAGCCACCATGTCCAGCAGACACACACTTTTAAATGACCCGATCTCATGAGAACTTGCTCACTATCACCAGAGTGGGGAAATTCACCCCCACAATCCAGTCACCTCCCACCAGGCCCCATCTCGAACACTGGGGATTATAATTCAACATAAGATTTGGATCAGACACAAATACAAACCATATCAAATAGTTTTAGGATACTGGTGAGCACCTTTGGTAACCACATATGTTTAGATTAACTAAATGCTATTGGAAATAAGTTAGTGGACTATGAAAAGGTATATATTTCTTCAAAGGGTTTTTATACTGTTATAATGAGGATGAATAGGAAACCAATCTGACATAAACAAGTTTCTATAGTAGTCTGTACTTTAATTTTTCTTCTTTTCTCCTTCATTTCCACTTTCTACCATTTTATTCACTTCCTTTAGTGCTACTTTCTTATCCTTCAAATGTTAAAAAAACAGATTAAATTGATTTCAAATTTAAAGATAGAACAGACCTACTGTGTAATTGCTTCTAACTTTTTTGTAATCCAAACTCACTTTGCAATTATTTTAAATATTAAAATTAGAGTTGTGCTTTACATTTGCATACAAAATTACTTTTTATTATAAACGACCTAATAAAATTTTAAAAATGATTACTTACAACAGCTTTTCTACATTAACCGCAATTCAACATTACATTCATAAGCCAAAGCTAATCAACTGCTCTTATTTTATTTCTATTCACAGAACATAGAGAAGAAAACTCATTATCTCAAGATATTATGTACAAAAGGGAATAAAAATATTCTGGTGGACTTAGATAAATATACACATATCTAATTGCCTCCAGGAAAGAATGGATTGTGGGTATATCTTTTCCAACCTGTGAAGACTGCTTTATTCACACAGTATAATGTTATAAAATATTCCTATGTTTCGTGAATTACTTATCTGTTTCTGGCTTCAGGGTAGAATTTAAGAAGGGTACGGAAGACTGGGTGAAGATAGAAAGGAAGAATCAAATCTCAAGTTAACAAACTGCTATGTAAGAAAATTACAGAGCACAAACAATATCTAGAGAAGGTGTGATAATTGATGTGTGTATTAATTTAACAAAAATAAATAAGACCTCATTACATGGCAGATATTTAATACCAAACTGTTTTATGATTGACTGCAGAAATGAAATGCATAGTTAGGAAGTCGATTGAGGTCTGGAGCAAGATAGCAGTTTGGGTGCCAAAACTCAATAAGACAGAGAATGCAAAGGAATCCAAGAGGTCTGAAAAAAAGGGGTAAAGAATAATACACTTATTAATTGGCATTCTTATAGGGTATTTTATATATGGATATATGGACAAGTTTGGAGATAACAGAAAAAGAACATTTTTATTAATGGAACCTAAATCCAAGAGAGTAGAAACCCTAATATTCTTTAGGGTAGAATAAGAGCAAAAACAAGGGTAGAGTTTGTAGGATTTTAGAAAAACCTTTTAGGCTTTTAATTGACTTCCATAGAAAACAGTGGAAATATTTCTACTTAAGAAAGTTGAAAATAAATGAGTTTATTATTGTATTTGCTGTGGGAACTAAGTATGATTAAGATTATTTGTGAATTAACCAATTGAAATATAATGTTTTCAAATAATTTTGATCATTGTTTCCCAATGTAAATATTTAGAAATTTATACTCCATCAAGTTTAATAATTATATAACAACAACATTATATTCCATGATTTTTCCATGAAATATAATAGTTTTTTTTTTAAGATGAGGTTTCTCCATGATGGCCAGGCTGGTCTTGAACTCCTGACCTCAGGTGATCCACCCACCTTGGCCTCCCAAACTGCTAGGATTACAGGCATGAGCCACTATGCCCGGCCTCAATACTGTTAATAGTTAATAAACTGAATCCTTGAAATAATTTTAAGAGTAATTTTTATTTAATTTAAAAAGAAAAGCAAGACTGGGTGCAGTGGCTCACACTTGTAATCCCAGCACTTTGGAAGGCTGAGGCAGGTAGATCACAAGGTCAGGAGCTCAAGACCATCCTGGGTGATACCCCATCTCTACTAAAAACACAAAAATTAGCCTGGCGTGGTGGTGCATACCTATATTCCCAGCTAATTGGGAGGCTGACGCAAGAGAATTGCTTGAACCCAGGAGGCAGAGGCTGCAGTGAACTGAGATCCTGCACTCTAGCCTGGTGACAGAGTGAGACTGTGTCAAGAAAAAGAAAAGAAAAGAAAAGAAAAAAAAAGAAAGAAAAGAAAAGAAGGAAGGAAGGAAGGAAAGAAAAAAAAAAAGAAAGAAAGAAAGAAAGAAAGAAAGAAAGAAAGAAAGAAAGAAAGAAAGAAAGAAAGAAAGAAAGAAAGAGAGAGAAAAGACAACAAGCTGGACTTATTGTTTCACATTCAACATGTATAGATCTCAGAAGCTGGTACTCTCCTTACAATAATAAAAGCTGGAAAGGCTGAAATCAACAGCTTAATGGGCTCATGAGAGAATTGAGATTATAAAGCAAACGGCTTACCAATATTTGAAGAGAGAGAAATAGTTAAACAGAGAACTTGAAAATTATTTACCTTGAGCAGAAGCAGGGGAGCCATAGAAATAAATCTACTGACTTCAATGGAAAATCTGAGAAATTGCTGAGACTTGAATGTGAATTAGAATTAGTGAGAATCTCTTAGGGACAGCAACTGTAAATGAGTCCTCACACTTCTGTGGGCTTTCATCCCAGGAACCCACTAGCCTTTCAAAAGGAAGCTCTGAGAAAATACACTTATGGCCGTGCCAGAAGGAAAGGACAAGAAACCATTATGAAATTCTTCGGGAACCTTCAAAATAAAGTCTTATTTCAAGAGCAACATCCAGAAGCTTATCCCAGATGGAGAAAAGAAATTGCATTATGCTATATCTTTTCTAGACTTCCTACCTCTAGTAGGGATTTAAAAATTTAAAAAAAAAGATTGTTAATAGAAAATAAGGCTTCAGAAAAATATAGATTGGGAATTCTAAAGCTAGGAAAAGAAATATGAAGCAGGGGAGATAACAATTGTAACACCTGAAGAGGGAGAGAACTGCTTGAGAAAGCCACAACCCTAAGCCACTATTAGAATGGACAACTATTAAACAGATTTAATCACAAGACTATACAGTGCTTCCCCACCCTAGACCCTAACACTACACAAACAAACTTCAATTATAATAACAATGATTTCTCATTGAAAGGGCTGCAAGACATAGACTTTTTTTTGAGAATCAGTGCAAAGAGAAGTCTCAAAACTAACAAAGGCAAAAATGAAGGGAGTAGAGGTATTTGAAGCTTCTACTTACAGCTAAACAGAGCTCAACTCCTAGGGCTGATTAACATAAATACTCACATTAAGATCTAGTTGGGCACGGTGGCTCACATCTGTAATCCCAGCACTTTGGGAGGCTGAGGAAGGCAGATCACGAGGTCAGGAGTTTGAGACCAGCCTGACCAACATGGTGAAACCCAGTCTCTACAAAAAAATTCAAAAATTAGCCAGGCGTGGTGGTGTGTGCCTATAATCCCAGCTACTCAGGGGGCCGAGGCAGGAGAATTGCTTGAACTCGTGAGGCAGAGGTTGCAATGAGCCAAGATCATGCCACTATACTTCAGCCTGGGCAACAGAGCGAGACTATATCTCAAAAAAAAAAAACAAAAAACCAAAAAAACAAAAAAACAAACACAGTACCTGTTATAGATACAACACATCCAACTTTGAACCAAAAAAGCTATAATGTCTGGAGAAAGAAAGAAATCATCTGAACAAAGTTCAGATATGACATAGATATTAAAGTTATCAAATGAGGATTTTAAATATTTTTTGTCCACAGTAGGGAAATGAAAATAGTGGGAAAGCATTGAAAGAAAACACTAGAAATCAAGAAGACAGAAACAAATGAAGAATCCGTAGATTTGATACAACCAACCAAGAAAACAATTGGTGAACTTGAAGATCACCAACAGAAACTTTCCAAACTGAAAAGCAAAGAAAAGATGAAAATAATTAAATAAAAGCATACATATAGAAAATGCAAGAATAGTTGGACTGTGAAAAAATATCAAAAGTTGAATGCAATTATAGTTGGAAAGCCAGAAGAAGAAAGAGATAATATGGCAGAAGTAGTAGTTCAAGTAATAATAGCAGTTATAAAATTGAAGAGAAGGCATCCAGTTTCTGGGTCAGTGGGTTACGAACTTGGAAGATGCCACTTCATCCCAATAACAAATAAAAACCTGGAAAAACCTGAGAAGTCAACAATCCATCTTAGATATGAAAAAGAAATTATAGATACAGAGAGTCATAACTTAACAGAGCAAAAACCCACAAGCAGAAACTGGTTCCAAGGAAACCAGTTTGAGGCTAAGGAAATCTGAATTACCATTTAGTGATTGCTGGAGGCTTATCATGGAGAAGTCTGGGAGCCAAAAACTCTAATGGGGCCCAGTAATCTGAACATTCACATTTTTGTGGCTTTTAGCTCCAGGGTCTCAACCAGGTTCTCACAGTGAATATAAGAAAAAAAAAATCACTTTTCATTTTAATAAAGGGAGGATAAAAATAACAATTTTGAAATATGCAAGAGCATTTTGTTCTTAACAAGATTTGCCCACAGAGAAGCTATTTAACTTTGGTTAAAGTTAACTTTTGTTTAACTTTTGCTATTTAACTTTTGGTTAACCTTAACCTGCTAGGCTTTCACCAGAGCCTAAATAACCTGGAGGAAGGGAAATACCCCAAACAAGCTGGCACTAGCTTTCCTTACGGAGAAAAGAAAATATGCAAATAAAGCCCATTGTACCTGAGCTGTACCACCTAAAAATGGGGATTTTTTTTTTTTTTTTACCCAGTCCATCATATTTGCTACCAAGAAATAATGACGAGGCATACTAGAAAGCAAAAATAAAAACAACAAAACCCCCACACATTTTGAAGAAGCACAGCAAATATCATAATCAGACTCACATATAGCAGTGATGATGGAATTATCAAACCTAGAATTTAAAACAACCATGATTATTGTGTTAAGGGGTCTTAAAACCTAGATGACGGGTTGATAGATGCAGCAAACCCCCATGGCACATGTATCCCTATGTAACAAGCCTGCATGTTCTGCACATGTATCCCAGACTTAAAGTAAAATTTTTTAAAAAAGATGAAGAAATGCAATGAAAAGGCAAAATTTATGTTAAGGGATCTACTGGATGAAGTAGACAGTGTACAAGAACAGATGGACAATGTAAGCACAGAAACAGGAATTCTAAAAAAAAAAATTAAGAGGAAATAATAAAAAAAAATCTGGATATCAAAAGAAATGGAACAGACTGGATATCAAAAGAAATGTAACAGAAATGAAGAATGCCTTTGAAATAAGAATGATGTATTTAATTATGTATACTTATGTCTATAAATATATATAACTGTTTATACATACTAATGTATATATCAGTATGTATATAAATGTTTATGTATGTTGATATATATGTAAAAGTAATAATGTAATCAATGAGGGAGAAATTAAGATTAGTTTGTTATTATAAATTATCCATGAAGTGTATGTTATTTAAAAGTGGACTTGGATTCACTGCGTATATATATATACATATATATTGAAAACTCTAAAGCAACCACTTAAAAATGTAAACCAAGAAGTACAACTAATATGCTAAGTAAGCAGAGAAAACTGAATATAAAATGATCAATTAAAACCAAAAAAGTTAGAAAAATGTAGAAGACCA
>NW_016107341.1:987645-1026612 GCF_001604975.1 Cebus imitator
AAAAAAAAAAAAAAAAAAAAAAAAAAGAAGAAGAAGAACAAGGGCAACAAATAGAAACAGTAACAAATAAGGCAGATATTCATCTAACACTATCTATAATTACTTTAAATATCAAAGGCCTAAATAGATTGGTTTTAAAAAGAGAGCGCGGATAAAAACCACAATACCCAACTATATATTGCCTATAAAAAACCACCTTAAATATAAAGACACATATAGATTAAAAGTAAATAGATCAAAAGAAATAAATCATACTTATATTAATTTTACAAAATAGTAGCAACTACATATATTTCAGACAAAGCATACATGAGGATCAAGGAAGGTTACATGGTAAAAGAAGAGCACTACAAAATGATAACTAGGATCAGTTCTCCAAGAAGACAAAATATTGCTATTATGTGTATGTCTAACAACGTAGTGTCAAAATATATCTGTATTGGTCCCTTTTCACGCTGCTGATAAAGACATACCTGAGACTGGGCAATTTATAAAAGAGATAGGTACAATATGGACTTACAGTTCTATGTGGTTGGGTAAGCCTCACAATCATGGCAGAAGGCAAGGAGGGGAAAGGAGGAGCAAGTCACGTCTTAGATGGCAGCAGACAAAGACAAAAAGAGCTTGTGCCGAAAAACTGTCCTTTATAGGACCATCAGATCTCATGAGACCCATACACTATCATGACAACAGCACAGAAAAGACACACCCCCATGACTCAATCATCTCCCACCAAGTCCTTCCCACAATACATGAAAATTATGAGGGTTACAAGATGAGATTTGGGTGGGGACATAGAACAAAACCATATCAATATCAGAAAAAAACTGACAGAAATGCAAGGAGAAATGAATGAATTATTATAGTTGGAGACTTCAACTCCCCTTTATCAAAAAGGGACAGATTAAATAGGTAGAAAATCAGTAAGGTCATTGTTGAAATAAGCAATACTATCAATCAACTGGATAGAACTTATATCTATAGACTACTTCATCCAACAATAGCAGAATACATATTCCTCTCAAGCTCACAGGAAACAGTCACCAAGACAGACCATGTTCTGGTTAATAAAACACAGTTCAACAATTTAAGAAAATAGAAATTGAGTAATTTCTGTTATCACATTACAATGTATTTGACCTAGAAATCAGTAACAGAAAAATAGCTGAACAATCCCAAAAAACCTAGATGTTAAATACCAGTTCTAAATAACTCTGAGGTTTTAAAAAAAATCTCATTTTATTTAAATTTTAACTAAATAAAAATCAAAATACAGATCAAAACAAAATACGTGGACAGCAGCAGTGGCTTACACCTATAATCCCAGCACTTTGTGAAATCAAAGTGGGAAGATCACTTGAAGCCAAGAATTTGAGACCAGCCTTGGTAATATAGCAAGTCCTTATCCCTAGAAAATAATAAAACGTAAAAAAATACTAGCTGAGTGTGGTGGTGCATGTCTATATCCTTACTATTATGAAGACTGAGGTGAGACGACAACTTGAGCCCAGAAGCTTTCTATTACAGTTAGCTATGATTCTATCACTTGTCCTCCAGCCTGGGTGACAGAGCAAGCCCCTTTCATTAAATAATAATCAATAAAACAAAAATAAATAGATTAAGCAATTAAAATTTGTGGTCTGCAGAAAAAGTGTTTACAGGGAAATTTATAGCATTTAGTGCATGTAATAAAAAAGAATAAAGTTACAATATAAATCATCTAAGTTTCTATCTTAGAAAACCAGAAAAAGAAGAGCAAATTAATTTCAAAGGAAGCAAGATAAAAAAAATTATAAAAATTAGAATACAAATAAAGAAATTGGTAAGAGTAAATCAACAGAGAAAAACATAAAACTGAAAAGTGATTGTTTAAAAAGATCAACTAAACCAGTAAGTCTCTAGCTAGGCTAAGTAAGAGAAAAAGAGAGATTAAACAAACTACTGACATAAGGAATGAAAAAGGGGACATAACTACAGATTACATGAACATTAAAAGGATAATAAAGGAATGCTATGAGCAACTTATCTACAAATTTGATAATGTAGATAATATAGACCAATTGTTTGGAAGACACAATCTGCCAAAATTTACGTGAGAAGAAATAAGCAATCTGCATAGGTGTATAGCAACTCAATAAATTGAATCAATATTTCATAACTTTTGTAAAATAGAAAGCAGAGGACCCGGATGGGTTCACTGGTAAATTCTGACATTTTAAGGAAGACGTCTTACCAATTCTTTGTAATCTCTTTCAGAAGATAGAAACAGAGAAAATACTTTTATATCATACTGAAACCAACCTTACTCTAATATGAAAAACAGAGACATTACCAAAAAAACTACACACCAATATCTCTCATGAACATAGATATAAAAATTCTCAACAAAATATTACCAAATTGCATTCAATAATGAATACAATTAATTATACACCATGACCCAATAGGATTTATCCCAAGTATGCAAATCTGGTTCAGCATCCAAAATTCAATTAATATTAACTATCACATCAACAGGATAAAAAAAAATCACAGGATTCTGTCAATAGATATACAAAATTTATTTTGCAAAATCTAACACTCATCAAAAACTCTTATTAAGCTAGAAATCAGGGGGAACTTCCTCAGTCTGGTAAAGAATATGTATCCACCTCCAAAAAGAATACCTACAGCTAACATCACACTTAATGGTGGGTTTTCTCACTAAGAGATCAGGAATAAGGCAAAGATATCTCTGTTTGCTACTCTTTTTGAATCTTGTATTATACATTTTAACTATTCAATAAGGCATGAAAAGAAATTAAGGGAAAGAAGATATTAAAACTGTCTTTTTTCATAGATGAGATTATTGTCTATGTAAAAAATCTGAAAGAAATGACAAAACCTAGAACTAGTAAGCAAATATAGCAATGTTGCAGAATAAAAATTTAAGATAAAAAAGTCAACCACTTTTTTATGTATCAGCAAGGTGGAAATGTTAATTAGAAGTTTAAAACTGTTGGGAAAAGCAGCAAAGGAGAAAGGACTTACAGAGTGTCTACATAAATTGGTTATGAGTAACATATAAAAAAGGAACAACAAACTGCAGAAGGCCACAGGAGACCCCTGAGGAGGAAGGCCTCTTCATGCCTCATATTCCAGTGTAGGGTGACCTCGGCTCTGTTACCATAAACATTGTGCTCAAGGACATAAAACCCCTTCGTAGCACCATGACGTAGTCAGACTTGTAGGCTCCTTGTTAAGGCCCGAGATCCACCAACTGCACATAGATAATAAGCTAAAGATATGATCCACCAACTGCACATAGATAATAAGCTAAACATATGTTCTTGTTTTGTGAAACTCCCAAATCCCCACTATTATCAATCCTTACAATGACACACCAGTTCTGGCTCACTAATTCACTCCACCATCACTCCACCCCTACCCTATAGATCAAAGTGATTGCAATAAATAACTAGTGTGGATGATCAGAGCTCACAGGGCCTTCACTGCCTCAAGTAATAAGTAATGGCCCCGTGGTCCCACTGTCTCTCTTAATCTGTCTTTTTCTCATTCCTTTGTCACCTCTGAACTCCAGGTACCCACGGGTGATGTAGGGCTGACTCCCTATATTCTGGTGCCCAATGTGGGGCTTATGGATCCCTGCATTCTGGCATTCAATGTGCGGGGCTCATGGATCCCTATAAAAACAATACAGTTTATGCTAGCACCTCCCAAAATGAAATACTTAGGCACAAATACAGCAAAATGTATTTTAGATTTATACGAGAAAAATCACAATACTCTGATGAAAGAAATCAAAGGAGAACTAAGTGAATGGAGATATCATATGTTCAAGTACAAAAAGACTCAGCACTGTTAAGATATTAGTTCTTTCTCATCTGATATATAGATTCAATGCAATCCCAATCAAAATCTCAGCAAGTTATTTTACAGATAACAACTGTTATAGATATTTTGATACAGATATCAAACTGATCATAAATTTTAAATGAAGAAGCAAAAGACCAAGAATAGCCAACAAAATATTGAAAGAGAACAAATGTGGATGACTGACATTGACTGACTTCAAGACTGACTACAAAGCAGAAGAAATCAAGACAGTGCTGTATTGATGAAAACAAAGATAAATAAATCAATGGAACAAAATAGAAAGCCCAGAAATAATAAACTCACATACATGTAACCAAATCATCTTTGAAAAAATAACAAAGACAGTACAATGGAACAAATGTAGTTTTTTCAAGCAATGATGCTGTAACAACTGGACATCCTCATGCAGCCACAAAAAGAATGTACACACAGACCTTGCATCCTTCATGACACAAAATAAATCACAGTCCTAAGCATAAATGCAAAACTATAAAACTCTTCAAAGATAACATAAAAGAAAATCTAGATGACCTTGACTGTGTGGCAATGACATTTTAGATTCAAAATCAAAGGATAGATGTATTTTAAAAAAATGAAAATTTTGACTTCCTTAAAATTTAAAATTTCTGCACTCAGAAAGACACTCTCAACAAAGTTCAAAGGTTTGCAACAAGCTGGGAGAAAATATTTGAAAGAGACCCAACTGATAAAGGGCTATTAGCCAAATATACAAAGAAATTTTAAAATTCAATGAAAAGAAAACAAACAACTTGATTACAAAATAGGTCAAAGACTTTAACAGACAACTCACCACAGACATACAGATGCCAAATAAACATATGAAAAGGAGATCCTGATTGTATATCAAAATGAAAATTAAAATGACAGTGAGAGATCACTGCTAGAATGGCCCAAATCCAGAACACTAAGAACATCAAAGGGTGGCAAGATATGGAGTGGCAGGAACACTCATTCACACTGGTGGGAATCCAAAATGATAGAGCAACCTTGGAAGGTAACTTAACAGTTCTGTACACAACTAAATATACTCTTACCACATGATCCAACAATGGAACTTCTTACTATTTACCCAAGAAGTTGCAAATTTATGTTCATAAAAAACTTCCAAATGAATGAATAGCAGCATTATTCATTATTGTAAAAACTTGGAAATAATCAAGATGTCCTTCAGTAGATGAATGGATAAACTGTAGTACATCCAGACCATGGAATATTATTTAGCACTACAAGAAATTAGCTATCAAGCCTTGAAATTACATAGAGGAACTTTATATGCCTGTCACTAAGTAAAATAACCCAACCTCAAAATACTCTGTACCATATAATTCTAGCCATATGATATTCTGGAAAAGGTAAAACTGTGGTAACACTGGAAAGATCCGTGATTACCAGAGGTTGGAGAGTGGGGACAAAGTTAACTAGATGAGCACAGAAAAATTTAAATACTATCTTATTATAGTCTTATGGCATATACATGTCATTATACATTTGTCCTATCCATAAAATATACAACACTAAAAGTGAACCACAATATAATCTTGGGAGCAACATTTTTAAAACTAGTAATTGCATATGTTTAAGGTATACAATGTGATATTTTGATCTACATAACTTCAGGGCTTCAGGTAATAATGATAGGTACATTAATGTAGGTTCATTGATTGCAGTAAATGCACCAGTTTGGTGGCAGATGTTGATAGTGTGGGAGATCATGCATGTGTACAGACAAGCTATAAATGGGAAACGTCTGTGTCTTCTGCTCAATTTTGCTATTATGCATATAAAACTTCTCTAAAAAATAAAGTCTATTAAATAAAAAGAAATGGAAAGATACATCAAGTACTGAAGACCTTACAGGGCCCAAAGGAAAGTTTTCCCTCTCCTCTCTTAAGGTTTGCTGATAATAAAATGAAAATAGACAGATTAATAGGAGAAAAAGGATACAGATGTATTTAATATGTACAGCATAAGGGAATTGTTGGAGAATGATTAATAACCCAATAAATTGCAAGTGCTTATGTATTAAAAAAAAAATTTTTTTTTTTTTTTTGAGACAAGGGCTCACTGCCTCACCCAGGCTGGAGTACAGTGGTGCAATCTCAGCTCACTGCAGCCTCTGCCTCCCAGGTTCAAGTAATTCTCATGCTTCAGCCTTCCAAGTAGCTGGGATTACAGACATGCACCACCATGGTCCAGCTAATTTTTTGAATTTTTAGTAGAGACAAGGTTTCGCTATGTTGATCAGGCTGGTTTTGAACTCCTGGCCTTAAGTGATCTGCCCACCTCAGCCTCCCAAAGTGGTGGGATTATAGGAATGAGCCACCATGCCTGGCTATATATACCATTTTTTAAATAAAGAAAAAAAATATGGAGGTATAGGATTAAATAATTTTGGGGGTAGGAATAAATGGTCCCAGGAGCAGACATTATCTTGTGAATTACCCTGGAATTTGTATAGAACTGTAGAACACACAGTGGTTTGGGACAAAGTTGGTCTGGGTTCTAGGTGTAGTGTTTAATTTTCAGTGTCTTCTTCTTTGATATGAGTTTTACTCTTCTCTGGTTAATAAAATTTCTGGGAAGAGATCAAAGGCAATTGCACTCCTCAATTTAGTGGGTCTGGTTTCTAGATAGTAAAGGGAATATTAGATAATAGCTTCCTCTTATGCTTTGGGAGTGACAAAGGGTTGAGAGACAGGAGGGAGAAAGGAAGGTTAGAGAGACATTATTGCTGTTTTCTTTGTTCAGCATGTCAAAACACTGTATTTTGAGGCATCGCTTTCTGAGCCCCAATGATAGTTTTACCCATCAGGGAAGGGATAACAAGGTAAAGAGGATAAAGATGGAATATTGATACTTCTAAATGTGTTTTGTTTTGTTATTTTTGTGTTGTTTTACTTATTTATAAGATATGAAGTTGAAAAAAATATTTAATAAAGTTTTAAATATAAGAATATATAAAAATATAAAAAATAAGACAATTGAATTGTTAAAAAATTTCATGAGAGACATAAAACACAGATCCGGGAATTTCAATAATGATCAAGTAACACAAATACCAAAAAACACTTGTAAAAACTGTATTTATACTACTAAAAAACAAATACAAATGAAATCTTGAAGGTTGCCAGTGGTGACTAGAGAATACCTTCTCTACAGAAAAGGAGGATGAAAATCACAGTGAATTTCTTATCAGCTGCCATGCAAGCAAGAAGAGAGGGGAATTAAATCTTTCAGGTGTTTTAAAAATACTGTCAATGTAGAATTCTATGTTCAACAAATTTATCTTTCAAAAGTGAAAAGAAATAATTTTTTAAGACAAAAAAAAAAGAATATATTGCAGGCAGGCCAGCAACACAAGAAATGTTAAAAGTTCTTCAGATAATGATATACGTCATAAAATTGAATCTCATAAACAAGAGTGTTAGAGATGAATTAAATGAGGGAAAACTAAAATGTTTTATTTTTCTTATTCTTAATTAATCTAAGAAGTTGCTACTTAAAACAATAATAGTAACAATAAATTGGGTGCTTAGAACAGATTGTTACATAAAATAAATTACAGTAATATCGCAAGGGAAAAGAGAAGAATTGGCAATATTCTGTAATACCTCCTCACATGTAACTTGATATAGTGTTATCTGAAGATAAGCATAGTTTATGTAAGGACTATAAGTCCTGGAGCAACCAGTAAAATATTTTTGAAAGTAGAAATATAAATGAGGTACCCAAAGAGGAGATCAAGTGGAATCATATAAAATGCTTAAATATAAGAAAAGGCATAAAAGGGAGACAGGGAGGAAGAGATACAATAACAAAAGCAGGGAATACTACCAAAAAAACCTAATATACATAAGTACAAAAATGACAAAATATACACAGAATTTTCACTTTGAAACACTGATGAAAAAAAATCCAAGATTTTCTAAATAAATAAAAAGTCTATATTCATTGATTGGAAGACTTAATATTGTGAAAGTGTCAATTCTTCCCAGTTTGGTCTACAGATAAAATGCAGACTCAGTCAAAGTCCAAGTAAGCATTTTTCTAATTATTAACTGACTCTTAAGTTTATAAAGAATGGCAAGATATTAATTAAGAACAAAATTGGAGGATTTACTTTATACTTTTTCAAGACAGTGTAAAGCTGTAGTAACCAAAACAGCCTGTTATTAATGAAAGAATGGAAACGTAGGTCAATGGAAGTACATAATAGGAAGACCAGAAATAGTCTTGCATTATAGACTACTGACTTTTGGCAAAGGCACAAAAGCAATTCAATGGAGAAAGAATAGTCTTTTTAAAAAAAAATTTACTTGAACAATAGAATTCTTAAATGCAAAAATAAAAATAACCTAGGCACAGGATTTCCACATTTTTCAAAGAATAACTCGAGATGAATCATAGACCTAATTGTACAATGCAAAAATATAAAATTCTAGAAGAAAACATAAAAGTAAATCGGAATGACCTTGGGTTTGATGATGAATTTTTATATATAGCGCCAAAAGCACAATCTATCAGAATAAATAAAGCTAGTTGGACTTTTTAAAATTAAAAGCCTTTGTTTAGCCAATGATAATTTTAAAGAATAAGTCACATTAGCAGAACACATTTACAAATTATATTTATCTGTTAAAGGTATCTAGAATGTTCACACTTTACCAAAGAAGATACACAGATAGCATATAAGCATATTAAGAGACACTTAACCATCAGATGTCATTACAGAAATGCAAATTAAAATAAGATACAACTACACACTTGTCAAAATAGCTAAAATAAATAAAAAACGAACAATGGTTATAAAAGGTAAAAATATGCAGCAACAGGAGGTTTCATTCGTTGCTGGAGAGAATGTAAATGGTATGTCCATTTTGGAAAATAGTTTGTCAGTTTCTAACACAGCAAACACATAATCTGGCAATAAACTTTCTAGGTATTTAACTATTTTAAAAACCTACATTCACACAAAATCTTTTATGTGGAAATTTATAGCAGGTTGTTTATACCTGCCAAAAACTAGCGGCAACCAAGATGTCCTTCAACAGGTGAATGGACCAACAAATTGCTATAGTTACAATTTAACACTTAAAGGATAACAAGAATGAGCTATCAATATGGTTACATCTTAACTGCATATTGCTCAGTAAACAAAACAATCTGATGCGGCTACATATCAAACTCTTATTTATATAACACTCAGGAAAAGTAAAAATTAGGGGATACAAGGGTATAATGCAAAATATAAGACAATAATTTAATGGTATCAGAATGTATGACATAATCTCACTAAATTAAAAGGGGTGGGGGAAAAAGGCACTTGCCTAAGTAATGAGTGAAGATTCTAAGGAAAGAGAAACTGTATACAAACAGAAACGGTATAATAAATAGCCTTTGCTTGTTCTCATTTGGGTGGTCTTTCTTTACGTCCATGCTAGGTATCAGGGTAATATGGATTAACAGTGTAATGAGATACCACAGTGGATATACTTAAATAGTCAAGTTAAATCACTAACAAAGTCTTGGTGAGAATGCAGAGCAGTGGTTCTCAACTGGTGTGACTTTTGCAGTTGGCCAACATTTGATAGTGTCTGGAGATGTTTTTTGATTATCACAGATGGAGGGGACAAGTGCGTTCCTGGCATCTAGTGGGAGAAGAGGCCCAGGATACTATTAAGTATATAAAATGCACAAGAAACCCCCACAACAAAGAATTATTCATTCCAAGATGTTACAGTGCTATTGTCAAGAAACCCTGATGCAGAGCAAATGGAACCTTCAAAGACTGCTAGAAGGAACACAAAATGATATATGCACATTGAAAACCATTTTGGCAGTATCTTACAAGGTTAAATTTGCGTATGCCATATAACCCAGTGATTTCATTTGTAAATATTTACTCAAGAGAAATGAAAATGTATGTTCACACGAAGACCTGCAGGAGGATATTGATAGCACTATTATTCATAATAATCAGTAAACTAGAAACAGCATGACAAATGAATATACAAATTTTGCTATCCATACTGTAGAATTCTACTTAGCAGTGAAAAGGAGTAAGATATAAATATATTCACAGCATGGTGAATCTTAACATTGCATTAAGTAAAAGGAGTCAACACAAATGATTTTATAGTGTTGATCCCATTTGTAAGAAATTCTAGAAAGGCAAATCTATAAATGCAGAAGTCAGATGTGTGGTTGCCTGGGAACAGAATCAGGAAAATGCATTGAATGCCCAAGGCAGAATCTTTAGAGGGTAAGGCAACTATTCTGTGCCTTAATTGTAATGATGGTTAAATATGCACAATTACTAAAAGTCATCAAACTATATAACCAAAATGAGTGAAATCTATTCGATAACATTTAAGCCTATAAATATATTACAAATTTAATAATACAAACTAGAAAACATAAAGTATATATTTGGGTTTGATTCATTAATTGTGTTGAATGTCTGCGGAGAAATCATAAAACACCAATGAAAACAGAAAGACGTCATTGACGATCCTTCCAAGAGCAATTTGAAAAGTGTTAGAATTTTTCAGAATTCAGAAGTCAGAATTCAGTGGGCTTTGTGTAAATGGGCACTAAGGTCACAAACAATAAACACATATTACATTTTTAAGAAAATTGAACTGAATGGAGAGATATAGCATGACACCAAAATCAAGGACAAAAGCTAAAGGGAGACTTGTATCATAGAAGAGGCTAAGAGACCTACTGAAGATGCAAAAGCTCTTAATCAGGGTGGTTGTCCTTAGGCAAAATAAAGGATGCTCCCTCATGCAGACTGCAGACTAGAAAAAAGGAAATTAAGAGCCATATGATTGTATACACATTTGTGGGAAAGAAGGAAGCAGAAAGAGATGGCGGTTTTCTTGCTTTTCTCAGTAAGCAGGAAAAAGAGAAACTTGCTTAGAGTAGGGAAGATGAGAGCCTCAAGGGGATAAATAAAGCTTTATAGTCAAGAAGAAAGAAGCCAGTATGACTAGAACTAATGAAGTTTTGTAAAAGGATTGAGGGACAGTGCTCAGGATCTTGATGCTGTAGACCCTATGTGGCCAATGGTTCACATTTATAAAGTTGACTGATACCTTTAGAAACTGTATTCTTAGAGTTTTAGAGCAGAAAAGTTTAACTTCAGCATTGATCCATTTGAGTTTTGCTTTGCAGGTGTGGTTGAAGGAGGGAGATACTAAGGAATTAAGGATGTGGTGAGAATATTGTTTTAGAATACTGTGTCACCTAAATTATCAACTGTGCCCAAACCAAGACAAGTAGAGAAGAGAGAGTTAAGGAAATAACTATTCGATTTCTTACGATACCTTATTTCTTAGGTACCCTAAGAGATACACTTCTACTTCAGTAACACACACACACACACACATTCATTCAGGCACCCACCCACATTGTTAAGCCAAAGCAGCTTCAAAGGATGTCTTCCTAAGCATAAGTTAAAGGAGCCCAAATCTCTAAAAACACAGAATAGATAAAATTAATTTTTCAAAGCTTCCTTATCATTGGTGGGGTTAGTTTGCTAATATTAAATTACACATCATATAAATAAAAATAGAAATGTTTAAAATCTTATTCTTAGTCTGATTTCAATAAAAAACTGTGAATAAGAATTTGAGAATGATGGTCTCTTAGGATGGTCTTCTGCTTTATGATTAACCCATCATTCCATCACTGTAGCATAATGGTTAATATAACTTATCTAGTGTTATAATTATGTATATGTCTTTCATGTGAGACACATAAAAATATCTGCTAGAAATTGGCAAATATTTTCATATGGTTATTTTAGTATTAATTGTACCTCTTAAAAACAATTGAAATTTATAAAAGTCTGTCAAATCAAGTCTTTACTGTTTCATATATATATGCAAAGTAAAATGGCATAATGCACTTATTTTTAATTATATAAAGTGGTTTTCATATAGTGATTTTGACATACATATCTTTTATATTTAAGATAAATATTAAAACACTGATAAAAATAAAATGTTACAATTTTGAAATTCTTATATAACAGACCAAAAAAGGCCTGAAAATACTTGTCATGTTTTAACTTTTAAGCATTATCATAGACAATTCACAATTTAATTTTCACTTGACATTATTAAGCCCATAAACATGTGTATCTGTGAGTCTGTCTGTATCTGTGCATGATTCTACAGAAAAATAGCAAATATAACAATGACATGGTATGCCTAATTTAGCCATTTATCAATCTCTGGAGTTCTAGAAGCCTTGTTTTTATGATGTGTCTCATTTCAGATATTGTGATCCACGACACTGAAAATTTCCAAGTGAGGCCCAAGGTTATTTACAAGAAAGCATTTATTACTTTAGAAAATAAGCAGTTAAAAAATCCTGCATATCAATACAAGCTAGTTTAAGCATCACTTTTGAAGGCAAGGAGAATTGCATTTGTCTAGACTATAAAACCTAAGTTTAGATAAAGAATCCAGCAATAAAACTGAAAGACAGAGGGATAAAAGGAACAGGGTATTATTAATGCTTATCACTCCTTAGGTCCATGCAGTTCAATGACAGTTTCAAAAGGATGTGCTGATAAAGGATTTGCCTGCAGTTTGACACAGTGTGCAGTGGTTCCAGTAAGCCTCTTGTGGAACAAAGAAAGCTAAGACATTTCTGAAGCTTGAATAGACGAATGACAGCTCTGAACCCAAGGGGCAGCCTTTCCCTAAGGCTTTTGCTATATATATATATATTTTACTGTGCTAGTGATAATACCAAAGCTATAACCAAAATCACCACCTCCTTCTCAGGAATTTTTAAGAGAACCCATAGTAAAACGTTAAACGTTTAGAAAAATAGTATTGTTGATCCTTTATCATAGTTCTTGATAATTAAATCTTGCTGAGCCATATTACTGTGAAGACCACCAGGTTAGTCCCAACGACAAAAATATGCCAAAAAATAGGGTGTATGGGGTTGATTTATTCTACCAAATCAAGCATCTTTAAAATTTAAAGACAATAAACTCCAGCTAAATGTTAGATCATTTTGAACATATACAACCTAATAAACAAAAATGCAAATTATAGTTTAAAATTGAAGCAGTACTTTTACTCGTTTGGTTTGCTTTACCTAATTATCGACTTATTTATGTAGTTAATGTATATTGTCTTTACACAGGCCTTAATTTGCATACAACAGAATAAAAATTCTGAAAATATGTCAAAAAATAATTTTATTTTTTAATCTTTTAGGAATTAAGGGATGCTTTTAAAATATATAAACATTATTCAGTTTTATTTTGTATAACATAGAAAACATTCAGTTCTGAAAATATATTCAATGAACAGATTTATTTCCTTTATCTTTGTAGAAATTAAGGGATAGTTTAAAAAATAAATATATCTATTTAAACCACACACTTTTACCATATGTAATCTGGAAAACATTAAAAGTATAAATTTTCTAAAATAAAAATTTAACAACCACTAACACTGTGATATATTTGTTTCTTTACTGCAAATAGTTAAAATTATTCATGATATATATTCTCTAACTTTATTTTTCATTAACATTTTCATGAAAATGAAGCAATAAATCATGAGAAAATCATCAAGTACAAATATATGTGGTTTTCTCTGTTCAATTTTATTTTAAATTGACAAAATTATATTTACCATTAGTAACATAATGTTTGAAGTATATACACTATACACTATGGATGACCAAATCTAGCTAATTAACATAAGCATACCTCCAATAGTTATTTTTATCATGAGCAAACTTTACATCAACTCTCAGTATTTTTCAACAATACTATATTGCTAACTATAATCACCATGTTGTACAACAGATTTTTTTGAAGTTATTGCTCATACCTAGCTGAAATTTTGTAGGCTTTGACAAACATCTCCCCAACAGCCCTACCACCACCACCATCCTAGTTCCTGGTAACCAACATTCCACTCTCTACTTATATAAGATTTTTTTTTTTTTTTGGAGAGTTCCCATATGAATGATATGCAGTATTTGACTTTCTGTACTTGGCTTATTTCACGTAGCATATGTCCTTCAAGTCCATCCACGTTGTTGCAAATGAAAGAGTTTACTTTTAGGGCTGCATAGTATTTTATTGTGTATATATACCAGATTTTCTTTATCCATTCATCTTTGGTTGGATACTTAGGTTGATTCTATATCTTGGCTACTGTGAATAAGGCTGCAATAAGCATGAGAGTGTAGACATTTATTCCACATACTGGTTTCATTTGCTTTGAATAAATATTCAGTAGGGGGATCATATGGTAGCTCTATTTCTGATTTTTAGAGGAAACTCCATACTGTTTTTATAATGACTGTACTAATTTACATTTCCACCAATGGTGTGTGTGGTTTCCCCTTTATATCCTACCCAACACAGCATATTCCATCTTTTTTATATTAGCCATTCTAAGTGTGAAATGATGTGTCACTGTGGTTTAAATTTGCATTTGTCTGTGATGTTGAGCAATTTTGTGTATAATTGTCTTTTTCCTTTTTTGAGAAATGTCTACTTAGGTCCATTGCATATTTTTTAATTGAGTTATTTGCTTTCTTGATACATGACTCAAAATGCTATTCAGCAATAAAAAAGGATGAGTTCATGTCCTTTGCAGGGACATGGATGGATCTGGAAACTACCATTCTCAGCAAACTAACTGAGGAACAGAAAACCAAACAACATGTTCTCACTCATGAGTGGGAGTTGAACAATGAGGACATATGGATACAGGGAGGGATGAATAGGTCTGTTGGGGGTTGGGAGGCTAGGGGAGGGATAGCATTAGGAGAAATATCTAATGTAGATGACAGGTTGATGGGTGCAGCAAACTGCCATGGCACGTGTATACCTATGGAACAAACTTGCAAGCTCTGCACATGTATCCCAGAACTTAAATAACAATAAAAAAACTCAAAATGAATTAAAGACTTAATTAAATTTAAGAACTAAAACTGAAGTTACTAGAAGAAAACATAAGGGAAGCTCCATGACATTCTGTGCAGTGATTTTTGGAAATGACCTTAAAACCATAGGCAGCAGAAGTAAAAATGAACAAATGGGATTACATCAAAATAAAAATCTTCTGCACAGAAAATGAAACAATCAACAGAATGAAGAGATAACTTACAAAATAGGAGAGAATATTTACAAACTATATGTCTAATAATGGTTAATATCCAAAATACATAAGGAACTGAAATGTATATAAGTTTTCATGAAAAAAATTTATTAAGCCACCCAAAAACTGTGTAGGTTTTAGGGAGTTAGAGTGTTTTAAAAATTAATTTTTAAACGTAAAAGTAGATGAAGCAAGTAGAACATTGCATTTATTAAGGGTATAGATAATAAAAATGAAAATTAGTCTTCTTCCTCTCCAAAGAACTACAATAATCTACCAAAAAGACAACCATTATCATTGGTTTCTTTTGTACCCTTCTGGAAATTTTGTATATTTAGAAAAGCAGAAAAGCAACAAAAAAACCTCTTCCTCCTCTCTTTTTTAAATCTTTCTCTCTGTATATGTGTGCTTAAGTGACTGTAAATATATTTATATACATGCTTAGTGAACCTACATATGTGCATGGTAACAATTTCATATCTGTACATATGCACCTAAATTCATTAATCTTAACAGTTACAAAGAGATTTAGGATACTTAAAGTTTATTTAGCTTATCTTTTGAACTTGTTTATTTCAGAAATTTACTTTTTAAACAAGGGTATAACATACTCTTCTTGGTCTTCCTATTCCCTGAGATGTGATATTAAAATTAGGCCAGTTAATTACCCTACAATGGCCTCTAAGTGTCCAAGTGAAAGAAGAGTCACATGTCTTTCACTTTAAATCAAAAAGTAGTAAGCTTAGTGAGCAAGACATGTCAAAAGCCATGATGGCTTAAAGCTAAACATTTTTGCACGAAACAGCCAGGTTGTGAAAGCAAGAGAAAAATTCTTGAAGAAAACTAAAAGTGCGACTTCAGTGAGCACACAAACAAAATGATACAGCCTCACTGCTATTTTAGTGGTCTGCATAGAATATAACACCAGCCACAACATTCTTCTAAGTCAAAGCCTAATCCAGAGCAAGACCATAACTCTCTTCAAGTCTATGAAAGCTGAGAGAGATGAGGAATCCGCAGAAAAGAAGTTTGAAGCTCACAGAGTTTCCTTCTTAGTTCTTCTAAGAGAAGAAACTATCTCCCTAACATAAAAGTGCAACAGGAAGCAACAAGTAATGATATAGATGGTGCAGCAAGGTATCCAGAATTTCTAGCTAATATAATTGATAAAGGTGGATACACTAAACAGCAGATTTTCAAGGAAGATAAAATAGCCTTCTATCAGAACAAAATACCACCTAGCATTTTCATAGTTAGGTAGGAGAAATCAATGCCTGGCTTCAAGGCTTCAAAAGCCAGGTTGACTCTCTTGTTAGGGATGAATTCAGCAGGTGCCTTGAGTTGACTTGAAGCTCACGCTCATTGACCATTTGCAAAATATTAGAGCCCTTAATAATTATGCTAAATTCCTCTGTTTGTTCTCTATACATAGATAACAAAGCTTGGATAGCAGCACATCTCTTTACAGCATGATTTATTGATATTTTAAGCCCAGTGTTGAGACCTACTGTTTATAGAAAAGATTCCTTCCAAGTCTTACTGCTTAGTGACTATGTACCTAGTCACCCAAGAGCTCTGATATGTACAAGATTAATGTTTTCATGTCTGTTAGCCTATCATTCATTCTGTAGCCAATGCATCAAGGAGTAATTCTGACTTTAAAGTCTTATTATGTTAGAAATAAATTTTGTAAACATATATATCTTCTATAGGCAATAATTCCTCTGATGGATCCGGGCAAAATAAACTGAAAATCTTTGGAAAGAATTCTTTCCATATGCCATTAAGAACATTTTTTATTCATGGTAGGATGTCAAAATATCAACATTAATAAGAATTTCAAGGAGTTGATTCCAGCCCTCATGGTTCAATACTTCAGTAATGGAAGTTACTACAGATGCGGCAGAAATTGCAAGAAAAAAAGTGGAGCTTGAAAATGTGACTCAATTTTTGTAATCTCATGATGAAATTTAAACAGATGAGGAGTTGCTTCTTATGCACGAGCAAAGAAGGTGGTTTCTTTAGATTGAATTTACTCCTGGTGAAGATGCTGTGATCAGTGTTGATATAACAACCAAGTATTTAGAATATTGCCTAAACTTAGCTGATAAAGCAGTAGCAAGGTTTGAGAGGATTGACTCTAATTTTGAGGGAAGTTTTACTATGGGTAAAATGCTATCAAATAGCATTGCATGGTAGAGGGAATCTTTTTTAAAAGAAAGAGTCGATTAACATGGCAAACTACATTTTTATTATTTTTAAAAACTTCCACAGACATCCCAACCTTTGACAACCAAAACCTGGATAAGTCAGCAGCCATCAACATTGAGGAAAACCCTCTATCAGCTAAAAGATTATGACTCACAGAATGATTAGGTGATTATTACAATTTTTAGCAATAAAGTATTTTTAATTATGGTATGTACATTGTTTGTTAGATATAATGCTATATTGTTCTTAATAGTCTACAAGATAGTATAAACATAACACATATATTGGGAAACCAAGAGTTATGTGAATCAATTTATTGTGATATTCACATTATTGTGGTGGTCTGGAATCAAATCTACTACACCTCTGAGATATGCCTATATTTGTATTCATTTGCATCTTTTTTTAAACTCAGTATTCTTTCTGTAAGATTTACCATGTTGTTGCATGCAACACTGTTGTTTGTAGCCAAGTAACATCCCATTGTATTTAATGGGATTTAACTTAAATCACCCACATGTATTTAACTTGCCTCTAATTATTTTTTATTGACTTTTATATTGCTTAGATAATGTCAAAGTAATTTGGAGGCTGAGATGATGTTAGCTTCTTGCAAATAGGATTTACATATGCTTTAAATGGTATCTGGTGGCAAATCACTTTAACGCAAATAAGGTTTAAGATGCTTTTAAACTGGGATTTTAGGACCAGCGTATTTCCAATTCACCCTTATTGCCTGGTTATAGTTCTTTGGGAAACCAAGGTACAGTATTGGCGATGAGCCAGATACCCCCATTCTGAGTGAATGGGGATCACCATTTTTCATTTATTAATCCCGATTGTTTGCCAAAACATCTGCTCTACTCTTAATTCCTCCACTTCCTTTTTTGTACCTCTAGAGTGCATTTAGGATCCAATGCATTTTGTCCATTTTTTCTAGGGGACAAGAAACATTTTTAAGGAAGCAATTCCCTTATATATATACTTTAAAATACAGAGATTTTATTTTATGTTGTCATACCTTTTAATAGTTGCTTCTTTTATATATCTTTGCAATTTCTTCTAAACCCTAGGAATTTATTCAAGTTTAAAAATAATATAGTTGCATATACTGATTGCCACTTTATACATTTTATTCTGTGTAAACTTCCAGACTTTTCATTTTGACATTATTTTTACACTAATTTTTGCCAAAAGAATTTTTCTGTTTTATTTCTACATCTTATAAAATTCTAACGATAGCACTTTATGTAGAACTAGTCTACTCACCTCATTGTAGGCTCCTTTAAACCACTTTCATTAGTTATCTTTCTTAATCAAGAAGAGTATATAATGGAATTTAATGTTTCAAATTTGATTTTATACCAAAAAAACGAACAGCAGAGTTTTAAAGGAGAAAAAAATTAAAACTAGTCTGGTGAGAGGGAGAGATTAAAAGAAAAACAAGAGGGACTGAAGGGAGGGTTTGACTGTGATCAAGTAAAGCTATTGCCAGGTAGAGACTGTGGGGAGAAAGGTGATGTCTGTTGATGTTTCTTTAAGGCCTTGATTAAGAGTTGTTCAAAAATTTAAATGAAAACAGACATATGACAGTAATTTCAGACCCCAAAGAAATTCACATCAATTTGCAGATAGACATATATAGAGATATAGATACAGGTACAGATATTTCTCTATCAGATACCTTTGTTACTAATTCATATATCAAAAACCAAGGAAGTATGTTTCTTTTTCCAATTTTATCCAGCTGGGTATTTAAATACAACTAGTCTTTTGCTCATAAACTACAGTCCCAAATCAATCTCACTGCATTAGTATAATTATACTGTGTATAATGCAGAAATTAGGTGTTTACATAAACATGCAATCAAATACATTTTAGGAATAACAACTGAAAAAGTCTACTTTTATTTATATGTGCAAAATGTTTATAAAGTATTTCTCCTCTTTTAGTCTCAGACTCTTTTTCTGTAAACTCAGGGTGCTAGTAATATTTACCTCACACAGATCTGTGAGGCATAGTATAAAATAGAGTGTGTAGAGTGCTCAGTAAAGTGCCTATCTCATTGTTGGTGGTCAGTAAATATTTGAATCTGAATCCCAAACTCATCAATCTGGAGGTCCAGACAATTTATATCTTTCTTCTTTTCCCATCAGATATCACTTTAAATAAAATGTGAAGTTATGTCACATATACATGGAGATAGATTTTTTTAATTTCAAAATGGGAAATATGGGTGTTCATGTCATAATTTTTTTGGTTATCTAAATAAAGAAAAAAGGAAGCTGCGGCAACAAATGACAAATCATGTCATAAAATTAATAAATAATGCCCAAAGAAGCTGTGGAAGGTGATCCATTCAAGGAAAAAATACCAGACATTGTTTATAATTTTAAACAAAATAATATTTTGAGATTTCCATGTTGACTCAGCTTAAAGGAATCAGAACTCAAATATTAGAAACTCTCCCTCAAAGCCCAAACAAACGTATCAGAACAACTTCAAAATGTTATAAGCAATAGGGCATCAGCACACCTGCTCCTACCATTCTTGTCTCTGAGTTTTCCCCAAGGAACAATACTACTTGACCAACTGCTATCATTTGCACAAATTTTCAAGGCTTCAAACAAACGTCAGAACAAGTAGATTCTGGAAGAAAAATATTCTACAAACAGTTAATGCAAATAATAAATTCTTTAATACATAACAGATAATTTTCTGTGGTTTGTTTTTCAAACAACAAATTAGCCTAAGTTTCTCAGTCCTTTGGCTTCCTGACTTAAAATATCCATGAAGGGATAGACAAAAATAATTAAATTTATCATTATAAAACTTGTCAAAATGATTTAAGATGATTACTTAGAAAAGCATCATTTAGCTTTTAAATGAGTCATTTTTCTGTAACTCAAATGTTTTATGATTTACTGAGTGTATTTAACCAATATAGACTGCAAATAACTTTCACATAAAATAGAAAATTGACAAAGTGCCAGTGCTATGTTTGAATATATTTTTTGTTTCCTTTAACCAAAAGTAGAATATTTAAAACATTTTTTTTCATTGATAGCCCCATTCTGTTTTTTAATTAATCATTTCTATCTACTGGTTTCTAGAAACCACTTAAGGAAGGAAAAACTCTGAACTTATGTCAATTTATTATTTTATTAGAGTTTACTTCCTAAAACATTTTATTCAATCTCTATTTTATATTATTCCTGAGAAGGACCTTATTGGCTTCAGTGAGCTTGTTTATTTACTTTTCAAAGATATCAAATGTATTCTTATTACAATTTGAATATACTTTAAGAATTTGGAGTACAAGAAGTTACAAAGACAGCATGGAAAGGGCTTATGTAACTCAGCATCATTCATTAGTTACATCTTAGTTATCTATTGTATATAATACCAAATACCGAGCTCAGGAAATTGGCAAAAGATCTATGTGTACTTCTACATAATTTAATGAGATGTGTAGATCTATGTAACTACCACTGCTTTCAAGACACAGAATAATTCCCTTACCTCAAATATCTCCCTCATGCTACTCCTTTTTAGTCCTACCCACCTATCCATCCACCCATCTAGCCTAACCCTTGCAATCACTAATAGGTTCTCCATTTCTATATTTTGCCATAGGAGTGTTATATAAACAGAAACATAGTATATGACCTTCTGAGACTGGCTTTTTTCACTCAGAATTATGCCACTGAATCCATTCTAGACAAATCATACGTCACAGTGTGTTCCATTTTATTACTGAGTGCTATTTCATGGTATACATGTACCACAGTTTGTTAACTATTCACCTACTGTAGGATATTTTGGTTGTTTCAAGTTTAGAGCTATTACAAAAAAAGCAGCTATAAAAAATGTATCCATGTTTTGGTGTAGACATAAGTTTTTATTTCTCTGGGATAGTTGCCCAAAGTGTAATTGCTGGGTCATATGTTAAGTGCACATTTAGTTTATTATGAAACTGTTAACCAATTTCAAAATGGCTACACCATTTTTGATTCCCATAAGCAATGCTTGAGAGATGCGGTTTCTCCATATCCTCATCATAATTTGGTATTCTTTTAACTCTTATAATAGGTATACTGTGATACATAGCTGTGATCTTAATTTGCATTTCCCTAATGGCTAGTTGTGTTGAATGTTTTTTCATGTGTTTACCTGACATTCATATAGTATGTTTGGTGAAATGTCTTTCTCTGTCTTTTGCCTATATTTAACTTGTTTGGTTAAAAAATAGGAAAATAAAGCTCTCAGAAGAGCTATGATCTAATAGTGAGCAGTATATTCTTTACGGCTATAAAATAGATTTATATAGAGGAAATGTGTACAATGAAATAATACTCTAAAGGGGTTTAATAACAAGTCTTTTAATATTCATATTATGTCATGATGATTTTGGTTTATTAATTAACTTAAATATATGACATCATATCTCTCTTGAGGGTTTGTTATTCAATTTAAAAATATATGTATTTAGTTCCTTTTTAATGAATATTTACATTTTCTTATAAATTGGAGCTCTAGCTCTTTCTATTTAGAAGTATTAGAATTCTTCGGACAAACAGAATAAATATATCACATGTTTATAATTTTTCTCTAATTGCTCTTATTTAAAAAAAGAAGTGGCACTAAGGTGCTGTTTCACTAACAACAAACACACACATGGTAATTGGCATTGTTCTGTCAAGATTCTCACTCAGGATTAAGATAGACATTTCCTAGAGGCAGGAAATACTAACTGTTAATGGTTCACAGCCATCTAAGACCATATAATCTATGGGATTGTATAGTACTAGAGATATTTGAAGAAGGAAAATATTCAAGATACAACTTACAGGCAATCTTATTGTTCCAGAGCATGCCTTTTCTTTTGTCAGAGAAATATATCACATTCAAAAACTAGCTCTTACTGTTCTGATTGGCCAGAATGAGAAGGCCTATCTGACCAGGTGACATGAAGTAAACATGCAGCCAGAGCTGTCATTCAAGTGCTTGGTGTTGTTAGACCTCTAAAGTCAGAAGGTCCAGACTTCTATGTTATTTGCCAATGCAGTTCTTGTTCCTATACTTCATCTCACACCAATGGGCCCCTAAGATTGATACCCACGATAGTAATAACAGCCTTCTCATGAATCCAACAGCATGGGCTCCTATCCAACAAGACTGATCTAGTTGTGGCACTGCTAAAAGTTAAGCTTGTCAAACTTGTCAGGCATAGAGCTACCATAATGTGATACCATCCCTTGAGGGTGGCCCATTCTTTAGTAACAGAAGCAGTGATTCTTCTTTACCAAAATAAACAAATGTTCTGAGTATGGGTTCAACATTCTTGAACCTCTATCCAAGGATATAAGGAGTATCACATACAGCAAACCTGGTAAATTGCATAAATAAAATCTAAGGTACACACTTCAAAGTAAAGGAAACGCAACAGATAATAGATACGCTGGTGCTATCACATTTGTAACACCAGAAGCTACTGACTTGATAGAGTGACAGAACTGCCTTTTGAAGATGCAGCTGAGACTATAAGTTAGATATATTTCCTAGGAATATAGTTAACTATCTAACAGAATGCAACCATTATTCTACATACATCGTACTTCCAATGGGTAAAATACATGGTTCTGTGAACCGAAGTTTAGAAGTAGACATGAGAAATACCCTGCTTGTAGTCATTCGCTGTGACTCACTTGAAGAATTTGTGCTTTCTGCCCCTTGTTCCCAGAAGAAAACTGAAATAAAAACAAGAAACACTTCCACCAGAGTTTCTGTGTTACATTAAATTTAAATTTTAACCTATGCCTCCTGCCTGATCAATTTGATCTGATATCAAGATAAGAAGTCAAGCAAAGGAGTCACAATTTAGACAAGAGTAATTGATCCTGAACATCAGAAGAAGACAGAACTTCTGTAAAATATTGGGGATGGAGGAATATATTTTATATCTGCCTGATCAGCCAGGACCTATGCTGTCTCATATAACATCCCTAGCCAATTGCTGTTATGGAGAAGGCTGAATACAATCTCATTGTCCCTCTTTTAAATAAAATACTTTCTACCTAGAATATTTATACCATCTTTCCTTTTCCTTGGTGCCTAAAAAATTCAAAATTTATTTTAGTATAGCTTATTTTTTTAATGAAGGTGGGTGATGACAGCCTGCTCTAGTTTGCCTGCTAGGAGAACCCAACATCTAAAATAGTAACAAATACAATAGTGGAAACTGTGGATAAGTAATGATACGATATATTAGCTACACTGACTTAAACAGAAGCAACAGAATGAAGCCCCTTAGAACATAGTAGCTCTTAATGTTTTACACATCATCACACTTTCCTCCTCTTGACATATTTTTTTATCTAGAACATATACCATACATATCTTGCTCCAAAGTAGAAATAATCAGACCACGGCGTCTCACAATGTGCACATGAATCACCAGGTTTCAGGTGATGCCTGAGATTTCTCAGTTCTGAGATGGCCCTGGAACTCTAGTCTATGGATCACACTTTCAGTAGCAAAGACCAGGCCTCATAGGGAATGCCACTGCTGCTTATTTCAGCTGCATATATATTTTTTTCTAATTTTCCATTTATGTAATTTGAGGCTCTACTTAACTTGGACAGTTGGGACTTGAATAGGTATCAGTGGTTTCAACTACAATCCATCATGTATCTTAGATTGGCTCTAAATTCTTGACTCTTCACAGATTATGATTAAAACAAAGTACTCCAAACAGTTTTATTGGATTTTCAACCCAGAAATATGCTGCCTATCTTTATTTAAACACTCTCTCAATATCCTCAATATCTATTTTACCTAATAGTAAAATTTAAGTTCTCAAGAATTTATATATGAGAATTTATAATTCTCAAGAATTACACAATTCTCAAAAAGTTCTCTTACACCTTTTTTCCTCCTAAATAATAAAGGGCCACCTTTATCAATACATCTTTCTTAGCACGTGTCTTTGGATAAGCATACTGCGTTTGTTTTTTTTTTAACTATAACATAATCATCTTATTTTGTATCTCTGAATTGTTTTTCTTTTTCCTTTATTCTGCTCTGTAAGTACTTACATTAACTATGTATTTTTATTACTTTCCCTCTATATTTCATCTCTCAATATTTCTTCCTACGTATCTTCCTTCCTTCGATCCTCCATTCATTTATTTTCCTCTATTCTATGGATTATATCTCCAGGCTCTATGTGAGATCCTCAGTTACTGGATACTAAGTCCACTCTTTCTGATTTCTGGATTTATTTTTTAAGTCTCAGGTTCCATCCTGAGCAACATGGTTCTTCTTTTCTTCCAATCTATCTCACTGTTTGATTTCTTACATCTTACACCATCACAACCCAGATGTTGACACAGATATTCAAGACAGAACATTTCCATCATCACAGATACCTTATGTGTTGTTTTTTTATAGTCATACACACACTTTCCTTTTATCCTCAGTCCCTCATAGTCCCTAGCAAACATTAACATGTCTTCTATTTCTACAATTTTGTCTCTTTTTTTAGTGTTATATAAGTGAAATCATACCGTATGCAACCTTTTGGGATTGACCTTGTTTCCCCCTAATTCTCTAGATAAGTATCCATTGTTTCCTGTGTCAATAGTTTGCTCCTTTTTTAATTACTTAATAGTATCTCATGGTAGAGATGTACCACAGAGTATTTTACCATTCAATCATTGAAGAACATTTAGATGTTTGGAAACTAGACTGTGTTCCTTTGGGATTATCACAAATAAAGTAGCGATAAGTATTTGTGCACATGTTTTTGTGTGAACTTAAGTCTTTTATTTCTCTGGGATAAATGCCCAGGAGTATAATTATTATCTCGTATAGTAGTTGTATGTTCAGTTTTTTAAAGAATCAGCTGAATTTTTCCTAAAGTGGCTTTACCATCGTACACTCCCACCAGCAATATGTGAGATCCTGTTTTTCCACAGTCTCACCAGAATTTGGTGTTACTTTTTAATTTTTGCCTTTGCTGTCGAACATCTCATTGACTCATACGGTATTTAGATGTGTATTATTTAGTTTTAGAATACTGAAAAATTTATCTATCTTTTTGAACTGATTTCTAATGTGATTTGAGAATGTGCTAAAGATACTTATCTGAGAACATGCTATGGATTATTTCAACTCCTTTTACATTTGTTGGCTGGGTGTGGTGGCTCACGTCTGTAATCCCAGCACTCTGTGAAACGGAGGTGGGCATATATCTTGAGCACAGGAGTTCAAGACCAGACTGGGAAAGATGGCAAAACTCTGTCTCTAAAAAAAATACAAAAAAATTACTCGAGCATGGTGGCATGAACCTGTAGTCCTAGTTTCTCAGGAGGCTGACGTAGGAGGATCACTTGAGCCTGGGAGGTTGAGGCTGCAGTGAGCCATGATCATGCCGCTGCACCTGCTCTTGGGTGACAGACTGAGACCCTGTCTCAAAAAAAAAATACTGAGGTTAAGATATGATCTGTATTACTAAATATTCTGTGGGGACTTGAAAAGAATGTGTTTCTGCTGTTAAAGTGTCCTATAAATGTTAATTAGATTCTATTGGTTGATAGTGCCATTGATTTCTGTTATTCTTGCTCACCCAAAGATTATATCCTCTATATCCTAAGTTTTGTTACTATTCTTCCAATGCGTCACCTACTTCCCTGGAAATGTGGATAAGATCAACAAAATCAGGAGAATAATCACAGAAAAGTAATTTTTTTACTGAGAGAAATGGAGGTTGGGAGAGCTATACAACTAGGCTCAACTTGCATTGAGAAACTGGTATGAATTATAAGGGCACACAATTGCCCAGAAGACTAAATATGCCTCCAGCTAAAAGCATAAAAGTTAGTGAGACTCATCCTTTTACCCTTATATAATGCTACTCCTCTCTGTTTCTTACCTCCCTTTTTCTCTCTACCCTTCCCCTTTACAATATAGGTGTTTTAGGCAGTCCCTCTGCATACTCTTGGAACCATATGTGACAGGACAATAATTTTGCTTTAGCTACAAATCCATTTTGAAAACACAAGAGCAAAAGGATAGTTTATTATATTTATCTATATTTTTCTTTTCTCTGTTCCTCTTTCCTGATGTTCCAATATTTCTCCTTTCATTTCCTTTTCTGTTTAGAAAACTTTAGCTATTCTTTCAGGGTAGGTCCGCCGTCTACAATTATTTTAATTTTCCTTCATCTGACTGCCTTTTTTTCACTTATGAAGGATATTTTTACTGACTGTAGGATTGTAAGTTGATAATTCTTTTCTTCCAGCACTTGAAAAATAATGTGTCACTACTTCTCGCCTCCGTGTTGTACAATGAGAAATATACTGTCATTTTCTTCTCCTATAGGTAAGCATTTGCTTCTCTCTCACTCTCAGACAGTATTTCTTTCATAGTCAAGATCTTCTCTTTGTTTTGCTTTTCAGAAGTTTGTCCATATGTGTGTTGTTGAGAATTTATTTAGGTTTAAGTTCCCTGAGGTTTTTCTCAGCATCTTCAATCTGCAAGCATATATCTTTTGTCAAACTTGGAAAAGTTTTCAACTAACACTACTGTGATTTCTCTCCCCCCGCACCCTCTCTCTCTCAGGTTATTATATATTTAATTATACAACTTTCATTTTATTTTTCTTTAGGTTTTCTATTTCTTTGCTTAGAATTCTAATTTTTTGTTTCCGTCAAAGAAAACTGTCTATAGCTGCTTACTGAAGCATTTTTATAATGGTTGCTTTAAAATCTGTCTCATAATTCTAAAATCTCTGTCATCTTGTTATTGACATATGTTGATTGTCTTTTTATATTCACTTTTACATTACATTGTCTTGGTTCTTGGTATAACAAGTGATATTTCATTTGATACCTTGGTATTATGGATATTATGTAATGAGACCCTCAAATTTTTTAAACCTTTTGTTTTAGCTGGCTTTCTCTGGTAGCACTTTAGCAGGGAAAGGGAGACACAAGCTTCTTTCTACAGGGAGTGAATAGAAATGCAGCTTCCCAACTCGGCCTCCGTTGACACCTAAGGGGTAGGGACTTTTGTTACTGCCACATGGAGAAGGGAGATTCAGCTCCCTGCTAGGCCTTCTCTGTGGATATCCTCCTGTATTAGCCCGTTTTCATGCTGCTGATAAAGATATACCTGAGACTGGGTGATTTATAAAGAAGAAGAAGTTTAATGGACTCTCAGTTCTACATGGCTATAGAGGCCTCACAATCGTGGCAGAAGGCTAAAGATATATCATACATGCAACAGCCAAGAGAGAATGAGAGCCAAGCAGAAGGGGAAACCCCTTTTCAAACCATCATATCTTGTGAGACTTATTCACTGCCACTAGAACAGTATGGGGGAAACTACCCCATGATTCAATTATCCCCCACTTGGTTTCTCCCACAACACAAGAGAATTATGGGAGCTACATCAAGATGAGATTTGGGTGAGGACACAGCCAAACCATATCACTGTGCCCCTGGACACTTCCAAATCTCATATGCTCACATTTCAAACCAATCATGCCTTCCTAACAGTCCCCAAAGTTATTAACTCATTTCAGAGTTAACTCAGAAGTCCACAGTCCAAAGTCTCATCTGAGACAAGGCACGTTCCTTCTGCCTATAAGCCTCTAAAATCAAAAGCAAGTTAATTACTTCTTAGATACAATGGGATAACAGGCATTGCAAAAATACACACATTCCAAATGGGAGAGATAGGCCAAAACAAAGGGGCTACAGGCACCATGCAAGTCCAAAATACAGTGGGGTGGTCAAATCTTAAAGCTTCAAAATGATCTCCTTTGAGGAGATCTATGTCTCACATCCAGGTTATACTAATGTAAGAGGTAGGCTCTCACAGCCTTGACCAGCTCTGGCCCTGTGGCTCTGCAGGGTACAGCCTCCCGCCTGGCTGCTTTCAAAGACTGACATTGAATGCCTGCAGCTTTTCCAGGCGCATGGTGCAAGCTGACAGTGGATCTACTATTCTGTGGTCTGCAGTATTGTTGCCCTCTTCTCACAGCTTCACTACGCAGTGTCCCAGTGGGAATTCTGGTTCACATTTCCCTTATGCACTGCCCTAGCCAAGGGTCTCCATGAGAGCCCTATCCCTGCAAGAAACTTCTGCCTGGACATCCAGGCGTTTCCATATAATCTCTGAAATTTAGGTGAGAGGTTCTCAAACCTTAATTCTTGACTTTGTGCACCTACAGACTCACCACCATGTGGAAGATGCCAAGGATGTACGTCATGGCCTGAGCTGTACTTTGGCCCTTTAGCCACAGCTGGAGCAGCTGGGATGCAGGCATTAAGTCTCTAAGATGCAAAGAGCAGGGTAGTGGGTTCGTGGGGTGGCCCTTGGCCCAGCCCATGAAACCATTTTTTTTCCTCTGAGGCCTCCAGGCCTGTGATGGAAGGGGCTACCACAAAGGTCTCTGACGTGCCCTGGAGACATCTTCCCCATTGTCTTGGTAACATTGACTCCTCGTTACATATGCAAATTTCTGCAGCTGCCTTGAATTTCTCCTGAAAAAAAATGGGTTTTTCTTTTCTATTGCCTGGTCAGGTTGCAAATTTTTCAAATTTTTATGCTCTGTTTCCCTTTAAAACTGAATGCTTTTAGCAGCACCAAAATCACATCTTGAATGTTTTGCTGCTTAGAAATTTCTTCTGTGTGATACCCTAAATCATATCCCTCAAGTTCAAAGTTCCACAGATCTCTACGGCAGGGGCAAAATGCCACCAGTCTCTTTGCTAAAATACAGCGAGAGTCACCTTTACTCCTATTCCCAGGAAGTTCCTCATCTCCATCTGAGACAATCTCAGCCTGGATTTAATTGTCCATATTATCAGCATTTTGGTCAAAGCCATTCAAGTCTCTAGGAAGTTCCAAACTTTTCCAATTTTCCTATCTTCTTCTGAGCCCTCCAAACTGTTCCAACCTCTGCCTGTTACCCGATTCCAAAGTCGCTTCCACATTTTCAGGTATCTTTACAGTAGCACCCCATCTACTGGTTCTAACTTACTGTATTAGTGTGTTTCCACGGTGCTCATAAAGACATACCCAAGACTGGGTAATTTATAAAGAAAAAAGAGGTTTAATGGACTCAGTTTCATGTGGCTTGGGAGGCTTCACAATCAGGGCAGAAGGCAAAAGGCACATTTGACATAGTGGCAGGTAAGGGAGAATGAGAGCAAAGTGAAAGGGAAACCCCTTGTCAAACCATCAGATCAAATGACACTTATTCACTACCAAGAGAACAGTATGGGGGAAACTGCCCTGCTGATTTAATTATCTTCTACTCGTTTCCTCCTACAACACATGAGAATAATGGGAGCTACAATTCAAGATGAGATTTGGGTGGGGACACAGCCAAACCATATCACTTCACCATCTTCTTCCTTTACCCTTGATGTTCTTAACTTCTCTGACTTCTTTCTGCTTTTCAGTCTTTCTGTGTGTGTCTTATTGTGTCCAGTGTACTTAGTTGTAATTAGCTGAAAGAATAAGAAAAAGCACATCTACTTCACCTTCCTAGAAGTGAAATATTTTGTTTGTTTTAAATTTTTGTTATAACAAACTATAAAAAAGCTCAAAGCTTTTAGTTGGAGACATATTTAGTCTTTTGGGCAACTGTGTGCCCTTGATCCGCACTGCCAAACCTCTATTTCTCTTAGTAAAAAATTACTCTTCTGTGATTATTCTGCTAATTTTGTTGATCTCATCCACATTTACAGGGAAGTAGGTGATGAGCTGGAAGAAAAGTAACAAAACTTTGTGACCCCTTCGGTTCTAGGTTCAACACAGCTTTAGGCTATGGAGAAATTAAAGGGAGTCTTGGTGATGTAGCATTATATCCTCAGGTCAGCTACGTGACCTTTTGATATATCTTTATCAAGAAGCAATTGAGATCTTAGCAATCTCGAGGAAAAGTAATATTGTCTTTGTACACTTTTATTTTTAATCCTTAAATGAATTGCGCAAAATGCCAAATTTGCATATCTTATTTTGTATCATTTATAGTCAGCACATATACAGCATAGATATTTCTAGAATCTCCTATACTTTCTGCCTATTAAATTCTTATCTTTCGGAAAGTTATGTCATATGTTGGCAAAAAAAAATCCATTTTTAACAGAACTCTGTCAATTTTCTAACAGAAATTTTAAAATGGCGACATCATGTTGGTTTATCTGCACTTATTATTTACTTATTTCTCTTAGTGCAAATAGAGAAATCTGACTGTGAAACTATAAACTAAAATTATTAAAGCATAGGATCTTCATTTCCCTGTGACCAGACTTTATCTCCCTCCCCTCCATTACACTTTGGGAAGCCAGGTCAGAAACTACTTGTTACGGCCTCGTATTTGTTATTTTTCTGCTGCTACAGTCTTTGAACTTTTCATTCCACAGCAATGAAATGGGCTTTATCAGTGAAGACCATCTTTCTCACTGTTTATCTTTATGTCCAGCCTTCATCCTTTCAAATATGAGCATGCTAGTATAGTTTTCTGAAAGCTTTAGTTACTTTTTTATGTTTCCTCATAATTATTTTTATGTTTCTTTCATTGCCCTGTCCCTATCTTCAATCTCAGGTGCGGAGTTCTAGGACAAATATGGTAAGGCTCTCTTAGCTAGTTTACACTTGCTGAAAATACTTCACTAAAAAGTCATAAAGCTGTTGCTTTCTTTATGGATTATTTTTGAGATTAGTGTTCTGCAAATTGCTTTCGTAACAATTGTTTTTTTGTAAGAAATCTATCAGTACCATATTTTTTAGATACATGAAATGAAAAAAAATTACAGCACGTATGGCCATATTTTGCATAACTAGTTCATAATAAGGCACAATATTGAGTGTTTATAACTGGATGTAGTGATCTCCTTTTTAGTTCTTATTATGAAAGAAGGTATGCTGTACTGGAAATAAATCGGCACTTATAAAGTTTGCCATTTCACCTACTTTAAGAGAATGTGTAGACAAATATCAATAAATAATAGAAAACTCGGCTGAAACTCTTAACATGCCAAGTAGCTAGAAAATTTTCTTAAATGCATATTCTACTCCCTACTCATAATTGAACATAATTCTACTCCCACTGCCTACTGATGGACATTTTAAAGTCAAGAAACAGACTCCAGAATGCCTGCTGCAGTAATATAAGATGACTTTATAAGCAGCACTGTTTTAAATTTGGACTTTCAAGTTTCAAAGAGATCATGTGCTTATAGAAGCTCATCACTTGTGTATAGCTTAGTCAAAAAGAACAGTGAGAAAAGTAGTTAGAGAAATCTAGTAATGGAGACAAGGATATGAAAATGACTTTTGGCAGTCAAAGTGTCATTGTTGTATTATGGTATCTTCCACTGTCTGAAAAACTTCAACTTTCCACAGAAGTTCGTACTCTGTAGATTTTACTTAATAATTTCTATTAGGAAGTTTCCTATGAAGGAATGCTTAAAAACAGTATCATTTAATCAAACAGTATCAGTGCCTAAGAGGTAAATGACTAAAGTTACCTTTCTTAGCTACCAATAGGAGGGCATTCAGGTTGGATAGAAAGTGGCCTCCTGTATCTAAGTCTATATAGCATTCATCTCATGATGTGTCTTGTTGCGGGGCAGTGAAAATCAATTGCTCAGCCTTTACTGCTTAAATTCCATTGCCATCAAATTATTGTAAGGCTTTCAGCCTGTAAAGGTCTGTATTTGTGGAAACTATTAAAATTAGATTGACAATATGCCACAGAGCTACCCAGTTTATATGAGGCATTTGCTTCAGATAATTTTTGATATTCATATCAATAGCATGAAATCATAGCAAGAATAAATAAAAATTATAATTAAGAGTTTCAGGTTTACATCCTATTCAGAGAAGAAAAGAAAAGATTTAATGAACCAGCCTGCTTAAAATAAAACAAACAGGAAATCTTAACCATGAGAATTAGCTATGGAAGTAGAATTTCAAATTAACTGATAAAGACTATAGCAATTATTCCTTAAATTAAATCAGGATTTCAGCACTATAGAACAAAAGGCAGACACTAATTTAGACAGTTTTACACCTCAATTTTCAAGGGGATTTGGAAGAATGCTGAATATCTTCAAATCAATAGGATCAATTCCCCTGACATGTTCCTTCCTGCTAGTGATAAAAGTATAGATAAGAAGATAAGCCAAATTTTATTAGTTTCTGCAGGCCCTGTAAAAATAACATTATGAATATAAAGGGTGCTTTAAAAAAAAGCAACACTCAGAGCTTTTCATAAAACTAAATCGTCCCATGCTTTGTGAGTCAGTTGAATTTGTATCTTTAAACTCAAAGTGGCAAATGTGTTGCAAACATAATACTTTGCTATGGTGAATATCTTCTCTGTCACATATAACCACACATCTTAAGTAAATTCTCCCAATGCTGAGTTTTTAATGGACTTGCTGTTTGGAAAATTAATTTTGTTTAGCGATATGTGGTATTTCTTCTTCTATTTTTTTGAAATGAAGTCTCACTCTGTCTCCCAGGCTGGAGCGCAATGGCATGATCTTGGCTCATTGCAACTTCTACCTCCCTGGTTCAAGCAATTCCCCTGACTCAGACTTCCAAGTAGCTGGGATTACAGGCTCACACCACCATGCCTCGCCAATTTTTTTTTTCTATTTTTAGTAGAGACAGGTTTCACCATATTGACCAGACTGGTCTGAAACTCCTGACCTCAGTCAATCTTCTGGCTTCAGCCTCCCAAAGGGCTGGGATTACAGGTGTGAGACACCATGCCCAGCCTTCTTTTAATCTTGAAATACTATGTAATTTTTAAAAATATTCTTATGGATTCTTCACTTCTGTGTTACAATTCTGTCTTCCCAATTTTACCGCAATTTCTTTGAAGGCAGACATTTCTTTCCATTACCCACAGCATCAAGCAAAATGTCTTAAACACAGTTGAACATTAGTTTAATTTAAAACTTAATCTTTCACTGAGAAAAACCTAAAAAAATACATCACAGCATTTCATTATCCCCTGTATCATATGGAAAATAAAACAGAGACCAATATTTGTAATAAGGTAAATGATAAATAATAAACAATATTTTTAAATATCTAAGAACGTTTTCTCATTGCCTTTTAGCAATTGTTACATAGTTGGGTTTGTTTTTTCTTTATATTTATATTGTGGTTTATAAATTTTATTTACCAAATAAAAATCTGCACATCCTAAGGAGGTTTCAGCTTACAAAATTTGAAAAATGCAATACAGAGCCCTATATTGACAAAAATAATCTAAGCACTACAAGAAAGCATTGCACAAATAAAAGAAAGAGTATACCTTTTATGCAATAAGTCTTTTGATTTTAGTGAAAACTTTTTACTGGTATAACAGTTTACTATGAATATTTTAATTTAACATTTTCTTTTTAAGAGGATTGCTATATCATAAATCAGGATGTCAGTTCTATCCACATAAAATTAATTCCGGTTTACAAAGAAGTTAATAGAAATCTGGGAATTAAAATTAATATAATGCTAATTCTTCAGACTCTACATTAATTAAAGTCCCAGGATCACTTCACCCCTAGCAGAGCTCCCATAAGCTAATGGTCTCCAAAGAGTAGAATAAAGGATGAGCTTGACTATACAACAGTTGGAGTTGCTCTCTCCTTGAAACAAACCTCAAATTTCATTATATACAGAAACACAATACAGAATTCTTCTACTAGAACAAGGAGAAATATTAGATTGAGCTCTGTATCCTAGCTAGTACTCTACCATATTACACCTATAAAATGTCATGTTCTGACTTCATACTTGTTTTAAATAATTGCTTTTAAAACATTTAAAAGGAATATAGAATCAATACAAAGTATAATCTTCTCTCTATAAGTAATCGGAATAATCAGCAGTGATGCAAATTATGTAAGTTAATAATTTTAACAGAAAAATAGGACTTTTCTAAGGATTGGAGCTGCTATAATAGTGAAAAGAACATACTTTTTTGTGGGTACATAATTGTGTTTAAATAAGGTTTACTCCCACTGCATAAAAGCGTATTTCAGGGCCGGGCGTGATGGCTTACGCCTGTAATCCCAGCACTTTGGGAGGCGGAGGTGGGCGGATCACGAGGTCAAGAGATTGGGACCATCCTGACCAACATGGTGAAACCCCGTTTCTACTAAAAAATACCAAAATTAGCTGGGAGTGGTGGTACATGCCTGTAGTCCCAGCTACTCGGGAGGCTGAGGCAGGAGAATTGCTTGAACCCAGGAGGCAGAAATTGCAGTGAGCAGAGATCGCGTCACTGCACTCTAGCCTGGCCCCTGGCAACAGAGTGAGGCTCTGTCTCAAAAAAAAAAAAAGAAAAAAAAAGAAAAAGAAAAAAGTGTACTTTAAATGAGTAGTCGTTATCAATAATTTTTATTAATTTATACTCTGACTTGTTTTTTGAATGATTTCAAGGGATTGGCCATGACTGGCTACAAACCAATGCAATAAAGCAAATCTGTGTACAACTCACACATTGCAGAGTTTCTGAGACTATATAACATTATTTTGCTTATAAGATCTAATGAGGTAGTGAACTACTGTTTTTCTAAAATTGAATGTGTCTAAGGCTTATGAAGCTTATTTTTTCATCAAGGTACATTGTAACCTTTAACTCTGAAGAACATAGTGAAAAGAAAAAAATGCATAATTGAAAATGCAGATAAATACATTCTAGTAATTTTAAATGGAGGTATCCTAGGACATGATCATATTAGAACTAGCTGCAACAAGGATAAATTATGTAGTATTCACCTATTCATTTAGTTGCTTATTTTATTCCATAAATATTTATTGAAGAATTCATACATTATAGGAAATATTCTAGGTGCTGGGATGGCTTCTTCTGAAAAACTGACAATCTATTGGTACTACAAGAGTGTCTTAATGTGTTTTAGAAAATGATGCAATATAACCTTTCACAATTTAATAATGAGACAAGTATGTACCTGACCAGTTCTTTTCCTGCTCCATGACTATCTCTTTAGAAGGAAATACAGTCATTACCAATGTAAACTATTGGGATAACAGCCTAACACCTTTCTATAGTCCTCACAAAATAGCCAAAATATGTTTTTAAAATAAGCTTAGTATTTTTTCTACTCTGCTCCAACCCTTGCAAATTTTTTTAAAAATTCACATTTCACTAAAGATTAAACAAAATTTCTTACCTTTGCTTACAAAGTATAATTCATATTATCCCTCTAACTTCATTTCCATCAGTCTCCCCTTGCTCACTCCATCATTACTCTGGATGACTTGCTGCTCCTCAAACATTCTAAACACCCTCTTCCTCAAGACCGCTGCACTTTATCCTTCCCTGTGCCGAGAACACTTTTTCCAGGTATTCACAGGATTCAGTGCCTTACTCCCCGGTGAACTCAACTTGAAAGAGTTATGAAAAACCCTTCCCTGGTCACTTTATATAAAATAACTCCAATCACAATTTCTTACCATCTCATTTAAAATATTAAATTTTCACTTATGCTTAACACAGGCTAGCATGAAAAACTCTATGTTCTTCAACTTGGGGTTTTATAAAGAGGACAATAATAGTGGGAGACTTTAACACCCCATTGTCAATATTAGACAGATCAACGAGACAGAAAATTAACAAGGATACCCAGGACTTGAACTCAGATCTGGACCAAGAAAACCTAACAGACATTTACAGAAATCTCCACCCCAAATCCACAGAATATACATTCTTCTCAGCACCACATCACACCTACTCTAAAATTGACCACATAATTGGAAGTAAATCACTCCTCAGCAAATTCAAAAGAACAGAAATCATAACAAACAGTCTCTCAGACCACAGTGCAAACAAATTAGAACTCAGAAATCAGAAACTAACTCAGAACTGCACAGCTTCATGGCAACTGAACAACTGGTTCTTGAATGTTGACTGGATGAACAATGAAATGAAGGCAAATAAAGATGTTCTTGAAAACCAACGAGAATGAAGACACAGCATACTAGAATCTCTGGGACACATATAAAGCAGTGTCTAGAAAAAAATATATAGCAATAAATGCCCAAATGAGAAGAAAGGAGAGATCTAAAATCAACACTCTATCATCAAAATTGAAAGAGCTAGAGGAGCAAGATCAGAAAAACTCAAAACCTAGCAGAAGACAGGAAATAGCTAAGATCAGAGCAGAACTGAAGGAGACAGAGACACAAAAAAACCCTTCAAAAAAACAAAAAAACCAAAAACCTGGTTTTTGCAAAAAACAAAAAAAAAAAACAACAACCAAAATAAAAAAAAAAAGAGAGAGAGAATAATCAAATAGTTGCAATAAAAAATGACAAAGGGGATATCACCACACATTCCACAGAAATTCAAACCATCATCAGAGATTATTACAAACAACTCTATGCACATATACTAGTAAACCTCGAAGAAATGGAAAAATTCCTGGACACTTGCATCTTCCCAAGCCTAAACCAGGAAGAAGTTGAAAACCTGAATAGACCAAAAACATGGTCTGAAGTTGAGGCAGCAATTAAGAGCCTACCACCCAAAAAAAGCCCAGGTCCTGGTGGATGCACAGCCGAATTCTATCAGACATACAAAGAAAAGCTGGTACCATTCCTTCTGAAACTATTCCAAACAATCCAAAAAGAGGGAATCCTTCCCAAATCATTTTATGAGACCAACATCATCCTGATACCAAAACATGGCAGAGACTCAGCAAGAAAAGAAAACTTCAGGCCAATATCCATGATGAACACAGATGCAAAAATCTTCAACAAAATACTGGCAAACCGATTGCAACAGCACATCAAAAAGCTTAACCACCATGATCAAGTAGGCTTCATCCCGGGGATGCAAGGCTGGTTCAACATACGCAAGTGTATAAACATAATTCACTACATAAACAGAACCAAAGACAAAAACCACATGATTATCTCAATTGATGCACAGAAGGCCTTTGACAAAATTCAACAGCCCTTTATGCTAAAAACCCTCAATAAGCTAGGTATTAATGGAACGTATCTCAAAATAATAAAAGCTATTTACAACAAACCAACAGCCAATATCATATTGAATGGGCAAAAACTGGAAGCATTCCCTTTGAAATCTGGCACTAGACGAGGATGCCCTCTCTCACCACTCCTATTCAATATAGTGCTGGAAGTTCTAGCCAGAGTTATCAGGCAAGAAAAAGAAATAAAGGTATTCAAATAGGAAAGGAGGAAGTCAAATTGTCTCTATTTGCAGACGACATGATTGTATATCTAGAAGACCCCATCGAATCAGCCCCAAATTTCCTGAAACTGATAAGCAAGTTCAGCAAAGTCTCAGAATACAAAATCAATGTGCAAAAATCACATGCATTCCTATACACCAATAACAGACTTAAAGAGAGCCAAATCAAGAACGAACTGCCATTCACAATTGCTACAAAGAGAATAAAATACCTAGGAATACAACAAGGAGCGTAAAGGACCTCTTCAAGGAGAACTACAAATCACTGCTCAATGAAATAAGAGAGGACACAAACAGATGGAGAAACATTCCATGTTCATATTTAGGAAGAATCAATATCATGAAAATGGCCATACTACCCAAAGTAATTGAAAGATTTAACGCTATCCCCATCAAGCTATTGATGACCTTCTTCACAGAACTGGAAAAAACCACCTTAAACTTCATATGGAACCAAAAGAGAGCCTGCATAGCCAAGTCAATTCTAAGCAAAAAGAACTAAGTGGGAGGCATCACGCTACCTGACTTCAAACTATACTACAAGGCTACTGTAATCAAAACAGCATGGTACTGGTACCAAAACAGAGATATAGACCAATGGAAAGAACACAGGCCTCAGAAACAACACTGCACATCTACAACCATCTGATCTTTGACAAACCTGACAAAAACAAGCAATGGGGAAAGGATTTCCTGTTTAATAAATGGTGTTGGGAAAATTGACTAACCATGTGCAGAAAGCAGAAACTGGACCCCTTCCTGACACCTTACACTAAAATTAACTCCAGATGGATTAAAGACTTAAACATAAGACTTAATACCATAAACACCCTAGAAGAAAATCTAGGCAAAACCATTCAGGACATAGGCGTAGCCAAGGACTTCATGACCAAAATACCAAAAGCATTGGCAACAAAAGCCAAAAAAGACAAATGAGACCTAATCAAACTCCACAGCTTCTGCACGACAAAAGAAACAATCATTAGAGTGAATCAGCAACCAACAGAATAGGGAAAAATTTTTTGCAGTCTACCCATCTGACAAAGGGCTGATATCCACAATCTACAAAGAACTAAAACAGATCTACAAGAAAAAAACAAACAAGCCCATTCAAAAGTGGGCAAAGGATATGAACAAGCACTTTACTAAAGACGACATCCATGAGGACAACAGCTTATGAAAAAATGCTCATCATCACTGGTCATTAAAGAAATACAAATCAAAACTACATTGAGATACCATCTCACGCCAGTTAGAATGGCGATCATTAAAACATCTGGAGACAACAGATGCTGGAGAGGATGTGGAGAATTAGGAACACTTTTACACTGTTGGTGGGAGTGTAAATTAGTTTAACCATTGTGGAAGACAGTGTGGCGATTCCTCAAGGACCTAGAAATAGAAATTCCATTTGACCCAGCAATCCCATT
>NW_016107341.1:1026968-1043762 GCF_001604975.1 Cebus imitator
GTGGGGAGTGGGGAGAGATAGCATGGGAAGAAATGCCAGATGTAGGTGAAGGGGAGGAAGGCAGCAAATCACACTGCCATGTGTGTACCTATGCAACAATCTTGCATGTTCTTCACATGTACCCCAAAACCTAAAATGCAATAAAAAAAATAGAATAATTTTTTAAAAAGAAAATTAAATTAATTATTAATATATACAACAAATTATGAATGCACTATATTTACTTTCTCTCTAGGGGTCTTGTGAGACTTTTGTAAACTTAGAATTAATAATAAACCACCACTTTTCCTCTTGCTTCCAGATTCTTTTTTGTTTGGTTTCTTTTAACCCTCTTTTCTTTCTCATAAACTTCCTATTCCTTAAATTGTATATTTTTGTAAATTTTTTTTTGCTTCTGGTCATTTCTATTTGCTGACTTTTCTTGGTTTTAATCTGCAACTATTCAAAATTCAGTTTCAGTATAGTGTTTATCAATTTATTTCTGTAGTGATGCTTTTCCAATAAATTATGCAAAATTCTGCTGTTTTCTCTTCAATAACAAGAAGCATCTGTTACAAGTCAGACGCTGTCCAAATATTGGAGATTGCTAGAATAATACACACAGCCAACAATCAAGTAGATGGAAATTAAGTGCTGTCTCTGAAAAGAAAGAATATCAAAGAATTTGTGGACATACTTTAATACCACCACACAAATTAGTTAATAAACATTTAAAGGCATGGCTGATCTCAACATAAAGTATGGGAATTCCTCTGAGGCCATAAACAAAAATAAAACTGAAAGCAAGGAGATAAGGAGCTATTCTGGGACATCTGCCTATTAAAGAAACCTAGAGAAGCATTATGAAATGCACCTGTGAACTCATATCCCAGTGTCTCTTGCAAGAAAGCTAGTCTTGTAAGTATGCTGACCAATAGACTATGAATGAAAGTACAGTAGTTCCCCCTTATCTGCATTTTTACTTTCAGTAATTTTAGTAAACTGTGGTCAAGTACAGTCTAAAAATATTAAGTGAAAATGTCAGAAATCAACAATTCATGTTTTAAATTGTGTGCCCTTCTGAGGAAAGCTGATTATAACACTGAAAGACACAACCCCAATTGTCAAAATGCTGAAAGAACAAAATCCCCAAAATATCATTCTGGAAAAAATTTTTAAAAAATACTTCTAAGACATGTATTAATAATTACATTGTAAAGGGGGATTTATCTGAAAAACATGACAATATTCATAGGTCATTTTATGTGATAAAGTAGGCAATAAGAACAAACACATTTTTGCAAGCATAAACACTCAGGTATACTAACAAAGTTCCCATGGGAATAATAGTTATAAGCAGATGAACCATATTCATGAAGAAATAGGTCAAAAACAAAAACATATAAATGTGTATTGCTAGGGTTGGTAATTGTGTGCACCTAGCTTCATGACTGCAGTCATCCGAAATAACAGGGAAAATAACCTAAAGTCTTGATGAGACCTATCAAAAACTGCAATGTGTCATCCAAAAAGCCAAGATCTTGCCAAATTTTATCCTTCACAAACACAGATGTACATAAAGAACAATTCATTTATTGAAGAAGTTTAAACGTTTTTACATACATGCACAATGCTTATACTCAAATCAATGATGTGATAATGCATTTTTATGGAATCAAATTTGCAAAAAAATGTATAAAGCCAATTAGAACTCTCTACAAGTCTCTACACAATTTATAACTACAGTATTGGGAATAATGTGAAGATTAAATACATAGCATAGCCAATTGTTTTATAAGATATAAAACAATTGGTATTCCTTAATCCTGCCAAGCTGATACCTAAAATTGTCTACAAATTCACACCTTGTCAATTTGGTACCCATGCACAGATCCTTAAACCAAACAAAATTTATAAATAAAGAAAACGACAACATAAGTTCGGCCTAACATGTTGCAATTATCCTATAATTGTAGTTTTGGGGATTTTAAGCATTAGGGATTTAGACTTTAGGCATTTTGAACTTTTGAGATTTCCTTATATGGGATTATGACATTTGGGATTGTATCGTTCAGGATTATGATCAAAATTCCATTCCAAGTAGTGCGATGAAATCTCATGTCATCCTGCTCCATCCGGTCCAAGAGATAAATTATCCCTTTGTCCAGCATATTTGTGTTCTAGATGCTACTGGTCAAAAATCAATTCATAGCCATTTCTGTTATCAGATTGCCTATCATAATATTGCAGTGCTTGTGTTTAAGGAACCTTTATTTTACCTAGTAATTATCCCAAAGCAGAAGAGTAATGATGCTAGCAATTTGGATATGCCACAGAGAAGCCGAAAAATTCTTCCTTTAAGTGAAAGGTGAAAGTTCTTGACTTAGTAAGGAAAGAAAAACAATTGTATGCTGAGGTTGCTAAGAGCTATGGTAAGAACTAATCTACTTATGAAATTATGAAGAAGGAAAAAGAAATTTTTACCAGTATTGCTGTTGTACCTCAAACTGCAAAAGTTACAGCTATAGTGCATGATCATTGCTCAGTTAAAATAGAAAGAGCATGAAATTTTGGGGTAGAAGACATGAACAGAAACATAATCTCATTGACAGCAATCAGGTTCAGTACTATCTATAGTTTCAGGCATACACTGGGAGCCTTGGAATGTATCGCCCAAGAAAAAAGCAGGACTATTATAATGGGCACATTTTTAATGCCAAAATGACAAAATGAGACTCATTATGTCTTCTTCCCTTTTTCTTTTCCCTGTGTGATTGGTAACAAAGAAATCTAAAATGTCAGTTGCATGATCAAAGTTTGGATTTCAGAGTAACCATTCGAAGAACTGCCTAAAAATCCAACTAGCATTGGACTTTGCAGTAGTCAACATACTCTTTTATATTGAGCCTCTGAGATTTCAGGATTTATCACTGACAGAATACTTTGTTCAGCCAAATTAATTCAGAAAGTTGATTCATTTAATCCAGAAATTAATCCACTGCTTTGGGGTAGTGTTCTCCCATAGCAAAATATAATGTGTGTGGCAATGGCTAAGTGGTCAGTAAAGCCTTTTCTTAGAAGGGTCATCTTATAAATATATTCGACTTTGAAGACTGTATATATGGTCTCTCTTGTAACTGCTCAACCCTCCTGTAGTCAGCCATAGACAAAACATAAATGACTAAGCAAGGCTATGCTCCAGAAACAGGCCCGAGGGCAAAATTTCCCCATAGGCAGTAATGTTTTGGTGACAAAAAAATTAATAATGAAGGGTGGAAATGTTATGATCCATGTTATATGATGACAAAAGATTTAGCAAAACCACTGCTGCTATGACATGGGAGGCCAATTATGTGCCTAGTGAGTTAAGCAATCTACCAAAATTGGTTAGTGTGTGTTAATACAGGTTGAGGCTAACAATATATAGAAAGAAAAGAGTTAAAAAAAAAAAAGAATGAGTTATTCAGCAAGTAAATATGAAAAGAATATCAGGGACTTAAAGAAGTAGAGAAGCTGAGTATTTTCAGATCTCAGTAAAATAGATAAAACTTTAAATGACTTTGGACAACAAAGATCTAGAAAAGTCACTCATTTGCATAAAAGAAACCCAGAATCACAAAACCAGACAGAAAATGATCTTCACAATCACACCATTAGCAGCAGCACTGCTGAGTTGAGGGAGAAATAAGGAAACTGAAAAGCAAAACCGAAATGATCAAAAGCACATATACAGGTGCTTACCAAATTTGGGGGATCCATATTGCCAAATAAGGTATAAACTCAGATTAATTAAAAAAAAAAAAAACAAAAAAAAAACTTAGGAAGAAACTTCAAGGTACCTTTAGGCAATGAATACTGTGTAATAAAAACAAACAAACAAAACCCTCAACAACAAACATATTACCTCTCTGAATCTCTTTCCAGATGCCAGGAATTAACTACACTGCACATTGATGAAACATCTATGCAAAGCCACACCCTCAGTATTAACTAAAGAGAATAAAAATGACTGTGACGCAAAGAGAAAAATACAAGGAATATTAGTGCTGCAATGCCACATGTTCCTGCCCATCCCCATGCATGTCAGAGCTTTGAGGCACACGAAAGCAGAAAAAATTGCAAGAAATACAGAGGAGGTATGCCAGCTAAGGAGCCTGAGGACGATTTGAAGCAACCATCGACTGGAAAGATTAAATCCACACTCAATTTGAAGATACTGGAGAAGAAAAAATAAAAAGCAGATGACACAACAAACTACATGGAAGGGATTTCAAAGTGCATTTGCTCAAAGAACCAAACAGCACGGAAAGAGACACATGCAGGACTTAAAGAGACAGACTATGAGGCATCCATTTTAAAGAAGCAAACTAATATTTTAAAACCAAAACAAAATCCCTCCAAAAACGTATTAAGAGAAAACACACACACAGTTAACTTCTAAGGAGAATAACATTCACAAGAAAGGGAAGAGAACCCTCTGGTGATTAGGTGGTGAAAGAGAAAACAAGAACAAATGATAAATCCAGGGTTCTGCAAGACCAAAGAGATGTAAAATCTGACTACTAACAATCCCTTTTCCATTTCCAAAACCACACAACCAACCACAGCTGCCTTATCAGTTCTTTGCCACACTAACAGAAAATGGTGTCACTAAGAGGAGAATCATATAAGCCACCTAGATATCACTAAAAATAAGTACAAGAGAACAAATCTATAGAGAACTACTGCAGAACATCAGTCAAAAATTTACATGCAACCTAAATGAGTTGCACCTTACATTAATCCATGCCAAATGTCAAGCAAAAGATAACTATAAGTCTGTACTCCAAACAGCAGTAAAAGTATTGAAACAAGTATGTGAAAATATGGAAAGCCACCTTGAATCAGAAATTAAGTCTACAAGTCAAAAGAGATTAAAAAGAAGAAATTATTATTATTATTTCAAAAAGTATGAGTTATATTCAAACAGATGATAACTGGGAAAATTTCAGAAAATGCAAGCAATTAAGATATAAATATACATACATAAATAAATATATACATATATATATATATATTCCATGAGGAGAAAATGAATATATACATATTATTTATTCTAATAACAGGGAAATAATACAACTAAAATTGGAAAGAGATAAAAGAGAAAAAAAGGAAAACATGAAAAGCTATTATGTAAGCAATAGGTATATATTAAACAACACCCTCTCCCACCCAAAAAACCTGATAATGCAGATAGTACAATGTTAAATAAGGAAATAGGGGACTAGTCATCAAAAGAGATTTAAGTACAAAGATGGTCCCAACAATAAACCTTTCAATCTTCTTGACTATCCAATTTTATTAAATGAAAGGGCAGAGAATGCATTTCCTATCAAGAAACATAGCCAATAGAACAAACAGCACATAATTATAAATTACAGTTGAAACTAAACCTATCAGTACCAAAAACAAATATGAACAGGCTTAATTTCCTCATAAAGAGAAAAAAATATTTTCAATTTGGTACACACACACACACACACACACACACACACACACACACACTCTCACACTGTCACAGTATTCTCAAGGTTAAAAAGTAAACTATCCAGTAATATCTGACAGAATAAGTTTTATATTGTATGGGGTTAACACATTTGTGATGTTGGTGATTTTTAAAAATTTCCCTTTGTCTTACAGGGCATTTTAGTTATAACTTCATAATCAGAAAATGTAACTTCATAGATTAACCGAGAGAACCATATGACAGTGCAGGTTCATTAGTGTGGTATTCCCAAGAGCAGCTATTATTTTCAACTGAGCATTGATGTCTTTCTGGGCAACAAAACATTTTTGATTTATTTAGATGTATTTGGTTCTCTCATCTGAGACTTGTGAGATTCAGTCTCCATATGTGCTTCCATCTCCTTTTCTGCACCATGCCCAATCATAAGTGTTCTGTTTTTGTTATATATGTCTTTCCATCTGTCATTAAAATAACACAGTCATTTCACTTTTTCAGTGGTGCCTGGGTCATGCAGGCGTTAGTGTTGTAATCATTTGGACTTTTTTTTTTCTTAACTCTAAGAAAACATGGCCTCAATAATCCCAATGTTACAAAGTAAACTAGCATTATCTTCATACAAACTACAGCAGTTAATCCACAAACTTAAGGAACATCTGCTGTCATTCACAATGATCACACAGTAAAGTTGCCCACTTAAAGTGGTATTATTCGAAGAGATAAAGCAATGGATAATCATTACTGTGAGCTTCAAAACATGGTTGCCCCATCAGTCATCAGAAACACCAGAAACAGTGCTTACAGCAGGTGGAAAATCTAAATTGCATTCATTTGACACTAAAATGGACTAAGATGCTTCTACAAAGCAATGTATCAGAAGAAAAAAATAAATTTAAAAGTATGCCAGGACTCATGCAGTAAAACCCCTTGGGTTTAGAATTCTGACATTTTTAATTGAAACTAGGGTTGCAAGAAAGAAAACTGAAAAATACCCATTTCATAAGTAACTCTGGGAAATTTAGGATCATGTAAGCACACTAGCATATACCCCTCTCACAGTGCAACATAAGAAGGAGTGAAGCATTGTCCTTTTGAAGAGAACACCTTGTAGCTCAGACAAGTTACTTCATTATATTGGATAGAAAACAATTCTACTCTGCCTGAGAGTTTTTTTTTTTTTTTTTCAGAGAAACAGAAAACACTAAAAGGTTGAAAGACAGCATTAGAATAGTACAAGTACAGGGTAACTGAGCACCCGCACATGGCATCCCTGAGTCTCAGCTGGGACTGAAGTAGAAAGAACATTAAGAAATGGTAGCCAGACACCACAGAAAACAACAACGACAACAAAAAAAAAACAGCAAGTTTTGATGTAGGTGGTAGTGCCTGGTAGAACCTCAAAAGTACTCATCGGCAAAGGACACGAATAGACACTTTTCAAAAGAAGACATTCATCTGGCCAACAAGTATATGAATAAATGCTCAGCATCACCTATCATCAGAGAGATGCAAATAAAATTTAGATATCTTACAACAGTCAGAACAGCTGTTACTAAAAAGTCAAAAAATAACAGATGTTGATGAGGTTGTGGAGAAAAGAGGATGCTTCTGCACTGCTGATGAGAATATAAACTATAAAGTCACCAAACTGTGGAAAACACACAACTGTTTTCCACAGTCTGGTGACTTCTCAAAGAACTTAGAACTACCATTTAATTCAGCAATCCCATTATTGAGTTTATACCCAAGGGAACATAAATCATTCTACCATAAAGACACATGCATGCATATCTTTATTACAGCACTATTCACAATAACAAAGACACGGTTCAGCCTAAATGTCCATCAGTGGTAGACTGGACAAAGAAAAGGTAGCACATATATGCCATGGCATACTAAGCAGCCAAAGAAAGAATGGGATCAAGTCCTTTAAAGCAACATGGGTAGAGCTAGAGGCCATTATCCTAAGCAAACTACTACAGGAACAAAAAAAACAGATACTGCATGTACTCACTTGTAATTGGAAGCTAAACATTGGGTAGACATGGACATAAAGAAGGCAACAGCAGACACTGGGGTCTAGGTGAAGTTGCAGGGTGGGAGAAGGGTGAGGATCAGAAAACTACCTATTGGGTACTATGCTTATTACCTGGATGACAATCTGTACACCAAACTTCACAATATGCAATTTACCTGTATAATAAACCTGCACATATACACTTGAACCTAAAATCAATGGCCAAAAAATTTAAAAATTAAAATAAGATAAATAAGTAAAAATGGAACAACTATGGCAGCAAAAGTGAATGATCTGAAGCATGGGTTTCCACCCTGTCCACAGCCTGTTAAGAACCAGGCCATGCAGCAGGAGGTGAGCGGCAGGTGAGCCAAGGGAAACCTCGTCTGTATGTCCAGCAGCTCCCCATTGCTCGCATTACCACTTGAGCTCCACTTCCTATCAGTGGTAGCCTTAGATTCTCACAGGAGCGCAAACACTTCTGTGAACTGTATACGCAAGGGATCTAGATTTTGTGCTCCTTATGAGAATCTAATGCCTGATGATCTGTCATTGTCTTCCATCACCCCCCTAGTTGAAACTGACTAGTTGCAAGAAAACAAGCTCAGTGCTCCCACTGAATCTACATTCTGGTGAGTTGTATATTTCATTAAATATTATGATGTAATAATAATAAACTGCACAATAAATGTGATGTGCTTGAATAACCCTGAAACCATCTCCCCGACGCTGTTCCGTGAAAAAATTGTCTTCCATGAAAACAGGTCCCTAGCAGCAAAAATGTTAGGGATGGCTGATCTGAAGCATTTGTATTAATATGATTATATTAAAAATACAGTTTTCAGTAAAAACTTAAGTTACAGAAGATCATACACAGTGTAATACCAACTATATACAATGCTAAAATAGGAAAAGTTATACATGCTGTTAGGAACACAGACATATTTGGTAAAAGTATGACATCATGCAAATATAAAGCACCAGATTCAGTGTTGCAGTATCTCTGGGAAAAGAAGGGAACGTGATTGAAGAAGATTACACAAGAGGTTATAACTGTGTTGGTTATGTTTTCTTCTAGAGCTGTGTGATGGGCACACAGGTATTTGTTATATTATTCATGTGGTGCTTCGTAAATGTTTCATGATATAAAATGTAAAGGTAATACATATTCCTCATGAAACCAAAAGAAAAAATAGATGCCCATCCAAAGCTACAGTGCCAAGCAGATGACCTTGCTCTAGATTAACATCATGTACTTATGACAATTCGTAAAGATATTTCTTATTTTCAGTGGTTTGTGAAATAAAATTATTAGTGCATTTTTCTCCTTCTCTGGCCATAAATTAGTAACTCAGTCTGGTGAGATGCTTCTTTAAGTTGATGCTAATTCCCATGGAAGTGGCAGTGTACAGGGTAGAAGCAGCATGTGGAGAGCTGGGCAAGAGATCAAGCTCCTTTTGATGAAAGCCTAATGGTTTTCTGCAACCTCAGAGGAAATCAGTTGCACGTCAGTGATGTGGAATGAAATGTTTAATGAAGCTGTCAATGCGGTTGCCAGACGATCCTGTAGGTCTTCTGTGTGTGGCCCACCCTTCTTAGACACTGCAGATGATTATTCTAAATTGTCACTGGATTTAAAGGGGTATAATTTTCCAAAGTGTTAACTATTCTTTGCAATTACTCTTGGGTACATAAAGTTATTGGAGTAAGAGGATTTGATTGGATTAATTTATCTTAAATTTAAAGAAAACCTTTTATGTGAAGTAGTTGAAATCAGTAAAGCCTATCCTGTTTTTTTCAATTAATATAGCATTCTCTATGTGTGTCTACATAATTCTTTTACGTGACAGATTACTCATTTCATTAGCTGGTTACTGTATTTTTTATTTTAACATTTTTGGTTACATTTCTCATATTTCTCTCAGTATTTTCAAGTCTCTGATTTCTAGCAGAGTTAAATATAATACAATTTATAGAGCCTATTTGAAGATATTCATTTATTCAATAACAACAATGTATGTATTCCAAGCACAACTGCATGTAAGTTAGGCATTAAATAAATGGCATATTTTTTAAAACCTCCATCTTTTATATTGATTGAAAATATTTCCCACCAATCCATTGGGGAAGTAGAAGAAGCAGCTATAAGAAAAACAGAAAGGTTGAAGGAGAAAGAAACAAGAATCGGATTAGGGCTAGAACTTTGTAGACTGTTAAAACCTTTGTGGATTTCTTACCCCAGCTTCACCTATGTTACTGCATAAAGCATGTCATCCTCAAGAATTCTAAAGCAAAATATCCAGTTGACGAGTGTTTAAATAAGTATTAATGTTCTAGTAGTGAAGCGCCCACTACATTAGTCAGTGTTCAAAGTGTTTATAGTTAACTTGGGCTGGTAATCATCACATACCTCCTTCTACTTAGCAGAAGTAAATGCTCAATAGCAGGGCAGAATCAAGCCACCCTGCCTGAAATTTGAATCATGACTCTGCTAGTTAATTGAGAAATACATTAGCCTCTCTTTGCCTTTATTCCCTCAGTTTTAAATGTGAGTAATAACAATGCTTACATCATAAAATTGTTTCTAACATTCATTAAGTTGATGTACCTAAAATATCTCAAACATGACTAGGCACAGAGGAAACTTTACAAAGCATTAGGTTTCTATGATTAAGAGGTAATTAAAATGTAATAAAAGTTTGTCTACCGTATCACAAATCATGAAGGAGAATCAATTTTCTGAATATAATTCCAACAATGGTAACTCTATTTACATATAATAGAACAACCTCTTGGAGGTCTGTTGTTAAATAAAATCACATATACATGATGACAGAAAAGTGAAGATCTGGTTCACTCCCAAATTTCTTTAATAATATTTTGGCACAAGGTCTGTCAAGAAACATAAATTAGTTTTACTTTGCTTTGCTTTATTTTACTTCGTTTGAGTAGTGGTTTTTTTCTTGGTCCCTTTTTTTATAAAGCTAACTGATATTCCTGAGGCCTTGAAACTTCCTTTGATAGGATCTAGCACACTGATATGTAGAGGATAGGTACTGTTTTTCTGTAAAGCACCAAGGACTAAACATATTGTATCAGAACTGCACTCCTTGCCTAGAGGGATAGAAGAGTAATAGAACTAGGATAATACTGAGCAATTTTTAGAAACTTGGTAGCTTTAAAAATATTTCTGAACTTTTTTTTTTCTTGTCTGGCTACTGCCTAGACTCAGATCTTACCTAACATCCATAGCATATTAGAAGACATAAGCCAAAAACATTTCCTGAAATTGTAATGGTTTAAAAATCTTAGACTTGTTCTTTATTCTCATATGGTACTCCTGGAACCAGGGGCCAAATGTTACATTGTGAATAGATCTAATACCTGTAATTGATAAATAGAAATTCATCAATATGAGAACTTACACATTCTTAAAGATACTATTAGAAAAATAAAAGGACAAGCCACAGACTAGGAAAAATGTTTGAGAAGCTTATATCTGATTAAGGAGCTGTATGCAAAATATACAAAGAAATTTCTAAGCCCAATAATGAAAAAAAAAAGCCCAAAAAATTTTAGGGGCAAAAATTTGAACATGAACTTAACTAAAAAAGAGATTGTGTAGCAAATAAGCACTCAAAAGATGCCCTACATAATTCCTTAGCAACAAATTGAAACCACATTAAAACATAATTATTATAATTATATTAGAACCTATTAGAATATCTAAAATTAAAGCCTGACCATAGCAAGCATTGAGAATATAGAGAAACTGTAAGTCTCATTGTACTTGGTGGGAATTTAAATAGTGCAATTTCCCTAAAAAAATTTCTGGCAGTTTCTTTAAAAGTTAATTATGCATGTATCATATGGTCCAGACATCCTACTTCTAAGGATATACCCAAGAAAAAATAAAGCAAATATCCATACAAATATATGTACACTTATGTCCACAGCAGCTTAATTTGTAATAGCCAACACTAGAAACAATCATATGTTAACAGATAAATTGATAAAGCAACTGTGGCATATTTATATTCATTAATAGTGAATAATACAATTCATTATTAGCAATACAAAGAAATGAACTATTGATATATGAGGCAATATGGATGTAGCTCCAAAGTATTATGCAAAGTAACAGAATCCAGGAAAAAAAATATACATGTTATATAATTTATAAAGAGTTCTAGATATGGAAATTAATCAAAAGTGACAGCAGATTCGTGGTTCTCTGGGAATGGAAAGAGAGTGGGATGGAAAGAATAGAAAATGGTCCTAGTGAACTTTCCTGGTGATGGAGCTGTTCACTTCTTGATTGCAGTCATTGTTTCATGGGAGTACACATATGTCAAAACTTATCAAATGATGCTATTTAATTTGTTCAACTGATTGTATGTTAAATATATGACAATAAGTATTAAGAAAACAAAAACTTAGACACAGATTTAGAGGTAAGTGGAGGAAGAACTCTTTAAGAGATGCCCAGTGTGGCCAATTATTTTCATATAATTATGTTTAATAACCATTCCTCAGAACTACAATTTCACTTAATTCTATGAACATGTATTTCATACAGTATTGAGCATTCTCTCAGTGCCAGCTGCTGTGCCAGAAGCTGATAATTTAAAAAGGCAATAGTGTTTTGTGAAATATGTTAGCGTACTGGTTAGCAGCACTTATTTACAACCATACTGACTTGGGCTTGCTACCCAGCACCACCCTTCCTCACCTGAATCATCATAGGTTCAGTACACAAACTATCCAAGCTTTAGTTTCTTAAAGTGTAAAAGCAGATTAAATATAATAATGCATATGCTAAATAATGCTTAGGGCATGCTATGTATTCAATAAATTATTATTGCTATATTACTATTAAAGAAACAATGTTCTCAACCACCTCATCAAGACTTCAGAGAAGTAATAGAAAAAAAATTCTATTTTATTTAGAGATCATTAAGGATTTTCATAGACTTAATTCTAACAACAGAAGCTATAATAATTTATCAGCCTAAAAACATATTTTCTGGAAATCTATCTTTAATATCCCATTCTTCAGTGGCCAAAGAAATCCAATATTCCTTTAAAATGTTAAAACAGAACACATGAAACCAACTAGTGCTGTCTTAGTTAGCAAACTGCAATTCAATTACTCACATGCAAGATGAAGAAAATAGAATGCTGAAACCCGTTTTTAAAGGCCTTCTATAAAATGTAGCAAAGATCACCTGGTGTTTCAAAGTTGTGACTAAGCCAAAGCATCTAATATACATTCATAATGCATTTTTTAAAAAAAATTCGATTAGGACATAGAATGTCTCTATTGGCAATCTTCAGAGTTTTCTCAACAATGTTTACATTTTAAACCCTTAAACGATTGCATTGCTGATCATCATCTTTGAGGAAGACAGAGTGAAAAAGCAAATAGAAAAATAAAATCCTTCTTTAAAGTATGTTTTTCCTTTGGGAAGATCAGCAGGGAAGAGATACTGTGAAAGACTTAGCCTTGGCTGCCATGCAGATTCCATTATCTCTGTCTTCAGAATTTCCAGGCTAATCACTGATTTTAGTCACCATAAAGGACAACCATCAAAGGCAAATATTTTTTTTTGTACAATAACTGATTCCTACAAAATACTGCATTCAAGACCTTTTTCAAATTTGTAAGCTCTTTGATGTCAAGACCTAGAGATGGTCTGAAAGAGTAAACAGTAATTTGGTATTTTAAAGCTGCATTACACGCTGCCTGATTGAGTCTTCCCCATGCTGTCACCCTGTTTCACTGATGGAGCACAAGCAACTCCTGGCACTCATTGTTAGGGCTTTTTTGGGTGGTAAATTGAGCTAGTATACTGGCCAAGGGAAAGCATTACCTAGGTACAACATCTCAGATATTTGAGACTTACAGAAGAAATAATTACAGATGCAATAGGATTGGTTAATTCTAAATTTCATTGATATTGTCAAGAAAGATAAAACAAAATGCTGAAGGCAGGTTTCAAGCATTTTAAAACCAAGTATGACAGCCAGAGAGCCTATTCGGTAGCATACAAGGCTCTCATCTCTTTTATCAGGAGTGTAAAAAAATTCTATCCTAGGCAGAAGGCCAAACCCAGGCTATAATAGTTTGAGTGGCTAAGCTTGGAAAGGTTAAATTGTTACTGAAACACCAGAGTTTTAGTCGAGGTCCACATAGAAAGCCAGTCATGGAGGCAGTATTTCCAGAGAAGGTTTTATTTGGGTGTTGCAGCCAGAGGAGTAAGAGATGAGTCTCAAATCTATCTCCCCAGCTGACTGACCTGCTATATAAAACAGGTTTATATAGCAGGGAAAAAAATGCAGCTCTATGTGGGAAAATGGGAATTAGGGAGGGATAAGAAAGAGTTGGTGACAGTCAGCAGGTGGTGGGTTAGGCAACCATGCCAGATGAGGTTTCTGGTGTCTCCTTGTCCAGATGCAGTGATCTGGTGAGTTTCAGTTTCTTGATACTATCTGGGAAGCCTGATGGTTTGTTTCCCGATAAAGGAACTTAGATAAAACAAGTGTAAGTTTTTCAGTTTTAAGATTAGGAGGATCAAGTTCTATGTTTACTCAAAACCTGTAAACGTCAGTTCCATGGAACAATTGGGCTGGTTTCAAATGGGTAAAGCCAGGCAAGTCATGTAGGTAAACATCAAAGTCCTGGTTGGGAAAACCTGGAAGCCTGAAACATTGAAGGGAAGCATCTGGAAGAAATACCCTAAGATTGTAGGCGCTCTAGATTTCTCTGAAATATCTGAGCCTGTGGAAGTGGCTAGAATCTTCTATTAAGAGCTACCACTTCTCCATGTTGGGAAACTGCAGAGACCTCTTGCCCTCAAGGCAACAGATTTCACCCTAAGGATCTTTCCATTTCTCTTTCTGACTAGTAGGCATATATCTAATGTTAAATTATGGCACAGATGGGCTGGGGACCTACTCTGGCTCCTAAGGGAGGAAAGGTCCTACATCAAAAAACAAAAACAAAACAAAAAACTGTAAGACTTATTGTACCTTCAAGAGCTGGAGGAATATGCATGAGAATAGAACAGACTCTTAAGAGTGTTTTTTCTAGGAGTTCATGATAAAAAAAATAATAATAGGAAAGAACTACAGATTTGGAAACACTCTCCTGAGATATATAATTTTTAACAAACAAAGACCTTCCGAGTTGATTCCTCATAACATGGAAAAAGTGAATAGAAGGCTTATATTAATGAAGTTTAATTGCCAGGACGGGTGGTGGAAGAGAAAGTTAAAGGCTCAGATATTGAGCACTCTTGAATAAATAGGCTATAAATGTTCAGAACATTCACCAGATAATTTTGTGCTGGAATACACAAAGCCACAAAGAATGCTGTTGGGAAAGAGGCATAAACGAGTTAACCAGCTCTCCTTCTCTGTAGACCAGAGCTGAAGGCAAGAGAGGCCTTTATAGAGCTTGGCTTGCTGATAGTAATATGGAGGTCATAAGACACTTAGCATTAAATAAGAGTACTACTAAGCTTGGACAAACATTAACAACTGTGAGAGAGAAATTTGGTCATGCCAATAAGAAGTCTTGAGACACTGTCCGGTTTACAGCCCTACATCATCCAGTTTGCAGCTCTACATCATTTTATAGACTTGGAATCCTTCACTTGACTGGAATTCTTTCATACCTGGAACTCTGCTTTCTTCAAAATAGAAGGACCTTGCAAAACCATAGCAGGTATACATGATAGTGTTTCCTCAGTCATTCTCCAGTGGTATGGACTTTTATTCAGGTAACTGTATACCAGAGAAAAAGACGACGCCTATGTATTTTGAGGAATGTTAGAAATAAGACCTGAATTGATATTAACCACCAGAGAATCAAAGTATCACCTTGGTCCTGCTGCTACGGTGGGGGCCGGAGATTATTTAAAAACCTGTTAAAAAACAAAATCCTGGACAACATCTGACTTCATATGGGTCCTGAGTCTGTGGATCCACACAGTAAGCATTTCCCCAGTTCCTGAATATATAATTGAAACTGACATGCTTGGTAGATAGTGCAACTTTCACATTGAGTTCTTGGCCCACAGAGTAAGAGCTATCATAGTGAAAAACACAAATAGAAGCCTCTAATGCTACCCTCATTTAGTCAAAATAGTAAATCCAAAACAGTATCTGGATAGACGCAGCAGCAATTAGTGCTACACTTAAGCATCTGGAGGATTTGGATTAATTATCAGTTTTGATTGCCAGTTTTGTACTTTATTTTACCATCTCATTTTTATGTCTATCAGCTTCTCATTGTTGTCCCATTTGCTGCCTTTTGAGAGTAAAATGGCATTTTCTAAATTAACAGATGTTTTGGAAAATATCAATTTTATTTCTAATATTTTAATGCATACCTCTGCATTTTAGTGGGCATACTTATCTTTTAAAGTCTAAAGCTATCCATGCTGCCTTCTTCTTCAACGTAAACATGTTAGCAACCTTATGGCACCCACTCAATATCCTCAGTATTTTATTATTTCTCTTAGCTTTAATTTTTTTTTTTACAGCAAAAACAGGCATTAGTTTTACAGTCAACAGTAAATTAAATTTACCAACAAATCTTATCAATTACCAAATGAAAACTCTCATTACTTTGTATGTCTTACATTTCCCTTTTATCATTTTCCTTTTCATAGAAATTCATTTTTAAGATTTAATAATGTTCTGTTACTAAAAATGTCATAGTGTTTATATGTTTCAGTATATTTAACTTACTCTTGAATAATCATTTAGCTGGGCATATGTTTCAAAATTGATAGTTATTTTTCTGCAAAACACTGAACATATTGTTTTATTGCATTCTAGCTTGTTATTGGTAAAGAGAAGTTTGTTGTTTAATTCTATTTTGTCAATCATCTGCCAGCTTTTGAAATGTTTTCTTTAACCTTGATAGTCTGTAGTTCGACTGTATGTTCAGATGACACTTGTTTCTGTGTTTTTAATTTTTATCTCAGAACTCTAGGAGATATCAAATAGCACTCTAACTCTCTTTAATATTTAAAACTTCTCACCTTTTTAAAAATATTGCTTTTTAGTTTCTATTTCTGGAATTGTTGGAATATTTTTAACTCCATGACTCTTATTGATTCATTTTTTGCATTCTTTTCCATCAGAGATGTGTTCTAGAGGAAACCATTAGTAATATATTCCTACTTGCTTTTTCTAGTTTGTCATCTAGAGTTTTTTCTGCCTCTTGAATTTTTTTGTTTAATAAGTATATTCTTTTATTTCCAAGGTTCATTTTGTTCTCTCT
>NW_016107341.1:1043938-1079647 GCF_001604975.1 Cebus imitator
AGAGAGAGAGAGAGAGAGAGAGGGAGAGAGAGAGGGAGAGAGAGAGGGAGAGAGAGAGGGAGAGAGAGAGAGAATGTGTGTGTCTTGCTCTGTTACCCAGGCTCTGGAATACAATGGTGCTATCTGGGCTCATGGCAACCCCCACCTCCAGGGCTCAAGCAATTCTCCTGCCTCACACTCCTGAGTAGCTGAGATCTCAGACACATGCCCCACACCTCGCTAATTTTGTATTTTTGCTAGAGACAAGGTTTCACCATGTTGCCCAGGCCGGTCTTGAACTCCTGAGCTCAAGCAATCCAACTGCCTTGATCTCCCAAAGTGCTGAGATGACAGACATAAGCCACCCTGACTAGCCATTTCTCTCTTTTTTTTTTTTTAATGTGATTTATGTCATTGAATAGGCTGAAAGTCTCATTTTAAATATTAGATTGCCCTATAAAGTTGATCTTATTTCAAACATTTTTTTTCAGTTGTTGCTTTAACTTTTCTTAGTATGCTACTTCTTCATATTTCCCCCAATATTAATTTACCAATTTAAGGTATCTATGTTAACGTCATTAGATTCTTGGTCTTCATGAGTTTTAGAATTTGGGTGAGTTTATTTCGTTTCTTATTCTTACTCTATTAGCTCATTTTCTGCACCCTTGTCTCTATCTAGTAATTCCGGACTTACTTCGAGCTCCTCAACTTTCTCAGACTCCAAAAAATGGGTCTTAAAATAGGGATTTAGGGTACATTTTACAAAATTTGAATATATAATACATCCATTAATTGTACCAATGCTTCCCATAACAATAGTGTATCTGTGCTGTACAACCTCACTAGGTCCACACTTTCGTATAAATACATAAGTCTAGACATTTATAGAATGTTAGTGTTTTCTTTCCTTTTCTTTGGTGGGCAGGCTGGGGTTAGATATGCTAGCTTATTAAAAGTTCAGTTTATTAAATTTTAAAAAATACTAACAAGTGTGTTCTTTTCAATAATATTCATTTGTAAAGAAAAGAAATTCCCAAGTAACGAAGTGATATTTGAATGAATTTGTGATAAAAATAAACTTCCATCCAATTTTTAAAATAGATTAGGGAAAAAAGAGCACAAAGCCTATTTCATTCTGTGAACACCAAGAGAAACTCTCTAGGTCTAATATGTCTTGTGTCTCATATCTAGGTAAGATGAGGAAAATTAGATAAGGTCCCCCCACAAAAACAACCAGTAGAAATTTTGAAAACTGACATGAGAAGAAAACCTCTGAAAATAAGTTTCTTAGACTAGAGATGCGTTAATTGAAGGAGGATTGTTAAAAAAAAATTTAGATGGAATCAAATTTACATTTGACTGTGACAATTTACAATCAGTTCATGAGACTAAATAGAGAAAAGGGAAGAAGTGAGGAAAGGAGGAGAAAGGGAAGAAGAAAATATGGATGAAAGATAGGAAGGGAATTTAGTGACGGACAAAAACTCCCTAACTCTAACGATTGTGAGTTAGTATAAAATCTCATTTACTGGGGATTATTTAGAAAAGTATAATCAGCTCTCTTTCTGAGCTAGTTTAAATGTACTTATATAGAAGCCTTAGCCGGAAGCCAACTTACTGAAGTTCTTTCTAGGTTAGTCATCCTCTATCATACCTTGGAGCTAGCCATAGTGCCCCAAAAAAGTCTTCAATTTCCGCATGTTCTAGGCATGAAAGTTGGAACTAGTTTTGCTGAGATTCACACTTCAGTATTACTGATATAAGAAGTCTGTGAGCACATATAAACCTTTGGATACTGATTTAAACTGTACACTGGGGCTTCTAGGGTTGTCTGCTACTTAATTAGACCTTCCGCATAGGAAAATAACAATAAGCTCGTGTCCCATCTCCAACAGATGCCTGAGCCAGATGCTCAGAAAAACTCACACTACATTTCCTATAATGTTGTCTATTGCTCATTTTTAGTGTCAAAGAAGACTTTCTGAGAATACTTTGAGAATTTACAATAAAAACAAATACAACATGAATAAAAGGACCAACCTCTATTTCACTATTTTTGTTGCATATGCTTTCTTATGAATATTCTGTTATACTTTACTTTTCTCACATTTTAAATTCCACCTAGTTCTTCTGGTCATTCTTAATTGGATTTAATGTATAATGAAAAGGTACATTAAATCCCTGATCATCTGTCTAGATAATCCCTGATTATCTAGAGAACTGTGTAATGCCTGAAATTCCAGGGTCAGACCTGAATCTGTTCACCTCAGGGAAGACTTTGATAAATGTGATGTTGAGGGCACTGACACCTGATGTGTTGAAGAAAGAGGGGAAAAAAAAGAAAATTCCTACAAGAATGTGAAGATTTTGAAGAAAAAATAAGACTAATGATAAGTTATATCCACTATGTTATTTTCCTCAAGGCAGTCTCAGTACAGCTTCCCAGGAGGGCATTAAAGAGAACTCAAGAAAAAGGAGGAAGGACATCCAGCCAGACAGACCGTAATCTGTCCCATTTATTTAGAATCACCACAAATTGGTCATTAAAAAATACCAACAATGTCATTATTTGTTGTCTAATATTACCTCTGATAAAAGAGTACATACAATAAAATTTCCCTAGAATTAGGTGAAAGTCTGCATTTGGCAGCATCTTGGAATTGCAGTCACATTCTTACTTAATAGATGCAGGAACAAAGAGTGAAGAGCAGTAAAGAGAAAGAAGACTTTGAAATCAAATAATTAGATTTTTGTCCCTTACTAGCTATGTTACCAGTTTCTCTTCAGCTCTCTTATGTGATAGTTACATGGAGAGTATAACAGCTAACAGAAAATCTTTGCTAAATTCCAGTGATAAAAATATGCCAAGATATAACACCCTATTTTCAGCACAATTGGTGATCATTATACATTAGTTTCTTGCCAGTACCTCCAACCACACCTCCAAACTTTTCTGTCAAGGATTTTTTGTATGGCCCATTATCTGTAGCATATGTGCCCTGTATATGATGTACTAGTCATGTGAACTAATGACATTCCATCTTTGGATATTTAAATTATCTTAATTTTCTATCTTATGTTTTACATGAAATTCAATATCCTCTCAAAAATTTCAAAAAGGTTACACTCAAGGTTATGTCTGGTTCCTAGTTTATGCCCCAATGTGTACTCGCAACTTCCCTTGCATCTCACCATCTGCTGCCATTAATTTCTCTCTACTCGGTGCTAATCCATATACCCAACAAATTCCTTAATTTCTACCAAAAAAAAAAACAATTATATAAGCCACAGAGATAAGCATACTACAGCGATAACATAAAGTTGAATAAAAAATATCCCTATGTGATAGTCAATTTTCTACATCAATTTGATTGCGTTAAGGAATGGATGGACTGATATCTAGTTAAACACTGTTTCCAGGTGTGTCTATGATGGTGTGTCTGGATGAGATTTGTATTTTTTTTAATTTTTATTTTATATTTTTATTGCATTTTAGGTTTTGGGGTACATGTGAAGAACATGCAGGATTGTTGCATAGGTACACATGTGTCAGTGTGATTTGCTGCCTTCCTCCCCATCACCTATATCTGGCATTTCTCCCCATGATCTCTCTCCCCAATTCCCCACCCCCCGCTGTCCCTCCCCTAGTTCCCCCAACAGACCACAGTGAGTGATGCTCCCCTCCCTGTGTCCATGTGTTCTCACTGTTCAACACCCACCTATGAGTGAGAACATGCAGTATTTGATTTTCTGTTCTTGTATCAGTTTGCTGAGAATGATGGTTTCCAGGTTCATTCATGTCCCTACAAAGGACATGAACTCACCATTTTTGATGGCTGCATAATATTCCATGGTGTGTATGTGCCACATTTTCCCTGTCCAGTTTATCATGGATGGGCATTTGGGTTGGTTCCAGGTCTTTGCTATTGTAAACAGTGCTGCAATGAACATTCGTGTGCATGTGTCCTTATAGTAGAACAATTTATAATCCTTTGGATATATACCCAGTAATGGGATTGCTAGGTCAAATGGAATTTCTATTTTTGGGTCCTTGAGGAATCACCACACTGTCTTCCACAATGGTTGAACTAATTTACACCCCCACCAACAGTGTAAAGATGTTCCTTTTTCTCCACATCCTCTCCAGCATCTGTTGTCTCCAGAATTTTTTTTTTTTTAAGACAGAGTTTTGCTCTTGTTACCCAGGCTGGAGTGCAATGGCGCGATCTCGGCTCACTGCAACCTCCGCCTCCTGGGTTCAGGCAATTCTCCTGCCTCAGCCTCCTGAGTAGCTGGGATTACAGGCACGCTCCACCATGCCCAGCTAATTTTTTGTTGTTTTAGTAGAAGAGACGGGGGTTCACCATGTTGACCAGGATGGTCTTGATCTCTTGACCTCGTGATCCACCCGCCTCAGCCTCCCAAAGTGCTGGGATTACAGGCGTGAGCCACCGCGCCCGGCCTTCTCCAGATTTTTTAATGATTATCATTCTAACTGGCGTGAGATGGTATCTCAATGTAGTTTTGATTTTCATTTCTCTAATGACCAGTGATGATGAACATTTTTTCATATGTTTGTTGGCCTCCTGTGTGTCTTCGTATTTGAATCACTGAACTCAGTAGATTCTTCTCCCCAAAGTGGGTGAGTTTCATCCAATCCACTGAGAATCTGAATAGAACCAAAGACGGAGGAAAGATCTTTCCCTTCTTTTCTTTCTCATTACAACATTCAATCTTCTCCTTAACTTGGATATTTACACCATCAATTCTGCTGGTTCTCAGGTCTTTCAGACTCAGATTGAATTATACCACTGACTTTCCTGGATCTCTAGCTTGCAGAGGGCACATCACAGGACTTAGCGTCCACAACTGTGTAAGTGAACTGCTCATAATAAATTTCCTTCTGAAAATATCTCTATAAAAACCCATTAGTTTTATTTCTCTAGACAACCCTAATACATACTGCTCCTATGCTTCCTTTTAACTCAGTTCAAAGCTTCTTACTGGACATCCTTCTCCTCAATGTTCTGCCTCTAACTCCATTGCTCAGCCTCTTTTTCCCTATTCATCTTTCTTCATTATTCTCCTTTGTTTTTTCCACCTCAGAATTTATGTTCATTTCCTAGTGTTCAGGTATCTTTTGTGTATTTTTCCAATCTGCTCCTTCAAGAGCTTATCTTCCGCTCCTCTATTAGCTTAGCAGAGCACATTCAGTTCTTTCTTCACTGAGAGGAACTTTGACTCAACTACAAAAATTGGGTTTTCATGTCACTAAAGGAGTACTGAATATACATATTGAAATAAACAGTATTAATTTGTTAATATTACTGAAAACATTGAACTGAAGTATATTTTCCATAGGCTAGCAATATAAGGTGCATTCCTTTTTTTTTAAATACCCTTTCTCTTTATTCTGTTGTTATTCCATAGCTGAAGCACTTTGAGCATTCATGGATTTTTGTCTAATCTTTAAATTTTACTTTAACCTTTGATATTCTATCCTGAGTCTTTATACAAGAATAAATTCTAACTTATGTTCACAACTAGTCTTTCTACCACAGAACCCTCAATACTAGAGACTTCAAGTGTTTCTCTAATGCAACTCGACTGCGACCTGTATGAGGGCTGTTATTATGTTCATTGCTAAATCCCTGGAAATACATAAGGTGTTTTATATTTGTGTATTGTGCGTGTACATGTGTGTTTCTACAAATGAGTGAATATTTGAATCAACTATCTCATTTGTCTGACAATAATGATACAATGTCTTGATTATCTATTACTATGTCACAACTTCCATCCCAAAAAGTATAATGGCTTATACACAAATTATTTCTTGTGATTCTGTGGGTTAATGGGGCTCAGTTGGACATTTCTCAGTTGGATTTCTCTAATGCTACTGCAAGATGCAGGCTGGGGCTAGAGTTATCTGGAGACTCAACTGAGGTGTATGGGCAGTATGGCCTCTTCACTCATATCTAGCCTTTCAATGTTCCTCCATGTGATCTCCATCCCCAGAAGGTTCTTGGATTTCTCTATTGGTAGTTCGGGACTCTAAGATATTAAGAAAGATGCTGCTTATTTCCTGAAAGATCTAGCATGGAACTAGCATATCACTTCTGCCATAATATATTGGTCAGAAAAGTCAGAGGTATGTTAGCCTAGATTTAATGGGAGGGAACTACACCCCACTTCTCAATGGCAAGAGCAGCAAGGAATGAGTTACCACCTTTCATTAACAGCACATACATTAAGTCCTTGCTAGGAATTAGGTTCTAAGCCTGGGAAACTCTGAGCCTCTAAGAGCCCAGGGAACTCAGACAGCAAAGTTTGAGTAAGGAGACCAAATCACCCATCCTCATTCATCATGTTTATTATTTTGCCTATAGCTAAACCTGTCTTTAATTTTAAAATTGAGATTTTTAAAAAGAAAAAAAAAATCTCATCTAATGCCCATAATGATTTATTGAGATACATACTACTATTTCTGCAGTCACACAGCCAGTGAGTCGTTGAGTGGGCTATTTTTATGGTCTGATTGAATTTAATGTTCACGTTCTTAAACGTGAACTCTGTTTAGCTCAGAGTAAACTGTGTTTAGCTCACCAAAATATTATTCTAGAAAAAGTTATAACCATCTATCTTCCAGTGCATGGCCAGCACAGCTGATACATTCATATATTGTTGAAAAACCCATACAGCTGTGTGTGCGAAGATAACATGCAATTTCAATTCAACCTGCCATATTGCAATTTTTTTTTTAGTTCATTGATAACTGACTACATGGATCAACTAATAAGATTAAAACTTTCTATTTGGTTATGACTGCTTTTGAAAGATTGAAGACCACGTATATTTATTTGTCAGCTTTTCGAATTTGACAATTTACATTGGCTTGATATTGAGTCATAAGCTTAGGAGACAGCTCAGAACCACTTGCTTGCTGAGAAGGGCATGTCAGATAAATACTTGAAGTTGTTACTATTCCTTTACTGGCAAACATGACAGTACTCCTGATTTTAACCTAATCTACCCAGTTTTAAATGTATGAATGGTTATATTTGGTGCATGAACAGTACACTAATAAAATATCATTGCTTCCTTTTTTCATAAGAATTTTTTAGAGTAATCTAGAATATCCTGTATGTGGTAAAGAATGGCATTATTACAGAAGGTAGAATCTTGACCCCTGCCTGACACCTTACACTAAAATTAACTCCAGATGGATTAAAGACTTAAACCTAAGACCTAACACTATAAAAACCCTAGAAGAAAACCTAGGCAAAGATTTCATGACTAAAACACCAAAAGCATTCACAACAACAGCCAAAATAGACAAACAGGATCTAATTAAACTCCAGAGCTTCTGTACAGCAAAAGAAACAATTGTTAGAGTGGACCAGCAACCAACAGAATGAGAAACATTTTTTGCAGTCTACCCATCTGACAAAGGGCTAATACCCAGAATCTACAAAGAACTAAAATAGTTTCACAAGAAAAAAACAAACAAACCCATTCAAAAGTGGGTGAAGGATATGAACAGACACTTTTCAAAATAATACATATATGAGGCCAACAAACATATGAAAACATGCTCATCATCACTAGTCACTAGAGAAATGCAAATCAAAACTCCATTGAGAAACCATCTCATTCCAGTTAAAAAGGCGATCATTAAAAAATCCAGAGACAACAGATGCTGGAGAGGATGTGGAGAAATAGGAACACTTTTACACTGTTGGTGGGAGTGTAAATTACTTCAACCACTGTGGAAGACAAGGACCTAGAAATAGAAATTCCATTTGACCCAGCAATCCCATTACTGGGTATATATCCAAAGGATTATAAATAATTCTATTATAAGGGCACATGCACACGAATGTTCATTGCAGCACTGTTTACAATAGCAAAGACTTGGAACCAACCCAAATGCCCATCGATGATAGACTGGACAGGGAAAACGTGGCACATATACACCATGGAATATTATGCAGCCATAAAATAATGAGTTCACGTCCTTTGTAGGGACATGGATGAACCTGGAAACCATCATTCTCAGCAAACTGATACAAGAACAGAAAATCAAACACTGCATGTTCTCACTCATAGGTGGGTGTTGAACAATGAGAACACATGGACACAGGGAGGGAAGCATCACACATTGAGGTCTGAGGTGGGGACCTAGGGGAGGGACAGCAGGGAGTGGGGAGTTGGGGAGGGATAACATGGGGAGAAACGCCAGATATAAGTGATAGGGAGGAAGGCAGCAAATCACATTGCCATGTATGTATCTATGCACCAATCCTGCATGTTCTTCACATGTACCCCAAAACCTAACACAATAAAATACACGTGTGTGTGTGTGTGTGTGTGTGTGTGTGTGTGTGTGTGTGTATAAGGAATGGCATTATTCATTTTTGGCAGGAAATTTGATATTAAAACATAATTAATTTTTCCTAATTGAAATAAACATTGTCAACTATTTTGTATTTTACCAAGAAACCATGATTAAAAAAAAATAATTCTCACATCTGAAAAAGTGAATAAAATGGGTTAGAACAAAATTCACTTTGTAACACACCTTACACCTTATTGTTCATTGTTCAAAATTGTCCCTAAAATACAAACAAAAGCACTAAATAATCGTAATGAAATTTTACAGACATTTGTTTTTTAATCTTTGTTTTTTCGTCCAAAAATTAGCCTGAAAAACTGTTAGATTTCAAAATTTTTGAGAGAGCTTGATATTCTGAATTTCACATTTTAGTGATTTATTTTCTTTTTATAGTTTGTCACTGTGTTAGGAACCCAGTATGATTTGAATGTTATCATAGATTAGTCTTAACTTTCAATCCCAACTGGATTTCCTTAAAAGGAGAGAATATATTCATCTCTCATTATCAAATCTCTACATTTCAAGTCCTTAGGTGTATTTCAGTACATTGTGTTTTAGAAAAGAAAATCTAGCATTTCACATTTCCCAAGTAACTGTGAAAAAGGACTCAGTGATGGAGGAGACTCAAATGAGAAGGTCAACTTGGAGTTTAAAATTAAAAACAAAATGTTATTCTGTGGCAATCAGTCTTTTCCTATTCTTCAAACCTCTTCAGGGGCTAAAAGAATGGAATGAAGCCCTTAATTACGGTAATAGCCCAGAGCATAGTCGTATAACTAGGAAATACAGACTGAAGTCCTGAGTTCATTTCCTGGCTTACTCAAGTTATTTAGGAGTGTGTGTATACGTGTGCCATGTGTTGGTGGGAAGGGGTTGGAGGAGGGTATGCTTGCATGCATTTGAAACATAAAAAAAAAATTTCTAAGAAAGGAGATGCATGATGTCCTCTCTGGATATTCTTTGAAATCTTAAAACCTATGTCATGAGGTTTATAAAAATTGTGTAAAATTTAGTTTAATATTATGTGAAAATTTTAAGATTAGACAAACCTTAGTATGACTTCAAAATAAAAAACTTTTCTTCTGGAGATTAAAATTAGCACTAAGAATAACTGCAAACTTTATAAAGATCTTATTCAAAAGGAAGCTATAATTTTCTATCCATACTTAGTAATCAAGTATCTCTGAATAATAATGAGTACTTTTTAAAGACAACCTCTAAAATACGGTTTAAAAATTATGAGTTTGGGCTTCCTTTTGTCTCTAGTGACTTGACTATTTCAATTTCTAGGCTATGTCCAAGTCATGTTTGAATAGTTGTATATGTATTAATATGAAAAACAGTGACCAAAGTTGATTAACATAGGATTTAGCAAAAACAAATTCCTGCTATGAGGAAGAAATAAAAAGAGAAGCAGGTACTTCTCAAATGAATAATTTATTGAAATATCAAAAATAGATGACAAGCAGTATTTATTGTAATGCTGTCACTTTTATTGCAATAAACCATAAATCTCTTCTCTTGGAAACGTAAGGGGAAGTGTAGTTTAGTAAAGAAAAAATTTGCAAATTGTTCTATTGATCTCTATGAAATAAAAGATAATCAATTCATAATAACTCACTCAGGAACGATGAATGCCTTTCATTCTAAGTTGAATATAGAGTAGAAAATGAGAGGACAGAAATAAAAACAATAAAAAGAAAAGACGTTGTTAAATCATCATCCTTCAATTAATTTCCACAACAGAGGATTGTTTAGAACAATGGCAAAAGCAGGGCCAAGAGAGTCAGGATGAAATATATTTGCTTATGGCTTGGATTGTTTGGTGCATTATATAAGGAATATTCTATAGTCACAGTTAGCTTATTTTTTATTTTAAAGTATTACTTCACATCCACAGTGTCTTTAGCACATTAAACTAATGAGATGATTCCTTGGAGAATATAATCACATTTCTATTAAACTATATATTTTCATCATGCACAATATAGTTAGGCTCCATCTCCAGTGTTAAGACAACAAAATAACATGTACACATTAACATTAAAGAACATTATGCTGAAGTTTCTAAACCCATACTTAAGAAACCTTCAAATTGATTAGAGAACACCGTTTCTACTTTACATAGTAAGAAGTTCCCATACTCTAATTTTGTTCACTTCCAAGGAGATTAAAGTTTTTGGATCCAAAGATCGTCTAAATATTATCAAATAGTATTTGAATATGAAAAGTTAGCCAATGAATTTGAGCACTAAACAAAGCAAAACTGTTTGTGTCCTGGGAAAACAGTCTGGCCTTCTATACAATTTATCTCTAAGATGACTCCTCAATTCTCTATATAGCTTTAACTTGGTATACAAAGTCATTTTATGCTCTCATGGTCTTTAAGTAGTCATAACCTTTTATTTTTCCAAATTTAGATAATAGAAGAGTTAAAATACAGCTAAGTAGTTCAAGCCACTTTTTAAGATACAGAAATGCTAAATATTTACCATATCTTAAGTCTTTGAAATGTTCAGCTTCATGCTAATACTTGCCATTAACTTTGTAAAACTTTTGAACTCTCAACTGGGCAAAACATATGCCAAAAGATGCATTATATGATTTCAGAAATCTACTTTAAATTCCCTAATATCACACATTGTTTTCCGATGATTTAACTGGGATAACATAAAATTTCTTAAAGGATATTAATATACGGGGGATAAATGATATGCTAAACAATTAGACTGTAGTATTAAAAACAAATATATTTGGAATCTTCATAGACAAATTATTCAGAAATTTTTGAATCTTGATGCTGGATATGCGTGGATAATGCTTTAAAGTCTTTCGTGCCACTGAATAAATGTAGGGGATTTTACAGATGGAAGTCTGAGCTTAGAGTTTGGGTGCTCTGTTTTCTCTAGTGACTCGATTGTGAATGTGATCGTGACTATGTAAAGGCCAGTAGATATATACAAATAAGAGACTGAGTTCTAACAAGAGTTCTTACTAAGGAGGAACTACTAATAAACCCTGCAATGTGAGCAAGGAACGGTCATTTAAACCATGAAGGAAACTAAAATGCAAATCCCACATGTACATAAATAAATAATCTGGTTAACTTAGATTATAAAGCCAACTGCCCAAAACAGACTTTGGACGGCAAAATTAAAGAGAACTTTTATTTAGACACCTTTGTAAGTGCTCAGCTTCCAACAGAATGCAGATGTCTAGGCTGATGATAAAAGCACAGGTAACCCTACTTCAATTCATCTCTTTACTGGAAATTAAATGTTTTTCTTTGCACTGAAATGGGAAAAAAATTTTTTTTCAACAGGTTGTGTTAGTTGCTTTAATTGGACAATTCCAAAAGAAATAGCTGCAAGAAATCATCAAGATACTTAGGTAACAAAGGGTATCCTTATATGGCCATCAGAGAACTTTTGCTATAGTAGAGAAAACATTATTATAGTCAGAATAGTCTGGGTAGTACTGCATAGAACTCTCAGCTGCTTACTAGCAGAACCGGGTTTATTTTTGTTTACTCAAATGACTACCAAAACCATGATTAACAAAAGTAAGTTGTTATATAAATTAATGATATCCAGTACAACCAATATATTACTAGATAAAAATAACTCAGTAAGTGAAAACTCTAGAAAACATCTAGTACTACTCCCTACATTAACTGGCATTAAAATCTTTCTCAGTTAGGAATCACTTTTCTGAATCATGTTATCCAAATGTTCAAAAAATAATGTTATGACAGTATCATCCCCTAAGATACATTTTACTATTGCTTTCCTATTTTCCACACTTTCATGCCTTTTATAGTTTGCTAAGTTTTACTAGCCCAAAACTTAATTCCTTTTGCACATACATTCTATTTTGCCAAGTTTTTATAAGTATTAGGAAAATGTTCATATGAAGACCTGCGCATCCCACAGACAGAAATTAAGATCACATTTTCTAGGCCTAGAATTTCATCTATATGGTGAGAGAACAGTAGAAAAAGGTTTTATAACCTATCTGATTGTATTGCTATACAATCAGGAAGAAAAAACAGCAGCTATTACTACCTTCTTTCTTAAAAATTAATTTATTTATTATGCTGTAAGTTCTGGGGTACACATACAGATTGTGCAGATTATGTAGGTATACATGTGCCATGGTAGTGGTTTGCTAAATCCATTACCCTGTCATCTATATTAAGTATTTCTCCTAATGCTATCCCTTCCCAATTCCCCCACCCCCCAGGCCCCAATATGTGATGTTCCCCACCCTGTGTCCATGTGTTCTCATTGTTCAACACCCACTTATGAGTGAGAACATGTGGTATTTGATTTTGTTCTTTTGTCTGTTTGTTAAGAATGATGGTTTACAGTTTTATTCATGTCTCTGCAAAGGACATGAACTCATTTTTATGGCTGCATAGTAGTCCGTGGTGTGTATGTGTCACATTTTCTTTATCCAGTCTATCATCAACAGGCATTTGGGTTAGTTCCAAGTCTTTGCTATTGTGAACAGTGCTGCAGTAAACAAATGTGTGCATGCATCTTTATAGTAGAATGATTTATAATCCTTTGGGTATATACACAGTAATGGTATTGCTGGGTCAAATGGTATTTCTATTTCTAGATCCTTGCAAAATTGCCACACTGTCTTCCACAATGGTTGAACTAATTTACACTCCCACCACAGTGTAAAAGTGTTCCTGTTTTTCCACATCCTCTTCTGGATCTGTCTCTTGATTTTTTAATGATTGCCATTCTGCCTGGCATGAGATAGTATCTCAGTGTGGTTTTGATTTGCACTTCTCTAATGACCAGTGATGATGAGCTTTTTTTCATGTTTGTTGGCTGAATAAATGTCTTCTTTAAGAGATTAAAGTGAACCATGTGTATATAAAATGATTACTGACATTTTGTTTTAGTGTATTAGTCAAACTTTGCATCCGTTTCCAAAATTTATTTAGCAAAAAGAAAAACCCCTCTGTGGAGAACAGTTAAGAGTCCCACTTAGATTTTAAATTATCTATTGGAATCTTGTAAACTAATTTTTACTTGTCAAATTGCTTTTTCAATCTTTTAATTCTAAGAGAGTCACATAGTATTTTGCATTGGTTGGATGCATTACAGCTAGCTAATGAAATCAGAAGCTGGTAATTAAGTTTAATGAGTAAAATAAACTTATGACAAAAAATGTTTATAATTTAGGTATAAAAACTCAATCATTTAGAATCAATACTTGGCTGAGTGCAGTGGCTCATATCTATACTTTCAGGACTTGGAGAGGCCAAGACAGGAGGATTTCTTGAGGCCAGGTGTTCAAAACCAGGCTCATCAACATAGTCAGAACCCCATCTTTTCAAAAAAATATATCAACCAGGTGTGATGTATCGGCCTGTAATCCCCACTACTCAGAGGCTAAGGTGGAAGCATTACTTGAGCTCAGGAGTTTGAGACTGCAGTGAGCCATGACCAGGCCACTGCACTCCCGCCTGGGCAACAGAGCAAGACTTTGTCTCAAAAAAAAAAAATAATAAAAACAAAAAAAAAAAAAAAAAAAAAAAAATTAAATTAAACCAATAATCCATCAAAGTCCCTTCTAAAAATGTTTACTGTACAGTTAAATTAAACCAATAATCCATCAAAGTCCCTTCTAAAAATGTTTACTGTACAGTTTTAGGATTACAAAGTCATTCAAACTATTACAGCAAACATTTAATTTGCCCCTGCTAGGTAACTACATTTAGTGAAAAGTTTGATTTAATAATGATAATTAGGTCCAGAGTAAGTACTGATTTAACTTAAATTATACTCTAACTTATGTGGACACTAATATTCTTTCCTATCTAAATAATAGCTGTCTAATAACTTTACCAGAATGTGTTATTCACTTTGCACACAGGCCTTTCCATCAAGTGCCAAAATTAGAGTTGATACCATAAAGCGTTAATATTAATGTGGTATCAACTCTAATTTTAATTCAATCTGAATCTAAGATGTTTGAAGTTATTTGGCCAGAATTTGAGGTAACGTAGTATCAGATTTTTACTAATATTTTAGGAACATAGATTCAACCTTAGACTGACCCTTAAATTTATGGAGCATATTTATATAATACATATTTTACCTTTCTCTCTAAAAGTCCTGCATCTACTGGTTCTCATCAAACAACAGATTACTCTGGTACTGTGACTTCATGCTCCAAAAGAAAATACAATTAATAGACATGGAGGACTAAAAGGAAATTCAACAAGGAATATCTCTGAAAATAGGAAAAGGAAAAATAAAGAACCCAAAGTGGGCTTAGGAGGACACAAATTTCAAAAATAAACTACGGAAAATGCATGGAGGGATACATATTCAGAAACAGGTACAAAAAGGGTGACAGGACCTAAATATCTTCCAGGAAATCACAACTAAATCAGCCTCAGTGTTGGAATCAAGTCGGCCTTTGGGTAACTCCAGGGTTTTCATTTACTCTAAGGCTTTGGACCCAGAACTTCCAGAATAACAAAGAAAGTATAATTTATTCTAAATAACAGCTCTTCAGTTATTGAAAGACAGAATTATCAATCCTTCGGTGAGTCTTGACATTTCTAACACACATCATTCGTTCTTTCCTAACACTTCAAATGGCAGAGATCCTTGGTCTTTCACTTGGGCCTTCACTATCACAGTCATTTCATTCCATGCCATTTTTTTTGTCTTTTTGTTTAATAGGGTCCAATATAAGCCCAACACTACAAATTTCGATAAGAGGAGAGAACACATTGGTGCCAACTGACTTGAGTGTAATTTTTAATTGCTATATTTCATATAATAACACCTTATATTTTCTGTGGGCTAAATCAAGCTATTCAGTTGCCTTTAGGTCTCAGAGCACATTGATTGCCTTAATTAAGTCTCTAGTTGTTTTGTGTATATAGCATTTGTTTATTTAAATAGCTGGCAAATTCTTTGAGGACTTTAATATATCCAATGTCCAAGGCATATTTTATGTACCCCGTAAGATATTTTCTAATAGGTGACCAAAAGATCACTGAGAAATTTAAAGCTAAATTGAACACACACACATGCGAACTTGGCATTAACTTAGTATATCACTCACTCCCTTCAATAAACATGTAACATATGAATAATATCTTTTTCAATTCATATGTTCACTCTGCTCCATGATTCCTTCAAACTTTAGTAAAATACAGACAAAATCAAACATAATTTAGTAATAAGCATTCTAGTATTGTCACAAACAAAAGAACCTCTTTGCTCAGCATTTATACCTTCTTTCAAATGCATGTTGTTGACTTTTTAACAAGTATGACCCTTATGATTCAATTGTTCATTTGGATTTTTAAAATAACTGATATGAACATCATTTATCATCTTAATGTCATCCAAATGACTATTGTGAATGGAAAAGAATAAAACTGTCATACAGCTTGAAATAAAAATTGTAGCTCTGAATTCAGGATCAGGATTAGAATATTGGCATTTATTACTTTCATTCTGATGTTGATTTACATTATATAAAGAAATTAAAAGTCAACTAAAGAACTTTCCAAAAAAAGTTCTAGTTAAAAATAACTTTGCTTAAATCATCTGAGATTATAATAGCTACATAAATACATACGAAAAATGACAAGTTTTGGCAGCATGAAGTCTTGTAGTTGAACCTCACTTTCATTCTTACTAGCCATATAACCTGTGGCAGGTTACTTTACTCCCTATCAGAATGCTACTGACATCCTTGAGTATAAATGTTATCTTTAAGAAGATTAAGATAAGAAATTTTCAGCTTTTGTTTTAAAGTTTTAATCTTTCAACTGTCTGTGTAGTCTTACTGACTTTAATCATTTAATTTCCATCTGTAAGTTGATGACTTCTAAGTCAGTATCTTCTACCAAGTGTTTCCTCTTAAATTCCATAAGGTTGTATCTAATTGCTTCTTTGAGACTCCATGTGCATAGGCAATTCAAATTCAGCATTCCCAATTTGAACTCACAATATATTTCCCTTAACCTGCTTCTCTTCCTTGATCCTACCTAGGTGTATCATTGACTCACTCAATTAATTATAATACCTCTTATTGGCATCCCCACAGCAATTTTTGTTCTTTACTTTATTGCAAGAGTAATTGTTCCTGGTAGTTTAATTTTGTCATTCTTTTGTTTAAACACTTAAATGAATCCTGATAACATATAATTTAAAATTCAAATTCCATACTGTCATTCAGGACCTCTATGCAGTAAACCTTCTCTCTCTAGTTTCAGCCTATTTATCCATTGACTTACTCTTTTTACTCACACTAAATTGTAGATCTCCAAATGTATTACTGTATTTTCAACTACTCTGCCTTTCTCCATGCTTCTCTATTCATTTATACTTTCCCTTCCTCTCCAACTAATTATCATCATATCTTAAGTCCAAGTGTCACTCCTGAAGAAATAAACAAAATATTCTCTAACTCCTTTTCCTCCACCCTCTGATTTATATGGAATAAAAACTAATTATAATCGTATTTCTGCATGTCCAGTTTATTTTTTAGTTACCTTTGCATGTGTCTACATTCCCTTATTTTTCCTAATGGTATAAGAAACACTCAGTGTAGATCTCAAGGACAAAAGAATGAATAAATGACATCTCAGCTAGCCCTTAAAAGGTAGGCAACATACTGACTTGCACAAATGGCAGCAAGACTGTCAGGCAATCACATAGCCTAAGCAGAGGCATGAGGAAGAAATTGAGGAACACATACAAATCAATGTAAAACTGGTCAAAATGAAGACAGTTTGGACAACATGGTGCAATGGCTACTACTGATCTGGCCTTATTCTCTTTGGGTACTTGAAATTATCAGGAGAGCCTATCCAATCCAGGTAATCCCTCTTTATTTTGGCACTTTATACAGATAACAAATGTTTTTTGAAAATGACTGAATTCATGTCAACTAATAATTACTATATAAAGTAACCCAAGTACATGGCAGGCACAGTGGCTCACACCTGTAATCCCAGCGCTTTGGGAAGCCAAGGCAGGCAGATTGTTTGATTCCATGAGTTTGATTCCAGCCTGGGCAACATGGAGAAATCCTGTTTCTACAAAAAAATACAAAAAATTAGCCGATATGGTGGCAAGTTACTGTAGTTCCCGCTACTCAGGAGGCTGAAGTGGGAGGGGCAATTGAGCCCAGGAGCTCAAGGCTGCATTGAGACATTATCAGGCCACCGCACTCCAACCTAGGTAACACAGTGAGACCCTCTCAAAAATAAAAAATATGACTTCATGCATAATATAATATACAGAATCATGTTCTGCATATTTCCGATTTCTACTTAATCAGGCATTTATAAAAAGCCTTATTAATAACTATAGCAAAGGGAACAGTCTCTGCCCTGGGCTTCAGTGCTCTCTCACATTGTCCTCAAGCCACACCATTCAGAACTATGTGTCTTCATTCTTGCATTGCTGGCTTTCTTCAGTCTCTGCTTCAAGGCCACCTTCAGTAGATTTATTTTAATCAAATTGATTATTAAGCTAATTTCTTCTTGTGCATTACGTGCTATAAAATATCTGGCCTGTAGTACTGAGGATTGCGGACTTGCTTCTTTCTATTTGGGGGGACCTGAATTTTCCTGTCTCTAATCTTAGGACATTGTGTTCTCCAGCCATCTGTTTCTGGGTTCTGCCTACACAGCAGAGATGGGGAAAAAAAGTTTTATATCCTACTTCTTTTGTTGGGAAGAGTAACTTCCAGATTGAGTGTGAACTAACAGCAGAACTCCCACCACACAGGAATGTGGAGGTCGTGACATTTCAGGTATGACACCAGTGACACCCACCCTCATATCCAGGAACTCAGTTTATATCCAATAGATAGCATATCCAGTGTCACAAAACCTCACAGGAATCACTTTGTGACAGGAAAATAGAATTTTTGAAGCTACTAAATTTGGAAAGCCGGGTGAAAGGAAGATCTTGGAATTTAAATAAAGGGCTGTATAAAGATAATGAATAAAGAAACAAAGGTAACTTTCATGGGAATAACAGCGAAACTATAATACTTCTCACAAGCAGAGGGTAAAATAGTGTTTTTTCTTTTACATTTAGAACTTAAGTGGGATGCAATGAATATATTATGTCCTCCAAAATTCTAAATAAACTTATTTAGCATTGGTCAAAATTTTCCATTAAAAGATGTGACCTTTCTTCGAAACGAAAGTATTTTTTCAAGATTGTTAATACTAAAAGTAAATTTCTCCTGAGTACCCATGCAATTACACAAGACTGGTATCCACAGTAGTTATTGCTAAAGGACAACCACACCTGCTGGAAGCAAAAAAATTGGTTTCTGTTTACCCTTAGAAATAGAAAATTCTTAGTGGCATGTGTTATGTTTGATAACAAATGTTACTTGGCAGGATAAAGTAGTGACTTTCAATCACATCAAAAAGGCACATTGGACTATATCAGAGAGAATGTTATTTTGAGACACTGAAAATGTGGTATAGATAAAAGACCTGAGTTTATTTAAATTAACTTTATTCAAGTGCAAGCTTTTCAGACAGATTTTATATCTATAATTTTAATATAAGATATTTAGCATTTAACTATAAGATATTAATTGAAATATTTGGCTATCATGGAATTTATGATTCTTTCCTATAACTAGGTTATCCAAGTGGCATAGAATTCCCATATCAAAGGTAAAGGAAAATGGCAGTTAGATATTAAAATTGTAAAGCATTAAATAAATCATGTACAGCATATAAATGGTACTCAGTTGGTATTTTAAATATTCACTTGTCTTGTTCATATTGGTTATTTTCTCACTAGTATTTTTCAGCAATGGTGATACATTCTCATAAATGAATAAAGTGCTACATAGATATGACTAGTCCATATTAATAGCTGCCTTCTATTTTGTGTATATAAAATTATGTTGTCTCAATATTTCAATGCTGTGGATAACAAAACCTCATGAGAGGTTGAATGCATATACAAGAATGATTTCTATAGATATTTTCCTTTAAATAACAATGTGCAGAAATACATTTTAAATTCAGTCATGGAATTTTATAGGCTTAGTATTAGATAATATTTACTCTCATTTATGATTTGATAAAAAATAAAATGCCACGGAATATACCAAGATTTCAATACGAATGCAGTTTTCTGACACTGGAGGAGACACTATGTTATGCCACCCATATCTACCCTTTAGGGCTGAAGCACTCATCCCACAGAAAAAAGGCTTCTGCCTTCTGTTAGCCACAGATGAATTATTGAGGAATAGCTCTCTGCAAAAGGGAGATGCCACATTCAAGATTAATTGCTTTCCCCAGGGACAGCCAATATCCAATACTGTTGATGTGGGGAGAAAGAGTCAATGTCCTTGTCACAAATTTTGAGTATCTTTGGACCATTTATACATCAGATCTCCACTGGAAATAGATGAGTCCTCTGTGGAAACTGTATCAATTTCAAATTCTCCCTCTGCTTACACCTACTTTGCTCACTCTCTTACAGGTATTGTTCCCTAGAGTACTCTCCAGTGTACCAACTGCATGTAAATTCTGTCTCAGGATAGATAGAATTTTATCTCAGTATAAATATAATTTACCTTGGGAAAATGACCTATAAAAATTGGTGTTAGAATGGTTGTAGGAATGAGGCACAAATGAGATTTTGGAGCCATAGCACTCACTCTAATGCTACTACCTAATTACCGGTGTGAAATGAAGCAATGATAGACCATGGCATGTGGCTTTCCCTGCTAGAGAACTGGGAGAAGTTATTAATGGGAGAGAATGGTCTTGTGGGTGTGATAGACCAGCTGCTTGACAGCTTCAGGGAAGTAGCAATTATGATGACAATAAAATCAAATGGCTCTTGGTGGGTGCTATTGATGCATTAAAGAAAAAAAATACCAATAGAAAGATGGAGGGTGATTAATTACTAACTGAAGACAAAGTATGAAAGCTAGAATACCTCTCTGGTAAAATAGAAAGAGAATCTTATATCCCTGAGGTAGTAAATTCTAAAGACAAGATCCAGGACTTCAAAAGATAGAAAGGCTTCCAGGAAGATTTAATCTTCAATTCTACCAAGTCTACTCTGCCAAGGTCACATCCATGACTGGGCATGAGTGAGAACTGAAGATTAAGACTGGAAAATCTGTATCTGCAAACTAAAATTCCCAGATGGTCCAGAACTCTCTGGCCCTGCAAAAGTGGTTCACTGCTCTTTGTTAATGGCTAGTGTCCTTCCACTCGCTTGAACATACAGTTAGAATTTATAGATGTGGGAACAAGCTCCATGATTCAGTATTTAAAATCCTAACAAGGACCCCAGGAGATAGGTGGTAACATTCTAGCAGAATAACTCAGAGAGGCAAGGATAAAGCAAATGGCCCACACGAGGTGAAGTAAAAATGACAAAAATGCCATAAAAGGTGTTGGAAGAAGAGTTTGACTGGCTCAGAGAAGTGAATATGCTACATAATCATAGCTATGCTACATAAAGTCAGAAAATTCGCCAGATTACTGTGCTTAACAGAGTGGGCTCGAAAATCCTGTTTACTAAAGAGGTAAGAAATTTGTTTGTGATAACATTATTTTAAAAGCTCAGTGGTGGCTGTCTTCTGTAGAGCAGGCATAATAGGAGCTGTTGTTTCAGAAATGGGTTCCCTAATGGCCATGGGGATGATATAATCCCAAAATAATAGAGGCCATATGGTATTAATTAACCATCAAAGGCAAAGTTGAAGCAACTATCCCAATGAGAATAAGGCTAGACTAGTTATAAGGGTGGCCTTACTTATAAAGAGACTTGGAAACTGTGAAAGTAACACAGCATCTCTAAGGACAGAATAGGGTGTTGTTCAACAAAATACAAAGAAATTAAGGCTGACTGATCAGGAGGTTGAGTGAAGCTGCCTCAGTAGAACTCACCTTTCAGAGTGTCCAGACGTAAGCCAGTTTCAGATCTAGAACCTTTTGAAGACAGGCTAGGGCCACAGGAGGGATCCTGCATTATTGCAGTAAGGGTGTATAGAAAACTTCCTCTGGCATCTTCCCAAAGTGATCTATAGACATTTACCAATATTTTCTGACTCTTGAACACTGTGTCTGATGACTTTAAAGTATGAACATGTCCATCCTCTTCAGAATATAGAGGCAGTGTAATTGAGACTTTTAAATAACGTTCCAATGCATTTACTGGGTTTCTCAACAGGCTGCAAGTTTTGAATGGACCCAGGGAAGAAAGAATTCAGCTTGAGAGCAGGTCCAGGTTTCAGCACAAGTATCCCTGTCTCTTAGGCCATATAACCCAACAGATTCTATGATCTCAGAGGTAAATGTGTTGAGAAAAAGATGCAATTCTTTTTGAAAAAAAAAGAATGCAAGAAGAATTCTACAGGAGGAAAATAACAAAATAGATTTATTGGGTTCTTGATCAGGGCCATGACATCTGCAGCAGAGAAATATTATTTGAAAAGTATTCTATATTGTCCTTCTGGGCCTTGGTAGAGATAGAATACCTGATACATTGAATGCCCATGCAAACAGCATGCCCCATCATGAGTTGCTTGTGTTTTGTCCTAACATAGAGTAGACTAGACCTAACAACAATCCCTTCTAAGATGAAAATGGAATATGTGGATCTGGCATGAGCAAGTGAAAAGAACACAAGATTCTGTTCCCAAACAGGTGGAACAGATTTGATTACCTCTCTAGGCTCATGGTTATGGTTACCTGTTGGGGAGAATTCCTTTGGTTATAAATTCATCAACTCAGTATGTAAGACTAAGAGAAAAATAACTGCTACTTTAAGTGTTCACCCAGGAGTGGCCATGAAAGTCAGCCATAGGGGAAAATCCTTGAATTGGTCAGAAATTTGTACAGTAGGCCATCTATATTGCCTTGGGGAAAGTGGCCTGAACTAAGAATATATATAGTCTCACAGCAGTGATGAATGATTTGACTGTTGGGTCACAGACATGAAAAGAGAAAGATTGGAATACTAGGAGATCTGGGAAAAAGGAATGTAGATAAGTCTATGGGAATTTGTTTAGATCTTTGTATTCTATGTTGACACCCATGCAAGAACATCCACCACAGAAGTGGCACTAATAACACAGAAATCAGAGCAACTCTGCCATTTGACAACAGCCAGCCTCTGTCATTGGCCATTTCAGTGCTCTGGGCTCAAGAACGGAGTAGTTTCAAAGGAATATATGGAGCATATATTCAAAGGAATACATGGAGCAAAAAGCTGATCTAGCTAAGGCTGATTTAGCTACAAACAGTAATGAATGTCCAAGTTTTCTGCAACAGAATACACTGAGCTTCCAAAAAACAGTGAAGTGACAGTAAATGTTTAACAACTGGATATCCAGGAAAAAGAGCCCTGATTTCTGTGGCATTAATACATCAAGCATGATAAATTTCAAATTACTAACCTGACATCATTGAAGGCAAAACTGTGAAGAAATGCAAAAGTTAAATCCTAAGAAACAAATCAAGACAGCTCTAGCATACCACTACCTATATAACACCATCCCTTCAGGAAATCAAACAAGAACTTGAAGGTGAGTTGATTACATTATACCTTTACCATTAGGGAAAGGACAGTGAATCCTTTCCATGATGGTAAGGGATTCTGGAATGTAATCAATATATATTCCACAAATAATGCTTCTCCAACCCAAAGGGCTTCAGTGAGTGCCACTACCTAAGGATTAATAGAATGGTTAATTCTCTGGTATGGGATTCTGTATAACATAGCATTGGATGAAGAGAGCTTTTCCCTAGCAAAGGAAATGTGGCTGTGGGAATATAACCACAGGATACAGTGGTACGGTGGTTCTACATTTCTTTCCTTACCATCCACTGTACTACAGCAACAGTCTTGGCCAGCTACAACAATTGAGTAGGCTTTTGAAGGTGCAGCTAGCTGCTTGGAAATCATCATATTGACAGTATAAGGTATCATAATCCAGTACTCAGATTATGTCAAATCAATGACAGTTATGTATCCTTAATAGGTTGAATACATGGAACCAAAACCATAGATATAAAAGATATATGGCTTTCAAAGAGCTCTGATTTTCTGTTTGGGAAATTATTGCTTCTAGTTCCTAAAGGTCTAGGTTCTACAGCTCTAGATGTCTTATTCTTATATAAAATAAACACTTCTACATAGGGCACTTAGCAAGAGCCTCATTGAATTGCAAGCTCTCATGTCCCAGCTACAGGGATTATTGCCTACTGAGAGCTAACAACCAAATTCCCCTTTGAATAAGATTGTTGCCTTACCCTCTTCCCAGGGGCAGCCTGCATGAACTGTCCTGATAACCATATCTCAGTGTGGGACACCTTTGAAGGGCCATCTCAGATTCAGAGTTTCATTTGTGTCAAACGAGGCCTCTCCTCCAATTGCATTCCAGTTCAGTTTCTCTTGTGCCCAAACCTGCTTTCCTCATAGACGCTGGTCCCAAGAGCACTTCTTATGAAACTGCTTGTTTGAGAACGTCCACTTTAGCATCTGCTTCCAGGAAAACCCAAACTATAATAGATACCACTTCAATCTTATCTTCAGAAATTTGTAACAAATCCTCTACCTTCTATTTCTGTCTGCTTCTTACCAAAGCTCTAAAATTTTATTTTCTCATCCTTACTTGCTCTTACATTTTTTTTAATGCCAGAAGCAGTCTTCGTGCAATCTGGCATTCAATTTTCATAGTATATTTATATGTGCTAAAAACAATCATTTTATCAGGAGCAAATATCCAGCTCTAAATTAAATTACCTCATTCCCCTGCCACCTCACCATAGATAGAACACAGCCTGACTTCTCTGTAGATATGAGTATTACAAAAGACAAAATTTTATAAACAGAACAACCATAAAACTCCTGTTCAATTTAAAACAAAACCATGCACCTTTTAGCTAAGTCCCACTTGTCATCTCTTGGTCTATAATTACATCACTATAAATAGCAGTTTTCTTTTTCCTCTCAAATTGCTTCAAAGACTAATATACACGAATTCATATACTTTTAACAAATGAATAGGTGGTGAAGCCTTCTTTCCTTACCAATTGTGAAAGGAGCTTTTGTAGATTATAAAGACAATTTGGCTTTTTATATTGAGACATCTATGTGTCTGACAAATCATTAAATCTTTCTGTACCTTTAGAACTTTCTGATAAATATACTCACTTTTCAAATCCATTCAGTATATAAGCACTGCTAAAATAAATAGGGTGTTAAAATAAAACTTTTAAGTAGGCCCTTATATAGGTGAGATAAACAGTACTGCCAGATAAAATTTTTCTTGTTAAATGGGCCTTTATTTCTCAAATCTCCTACTTTTCTTTCTTTGAGTTGTCAAGCAACATGAAAATTCACAGATCTCAGGTGGTAGTTTAGATTTTTCTTCTATTTTTCCCCTGTTTTCAAAAACTTTGCTTCCAGAGTAAAGCAGCAATGTTCTGGCTGATTCCTAAACAGTGTATTTTAAAGTAATTTGAAAAACCTGAAATGGGTAACAAGCTAAATTTGTCTCCATATATATTGAAGTTTATGGATAAGATACTATAGCCAAGGAATCCAAGGTTTTTCTTGACACATCAATATGTAACGTAAGAGCAAGATTTAGTAGCAAAGTATCAATTTGACTGTAAATGGTGCATCACAATATCAATATATTAAATCAATCTCTATTCCTGCAACTCACCTTTCTTCCACTTATCCTTAGTCTCTCAACTCTAATAATCAGCAAGTACTGAAGCCTGATAAATTATAGTATTCATCTTACATTTTTGCTCCAGTACTGTAGATATTAGTCTCACGACAGATGTAATTGACATGTCATTTTAAAAAAGACATGAAAATAACTTTACTGTATAGTAGATATATATTTCAATCAGCCTTCATATAAAATTAACATCTGAAACATGCAGGGTTGAAGAGAGAAAACATTCATTAAACATGGAAAAAATTATAATTTGCAATTCATGCCATTCAATTAAATGTACCATTTAATGTGCATGTAAGAAAATTAATTTTACCTTTTTACCTTTTAGCCTCTGCTCTTTCTTCCTATAGGTACAGTATTTCTTAGAACCTCAAACATACAGCACTGCACAATTGTTGTAGAAATATTCCAAAAGGAAATCAATTATTGATTGAATTTACAATAAGTTACAACAATAAATCTGTATCTGCAGAAAGCCAAATCTACTTCCTCAACAAGTTTGAATAAGCACATCTACTGCATTAAGTGACTGCATTGAAAATGAAAGCATTTAAGAGGCTCACTAAATAATATGTAAAAATCTCTTTATAACTTTGGTAGAATTCTTTGGGAATCATAGGAGCTAGTTAGAAACTAGTCTTCAAGGTGAGTTCGAAGAAAAATTGTATACTTTCACAACTTCAAATCAGATAATCACATTCACATGAAATAAATATAGGTTACTCATTTAAAAAAAAAATCAAATACTAGAAGGGGTATATAATTCAAAATATATAGCTTTTGACATTAAAACTGGCCAACTTATAAAATTCAGAGTATCTATTCAAGAGCCTTTGCCCATAGTCCCTGGAATCTAAGGCAGATTCAGTAAAGCTAGTAAAGCGATAAATGAACTGGCCCGAAGCATTTAAAAGTGAAAGCCAGGAGTTGCAGCAAACTGAGCACTATAATAGCTTTCTTATAGTGCATGACAGTGGAAAGTGTCTTTTACTCAAGAATCAGTATGGTTGACTAGGAAGAAATTTAAAAATCTGGTATATGGTTTTATGAGATTGAGGAATAAAACTATTTTATTTCATTCACCAAGTGAGCAAATGACTTCTCTGCTTGCTCTGGTTACATCCTTTATAGATTGGTGATAAGCTTATCCTCCCTTTGTAAATCAACGGATGACATGGGGGTTAACTGGCAAATTTAGAGTAGCAATATCTGTAAATAATGACAAAATAGTGTCATTGTCCTTAAGTGAATTTGATGTTTATATATCACTAAGGATATGTGTAGCTGTTTTGAATCTACCAAAGACTTGTCAAGTAACCCAGGATTTTGTTATTGTCGGTTTTTTTCCTGCCTGTTTCTTCCTTTATACATGAGAATTCTGAATAAAAATTGAAAAGATTCTGACCAAACAGTCCTCAGCCTTGCAGTTTATTTCCTTCCTAAACACTATACCGGAAAGACAGACATGTAGGAAGTGCTTGAAACTATAAGAACAATTGTTGATTCATTTATTTATCCACTAATACTTCTCTAATATCTGTCACACATCTAGTCTCCTTGGAGACATTGTAAATACAAAGATGGATGTAACTGTAACATGGTTTTCACATGCTAAGGTCTCATAACCCCTACCCTGGAGATTCCTAAGGAATTTGACTCTACAGGACTCCTGGGGAATAATTATCATCAACCTCTCACTCAGGGCCACTCACTCTGGGTAGCATCAGCCTTAATAATAATGACAGATCTAGGACTGTACACCAGGAGGCAGCTACTAGCTTTTTATTAAAGTAATATGTCCTGAAATCACGAGCTCATTTCTTAATCTCTGCCTCCTTCCCATTAAATCCCTTTGATCTCTCCACACTATAATTCGCTATAGTCTAGTTCCATAGTGAAGTATTAATATTCTGCAACTGTATTATCTGTATTTAAATCTTCATTCTTTTACTATGTACATGTGGACAAGTATTGAAGATTTCTGTGCTTCATTTTTCTTATCTAAAAAATAAACGTGTTAATAGCACCTAAGGTTTTGAAGAGACTTAATTATATACATAAAACACATAGAATGGTAGAATGATACTTGTTTCATAGAAATGACTAACAACTATTAACTATAGTAATAATAATCACCATCATCGTTACCCTATGCCACAGATACATTTAGAGTTAATTGGTAACAAAATGCTTAACACTGAAGAGTCTGTTCTCAAAAACCAAATTACCCAATTAATTGGAATATTCCATAAAACTTGTCCCTGCATTAAAATAAACCAAGAATGGATAAATTAGTATTATCTTTATAATAAATTAATCTTTCCTAGGATTTACAAACTGCTCTTGGAGCAAAGAGAAAAGCCACCTCCAGAACTCTCTTGTGAGCTGCCTTGTCCTCACCTAAATGCCAGCACCACCACCACCAATGCCTTTGCATATAAACTATACAGTTAAAACCTTCCCTCAGAAACCTGGTCCACCTCTGGCATTTCACCTTAGTAAAGGGTCAGTCTAACCCAAAGTTCTATGAGCCAGAAACCTTGTAGTCATCCTTGATTTATCTATCTCTCTTAGAACTTCACTTTCCACATCTATCAAATCAATCATGGAGGGTATTGGGTATCTATTTTCGAGGTATCTCTGGATTCCATCTCTATCTTTCCAGTTTTACCCCCAGTGACCATGACCCTTTAAATTGCAGTAAGTTCAGCTGTCCTAGCCATTTCTATCCCTCCATTCTCTACACAGCCAACAAAATAACCTATTCAAAATACAAAAGTGAATATGTTTCTCCCTCTAATGAAAAAGATTTTCATGGCTCTTGAAGTTAAATCAAAAAGTGGCATAAACTACAAAGTCTTCTGAAATTTGTCACTGCCAGATTGGATTTAACTCAAGCTACTGATCGTCTTTCTCACATTTCTCTCACAAACTTATTTTCTCAAATACTCCAGGCAATGGTGCTACCTCTACTTCCATAATTGCTGTTTCTTCAGCCTGGAAAGCCCCATAATCACACCTTGCCAACATATGTTTGCCATGCTAGTACTTATTCATTCATCTATCCTATCTGATCAGTTTTCAAAAAAACAAAACAAAAAGACTAAGTTTTTTGTTTTTTGGAGGCTGGGGGGAGTGACAGAGTCTCAGTCTGTTGCCAGGCTGGAGTGCAGTGGCACGATCTTAGCTCACCGCAACCTCTGCCTCCAGAGTTCAAGATTCTCCTGCCTCAGTCTGCCAAGTAGCTGGGATTACAGGTGTGCACCCCTCACCCCACCTGGTTAATTTTTGTATTTTTAGTAGAGACATAGCTTCACCATGTTGGCCAGGCTGGTCATGAACACCTGACCTCAAGTGATCTGCCCACCTCTGCCTCCCAAAGACAGACTAAGTTCTTTTACAAACTATCCTTCTCTTTTCTGACACTTATTACTAATTCAATTATGAACTGTATAATTCATTGTTTAGTATATGCTTCCCCAACTATGCCAAAAGTTCCACAAGGGAAGGGGGCTTGCATCTTTTATTCATAGCCGATTTCAATAGAACCTGGATTTTTTTTTGGGGGGGTGCACTAAGGTATTACATGAGTTAATTTAATATTAACACTCAGCACTGTGGTAAATGAAATAAGCCAGACATGGAAAGAAAAGTACTGCATGACTTCACTTATATGTGGAATCTTAAAAAAATTGAATAGAAAAAGAGCACAGAACAGTTTGCCAGGGGTATGGAGTGGGAGGAAATGGGGAGAGGTACATCAAAGGGTACAAATTTGCAATTACATAGTGATATGCTTTGGCTGTGTCCTCACTCAAATTTATCTGGAATTGTAGCTCCCACAATTCCTATACATTATGGGAAGGACCAGGTGGGAGGTAACTGAATTATGGGAGTGGGTTTTTTCCATGCTATTCTTGTGATAATAAGTTTCATGAGACCTGATGGTTTTATAAAGGGGAGTTTCCCTGCACAAGTTAACTTCTCTTTGCCTACTGCCATCTACGTAAGACATGACTTGCTCCTCCTTGCCTACTGCCATGATTATGAGGCCTCTCCAGCCATGTGGAACTGTAAGTTCACTAAACGTTTTTTCTGTATAAATTACCCAGTGTCTGGTATGCCTTTATTAGCAGCATGAAAATGGACTAATACATATCAGATGAACAAGTCTAGGGATCTAATGTACAGAAGAAAGACTATAGTTAATATTATTGTTTTGTATACTGAAAATTTGCTAAGAGAGTAAATTTTACTCTTACCAAAAAAAAAAAAAGAAAGAAATAAGAGAATTATGTGAGATGTTTATTTGCTTACCTATAGTAATTTCACTATATATATATGTATCAAAATAATCATGTAATATATCTTAACTATAAACAAGAAAAAATAAAAGGAATAAAAGATTCAGAAGAGTCACCATTGGCCAATTACTGGATTACAGAATATAGATTTTCTAAAATCTTGGTTCTTGATTCCACATTTATTTTCAGAATAAGGCAGAACCACCCCTACCTCTTAACTGTTTCACTGTTCCTTTATTAATAGCAAATTCTGGAATTCAGGTCTTAGTCCTGGAAATTTTCCCAGCTCTTCACAATAGAAAAACAATTAATACTTTATTTACCTGCTAAAAACATAACATCATATTTTGTGCAAAAAAGGAAGATATAAAAGGTTACTTCCACCTGTGGGAGTAGCTCAATGATTTTGCCTGAAATAGAAGAAGTAAATATCAACACCTAGTTCCAAAGCCTTGAACAAACATAGAAGATGAAAAACCTAAAACCTTAAATTTTTTGAGGAAAATGTATCTTTTAACTAGAACTGAATGGAAATGTGAAAATATTTCTACCCTTATGTGAGGGTGTAACCCTGTATTAATGAATTCTAACCAATCACACTTTGCTTTACATTTGCCTGCAGCAATGCATATTGCAGGATAAATCTCCTGCAAGAAATCATTAAGAAAAATTTTAGCCCATATTTCAATTATAAACTTGTGAAAGCAAACTTATGACTGATAGACAAATTTCACTACCACTAAAACACATTACATACAAAAATCATTAATGAATAAGACAGACATTGTCCTTCCCTCTCTTCATTTTAGGAAAAACACTTCTGAATCTTCCATTTATATTTTTGGCACCTTCTTTTCACCCTTCTTGAAAGGTGCTCCTTTTTCGAAGACCAGTTTAAATGTTTCTATTCTTTATAATGCTGAATTGGCAATCCTGTTATTATTGTTTACCAAAGATCTGTTTTTCCTCCCTCGGAAAGAAGTATACTCTCCCACCCCTCCTAAGTCAGTTTTGGACTTGTGACTTGCTTTGACAATGGAAATGTCAGCAGAAGTTTTATGTGTCACTGCCAGGCAAAAGCTGTAAGGGTTCATTCATGCTTCATCACATTCTTTTTCCCTTGCATAATGATAAACAATGTTCCATATAAAAGTTGTTCAGGAAGGCTCTGCCCAAGAGTTAAGAGCAGAGTCTAAACCCACTCAATAAATATGTAGCAAAATTGAGAAATAAATCTCCGTTTCTGTAAATCACTGAGATTTGAAGGTTTGCTACTGTAGCATAACCACATCTCTTACTGATAGAGGTATCTTACTCTCTCTCTGTGCCTGGCTTTATAATCTTGACTCTAGCTGCCATCTATATACTAATTATTTCCTCCTAAAAAATCTGCATCATCAGCAATGACCACATAAACATGACATGCATTTTCCACATCCCTCATGAACAATTTCATCTGGGTACCATTCAGACAGTTTATAATTACCACTTTTTTTTCAAAACCGTTATTCATGTTCTTTTACTTCTATATTACTCATCTGTCAGAGTCTTCCTCACCTCTTCTCTCCCTCTCAACTCCACTCCATATCCAACTGGTTGTTAAGTTTTTTCAATTCTGTAGCCCAAATAGCTATTTAATCTATTTCATTTTCTTCAACTTCATTGCCAAGGTTCTGGTTTAGATCCTCATTGCTAATTTACAGGAATTTCAAAATAACCCACCACATTGTTTCTACATCCAATCTTGCACAATTCTGATTTATTCTCCAAATTATCTCCAGTATGTTCTTTTGAAATTCAAAGCTAACTTTATCATGTCACAGCTTGAAATCTACCAATAGTACCACCAACCATTCTGGACAAGATCTTAGTATAGCAATTGGGATTCTTCATGCTCTTTCTCTACTTTTACCCCTCAGATATACCATCATTTCACCTTCCAATTTGCAAAACTGCTTCTAATGACACCCCATATTTTCTAAAGCCTCTGCTACTTCTCACATGTTTTTGTTTATTCATACTGCTGGGCTCCCAACTGCCCAACTTTCTTCACACCTGTAAGCCAAAGTTACACTTTTGAGGATCACCAAATGCCATAAGCTGCTACATAAGATACTGCTAAGGTATCTTAAGACAGAAAGGACAATTTCTGTCTTATTCATTAATGATTTTTGTATGTGATGTATTTTAGTGGTAGTGAAATTTGTCTATCAGTCATAAGTTTGCTTTCACAAGTTTATAATTGAAATATGGGCTAAAATTTTTCTTAATGATTTCTTGCAGGAGATTTATCCTGCAATATGCATTGCTGCAGGCAAATGTAAAGCAAAGTGTGATTGGTTAGAATTCATTAATACAGGGTTATACCCTCATATAAAGGTAGAAATATTTTCATATTTCCATTCAGTTCTAGTTAAAAGATATATTTTCCTCAAAAAATTTAAGGTTTTAGATTTTTCATATTCTATGTTTGTTCAAGGCTTTGGAACTAGGTGTTGTTATCCTATCCAATTCATGTATATCATATGAGAAAAAGAATTGTCAGAGGAATACAAATAGAACCAGAAGCCTAATAGATCAGGGAAACAAATGAAGTGCAGATTCTTTCAAAGGAAGGACAAATCAGAAGTGTTATAGTAGGTCAGGCATGGTGATTCATACTTGTAGTTCTAGCACTTTGGAAGGCCAAGGCAGGTTTATCGCTTGAGCCCAGGAGTTTCAGACCAACCTAGTGAAACCCCATCTCTAGAAAAAACTACAAAGATTATCCAGGCGTGGTTGTGCACACTTGCTGTCCTAACTACTTGGGAGGGTGGGATAGGAAAGTAGCCTGAGCCCAGGTAGGTTGAGGCTCTAGTAAACTTTGTTTGCACCATTGCACTCAAGCCTGGGCAACAGAGTGAGGCCATCTGTCCAAAAAAGAAAAAAGTACCACAGTAGGAAGTTTCAGTTGGATAAGAATGAATTTTTTTTTATATTGAATTTAGCGGTGAGAAGCAATGAATACTACAGTAGCCAGTTTGCACAAAGTTATGCAGTAAGTGGAAAGTGGGACATGACATTAAATAAAAACAACCCTCCTGAATAGAATAGATGAGTCAAAACAGAGCGAAGTAGTGGAGTAGCTAGAGGAGACATAGAAAGGAAGAATTTTCTCAGGATGGGATACCAGTAAAATTAGGAGACAGATTGGTTAGAGCTACTAGAGGAGCATTCTAGCCAAAAGTAATTTTTTAAGTGGGTGGAGGTCTGAGACAGTGGAATGGTAGAAAGGAATAGAGTAGCTGAGAAGCTAATGCTTTGCCAGGAAAGGAGGAAATATAGGAGACAAACTTGGGCTTAGGCACACGGAGTCTGTAGTGAGAGTAGAACTGGGAAGTAGAAATATCCCACATACCTGAAAACATCGGTGTGATAATAGATGAAAGGTCACACTTGACCTTTTGTTAATCATATACATTGATTTTCTAAGAAAATGAGACCAAGAAACTATCAAATTATTCTCAGAAGGATCAGGCACAGAGTTGCATTTATCATGTCTCGACCTATTTTCAAAACAGCATTTTGAATATGACTTTACCAACTATCCTTGACAAAAACATTTGACCACATAAAATCAATTTGTCTTTAAAAATAGTGAATGATATAAAAAACCAAGTGGAGAGCTGGACAATATATAGGCTATGTAAATATAAATAAAGAGACAAAGGGCCACAGCAAATTCTCAAAAGAAACAAACAGGGAAGGAGAAAGAGGGGAGGAGGAATACACAAAAAGAGAGGGGATAAGTGGAGAATAAGGGAAAGAAATTCCGTTATTTTTATTTTTTTAAATTTGGAGATGTAGAATGATCTTTCTTCTCTGGGGTAATCTAATTCCTTTGAAATTAATTTTCCCTTCGCAAATTCAACCTAAAAATATTGGGACCCCATTCCTAATTTGTAGGGATGTTTTGAAGATTCATTACATATTGCTTATAAAGCAAATGGTCACCTTAGCAAAAGTTATTCTCTGAATAAATTATGAGTCTATACAGACACAAATAAAATTAAATTCTAGCTATAACATATTGCTTTAAGGGAATATTATTTCTAAGACCTCAGCATTACTTCTAATTAAACTATTTTTCCTAAAACCAAATTTAGAGGTTGTATAGGTTTCTTTTGCCTAAGGTAATTTTAAAACTCTGTGTTGTTGGCAGAGTGTGTCTTACCTTAGGCTTTTAGTGTGAAGCAGCCTTTTGTTACAAATACTTAGGATTGATTGGTGTTACATAACATCTCTGAAACACTTTACTAAATTTTTCTACACAATTTTGGCTATCTGCTTAGAGGCGTAATATACATGGATATGTATGGCCACATAGGCCATTGCCCTAGCAACACTTCTGCATATATGTTAAAAAATGTGTGTTTACATCAAAAATGCATACAATGTATGAATGTTCAAAGGAGTTCCACAGTCAGGTGGCCAAACATTCTGATAGCATTTTTTTCTGTTTAACTCACTGATATTAGAAAAATACAATGTGTCCATGACTTTATGAAAATATATATATACAAGAAAAACTGCTTTTTTAATGCTCTGATTAAGACACTTCAAACACTGCAAAAGGGCACTGCTTGTCATGTTTTAGCCTTTAGTTTTATGTCCATTTACAAGTTTCGTTTTTCTGTTATTCATGCTGTCATCACTTTGCTTTATCATTGTTACTAAGCACTGGAAGTAGACCAGCAGCTTTGGACTTGAAGGAACCATTTGAGCAGTTACTAGTTGGCAGATAAGGGGAAGCACTTACACAGAGCTCTCTGGTGACCTTTGTGAAATACATCAGTAGCCTCCATCTAGACGGTAAGTGTCCACAACAAGAAAATACGCCATTGCAACTGATGCTAAAAGTCTCAAGAAACTAACCTGAATGAGAGAGAGTAATAGTTCGCTGTCCTTCCTTACTTTGTAATAAATTTCCTTTGTACACGAAACTATGAAATTTTTATCTTCTGTAAAAATTGTAATCCAGTTCTGGCAATAATTAACATGGATAGAAACCAACTAGCTATTTTACAATGCACATTGCTATGGTTAGAGCAACTAAAGAGAACATAATAAATTTCAGTATCTCATTTTTTGGACATGGAATCAAGAAAAATAAAATTCTGCATTAGAGAACGCAGAATGGTGGCGGGGGGAGGGGTGCGACAGTGAGTAGTTAATGCTTTGCATAAAGAAAGAAACAGAACTGGTCAGAAAATCATTCCAGATGCAGATTCTATCTGATAATTTTGTTGAAGAGCTAAGTTCTGAAACTTGAGCTTCCTTTTATATTTTTTATACTCAATTAAGACCCAACCATTGCATTAGAAAGCAAATTGTTTGGTACTCAAAGCAGTATTTTTTAACCATCAATAGTTGAAGCTGAGGATAATCTTAGGACTACATAGAAGATGGCAGAAAAACACCACACGTAACTATGAATTTGGATACTGGAAACAAACGTCTGAACAATTCATTAAAATAGGCAAAAATAACGGATTATCTCATAGATAAATACCAAGTCAAAATAATTACTTAAATAATTTATATAAATTGTCACAACACTGCATTTTATTTTCCACAGTTAGATACAATTCTTTATAATATTTTCCATTTAGATGGCTTCTGAATTTTTACCTTTTTTGAAAGGTTTTTTTCTAAGTACCCAATTTAAAAGAGTAACTCCCCTCTATGGAGAGATTATACTTTTTCATTTGCTTTGTTTTCTTCATAGTTATATTTATCTGAAATATTATCTATGTATTTGTCAGCCTCTGATAATGTAAGCTTGATGAGAACAGAGACATCTGTCTTACTCATCCCTATAACATCCCTATATTCATCTGTCTTATTCAGCCCTGGAGAAAGGTCTGCCCCATGGAAGATGCTCAGAGCTTTCATGAATATATGAAATAACAGTTGTTTACTTTGATACAAGTTTACCAAATTCTGGTCAAAATGTTTAAAATGTATGCATTTCAGATACATAGGTAAAACTTATTTTATATTCCCCTGAAAACATCTGAGTCACCAAAATAATCAAAAGAGAAAAATGCATAAATTTATCACTTTGCCACCCCAGTAAACCATTCCATGTTCATCTTTAAACATGTTGGAGTTAACCTGTCTCTCTGAACAAGCTATAAATTCACTTTCAATATGTATGTGTGAATGTGGGGGAAATTTTTTTCCAGGCACTGACACCATTTGGGAGATTATCTTCTCCAATACTTAATATTATCCTAA
>NW_016107341.1:1081932-1089890 GCF_001604975.1 Cebus imitator
GTAAGTCTGCCTTTAAAAGTGAAATGTGATAGATTGATGGGGCAGAGAGAGAGAGAGAATCAGGTTTAATCATAAACAGAACTTCAAAATTGTTGAATCTTTTCTTTACGGCCCCTGACTTCCTTCTTGTGACTGAGAATACCCTCTTGTTTTATTCGTCCCTCTTCTTCTCCCTTTCTGCTCAACTCAAACCTCTATCATGAGAAAGGATTTGAGGACCTGCCCTCTATAACACATCTTCCATGGATGTATAAGGAGAAAATGAAATTAACATTTTAGTACACATCATAAACTAGGCGTTTTATATATGCCATATTATGTAATCATCAACATAAATTCATGAATTAAGTGTTATACCACTGCACAGATAAGAAAACTGATGTTTTACAATCCGTTATTTGTTACTCAGTTTCTAAGTGATAGATCTGGATTCAGGTGCTGTTTTTTTCTAACCGTAAAACCTGGTTCTTTTCTATGTATTGCACTGCCTCTCCTCTACCTCCTTATCCAGACTTCAGTTTGCCAAGCAACTGGATTAATTTAACTAGCTCCAGCAAAACCTAAATTATGAATCAAACTTATGCTCTTACTCCATGGAATACATTTATTTACATAAGAGAAAACATCCTTAACTAATAAAGGGTTTCCTAAGGTAAATCTTCTGGGCTATGTATTAGTTTTCCAGTGGAGTGACTTTGAGGCTGAATGCCTCACTGGCTTGATTTAGCAGGTCATGGCTCTCAAATAGTCAAATACAGTTAGTACAAAATGAAAACTAAGCATTGTACAACACAGTACTTTTTTTTCCTTTGGTAATTGTTACTGGAAGGATTTGAAGTAGTTGCTATAACATTTGGGAGAACCTTGTTTGCTAGGGGGATTGGTTTCATTCTTAATAAATGTATTTGTTATGTTTCTAACTTTCTTTGTGCACTCTTCAGATGTTGTGGCTTCCAAAGTTTAAACTTAGATAACCTCAGTTTGGTGTTATTGTTACTACTTTCACATAGGATATCTAGAGAGTGAAGCAACATGAACTCCTAGCAACAACAGGCTTTTCCAAATAAGCTGCTTTAGTCAAATGACAGGGAGTAATAAATTAGCCTAACTTGTAGCTACTTCCTCATGTTCGTGTGGTGTTAATGCTAATATATCACTGGGCAGTTTGTCTAGAACAAATAGCTTCACATAAATTATGTAGTATAAGAATAAAAGGTCGAGATTCAAAGCCGAACTTTCTGACTTTGAATCCCATTGTGTTAACTAGCAGCTTTGCGGACTAGGTTAACTCAAGTAACTTCCTTTCCTTAGATTTTGACTGTATGAGAAGGGAATAATTACAGTGCCCACCTTGTTACTCATATGATTAAATGGGAAATGCGTATTATGTGCATCAAACAGCGCCTGACATATTGTTTTAACTATATGTGAAATTGCCTTGTAATTCACATAGCACTTTCTGAAACATGTGACGTTATTGTTTTGCATCACCTGAGGCAAGAGAGGATTTCTTGTCCCCTATTTTAGAATGAGAAGTCAGGATTCATGTGAAGCCAATAGAAGAGCCGTGTGATTGGTCCTGCATTCAATCTCTAAACGATGAAGTAGTTAGTTTAGAGAAAGTAAGATATACAAAGAAGGTAGTGCTCACCAATTGCATAAAGTGGTGTTACTGGCAGTGAATCTGTATGGGTTTGCAACAACCTCAGTTCTTGCCTTCTCAGAAAAAAGAATTCAACCAAGGGAGACTACGGCAGAGTGAAGAACTGAGGCAAGTTTTAGAACAGGAATGAAAGGAGGTAAAGTATACATGAAAGATGGTCAAGCCGGTGGCTTGAGAGATTAAGTGCAAAGTTTGACCTTTTGATTTGGGTTTTATATATTGGTATGTCTCTGGGGTCTTGCATTATTTCTCCCTGGATTATTCTTTTGGGGTGGGCTGTCCACATGTGCAATGGCCTGCTAATGCTTGGGAGGGGGGCATACACAGTATGTTTACTGGAGTCTCCCACATGCTCACTTGAGGAGTTCTTTCCTTACCAGTCAAATGCTCCTATGAAGGTCATATACCAGTTAAACTCTGACATTTTGCCTCTTAGTGTACATGCTAGAGCCCATTCATCCAACTCCTAAGATCTTATTGGGAAGCTCCTGATCCCTAGCTTCAGTTTTTTTCTATCTGCTGAGAGACTGCGTTTCCCTGGTGCTGGCTACAACCAATTATTACTTTACAACTACCTGACCATTACCTGATGGTGGCCTGACATTCCTGGTGGGGGAGAGTGCTCTCTCTTGTCCTGCTCATGTGTGTCTAACTATCTATTGTGACAGTGGAAAACTAGGAAAAACAGATGCTAGGCCATTGGAGGTAACATGAGAATTCAACATTTCTTCTGATAACCAAAGAAAAGAAAATTCTGTAAGAGCTCAGAGAAGATAATGAAACTTAAAAAAAAAATGCTGAATGGATCATTAGAAACGGTGGATCACAATGATAAAATGTAACAATTTGAAGCTGTCTTAACAACAGAAGTGATAAGGCAAAACTTAAGAATTATTATAGACAAAAGAAAGAATATGGTTGAGCATATAGCTGTTTTATATCAGTTTAACCTGCTGAGCATGGTGGCTCATATCTGTAATCTCAGGGCTTTGGGAGGCCGAGGCTGGAGGATCACTTCAGCCCGAGTTTGAGACTGCAGTGAGCTATGATTGTGTCACTGTGCTCTCACCTGGGCAACAGACTAAAAATCTGTCTCTGAAAATAAAGAAGCTTGGCATGGTGGCTCATGCCTGTATTCCCAGCACTTCGGGAGGCAAAGGCTAGAGATTGCTTGAGTCTAGGAGTTCGAGACCAACCTGGGCAACATGGTGAAACCCAGACTCTACAAAAAGTACAAAAATTAGCTGAGCATGGTGATGTGTGCCTGTAATCCCAGCTACTTGGGGGACTGAGCTGGGAGGATCACTTGAGCCCAGGAGGCCAATGCTGCAGTAAGAAATGATGGTGCTACTGCACTCCAGCATGGGTGACAGAGCAAAACAACCTGTATCAAAATAAATAGTCAATAATAAAATTACATATAATAAACTATATATAATATTTATATGTAATATTTTCTTTTTTATTGTACTTTAATTCTGGTGTACATGTGCAGAAGATGCAGTTTTGTTACATAGGTATATGCATGCCAAGGTGGTTTGCTGCATCCATCACCCTGTCATCTACATTAGGTATTTCTCCTTATGCTACCCCTCCCCTTGCCCCCAAACACCTGCTATTCCCCCCAGCCCCTCCACCCCCCGACTGTCCCTGTGTGTGATGTTCCCGTCCCTGTGTCCATGTGTTCTCATTGTTCATCTCCCACTTATGAGTGAGAACATGCAGTGTTTGGTTTTCTGTTCATAAGTAATATTTTCATATGTAATATATATATTATATATATATGTTTGTGTATATATATAAAGTTTATAAAAATTTATTTATTATACTTTAAGTTCTGGGGTACATGTGCAGATTGTGCAGGTTTGTTACATAGGTATACATGTGTCATGGTGGTGGTTTGCTGCATTCATCACCCCATCATCTACTTGAGGTATTTCTCCTGTTATCCCTCTCCAATCCCCCCACCCCTGCTATCCTTCCCTTAGCCCCTGAACCACAAGGCGCCAGTGTGTGATGTACCTGTCCCTGTGTCCATGTGTTCTTATTGTTCAACACCCACTTATGAGTGAGAACATGTGGTGTTTGGTTTTCTGTTTTTGTGTCAGTTTACTGAGAATGATGGTTTCCAATTTCATCCATGTCCCTGCAAAGGACATGAAGTCATCCTTTTTTATGGCTGCATAGTATTCCATCCTGTATATGTACCACATTTTCTTTATCCAGTCTATCATTGATGGGCATTTGGGTTGGTTCCAAGTCTTTGCTATTGTGAGCAGTGCTGCAGTAAACATACATGTGCATGTGTCTTTATAATAGAATTATTTCTTTGAGTATGTACCCAGTAATGGTATTGCTGGGTCAAATGGTATTTCTATTTCTAGATCCTTGAGGAATCACCACACTGTCTTCCACAATGGTTGAATTAATTTACACTTCCACCATCAGTGTGAAAGCATTCCTATTTCTCCATATCCTCTCCAACATCTGTTGTCTCCAGATTTTTTAATGATTGCCATTCTAACTGGTGTGAGGTGGTATCTCAATGTGGTTTTGATTTGCATTTCTCTAATGACCAGTGATGATGAGCTTCTTTTCATATGTTTATTGGCTGCATAAACGTCTTATTTTGAAAAGTGTCAGTTCACATCCTTTGCCCTCTTTTTATGGGTTTGTTTTTTTCTTATAAATTTGTTTAAGTTCTTTGTAGATTCTAGATATTAGCCCTTTGTCAGATGGGTAGATTGCAAATTTTTTCCCCATTCTGTTGGTTGCCAGTTCACTCTATTGATAGCTTCTTTTGCTGTCCAGAAGCTCTCAAGTTTAACTGAACATCAACATAGAGCAAGTAAAATTTTGAAGTACCAAGCTAAACTTTGAAAGTGACCTTTTCTCCAGATGTGTTGTGACATAATCAACAAAAGTACTGGCAATAACATTCTCTTATTGTCAGTGAGGAGAAATTCATCACCTAATGGCCTAGAAAAGGAGGTACTGAAAGTGGAGAAAATCAGCAGAATAGAAGGAAGGAAAGTTCCAGAGACAAGTTCATCCATATGCAAAAATGAATCTCACTGCTACTGCTCCTTCATGCCATCCACCACCTATGAATTCCCAGAGACATTGCCAGGGACTGCTACTTCAAAACAATCTAACTGTTATGCAAACCAAACACAGCTTTTACCAACTCTCTAGATATTAAAATGAAAATAGGTGAGAAGAGGAAAAATTCAGGAACACTCCAGGAAAGCTGACCATTAGTAGATCTCTGCTCAGGGACTGATTACAAGTTGATTCTCAGCCCACATACATTTTCCCACGTAAACAGAAAAAATTAATATATTCTATTATAACACAAGAATGTTCTCAATTCAAAATTTATTTGTGATATTAAATATCTCCTTCCAAAAATAAAAATGCCTCTGGGAATGTGAGGAAATTTGCCTCCTAAATATTTAGCAGAGAAGAACCACAACGGAGAATTGGAGTTCTTTTTAAGTAGGATGGAGGTGAATAACTTGGAAGGAAAACAAGTTTTAGGAGGCAAGTCAGACCTTAGCATGGGGTGCAGTGATGCCATGGAGCAATAGTTCTGTTGAACACGTGCTGGGTGCCTGGGAAAGTAGAAGAAAAAAGAAAGGAAAACAGGAAAACACCACAGTTTAATTTTGCCTAAATTTTAACTTTTGCTTTGGACGATTCTTTCCCAAGAAAATAAAGAAACGCTTTTCCTTTACTACTACATTCTAGACAACATGGCTCCCAGAACTTGGATTAAATTTTGAAATTAATATTTTATTTTGATTACTCATTATTAGTTAACAGGCATCTGAACACTGGCTTCAAACATAGAAATGAAGATTTTTCGGAGAGCATGTACCCAATGTATTCGATCTTTCCTGTCCCATGAAGAATAAACCTTCTGAAAAAGACTGTATTCATAAATATAGGACAAAAGGTAAAAACTAAGAAGTAATTTTTAATTTTTAGAGGTGGTCGGCACCTAGATTCTACTAGATTCTACATCCTGGGAGAGAGATTGAGAAAGCAAAGGAGGGAACAGCATTAAGAAGCTGGAAACTGGAGACATTTCCAGAGAAAGTGGTAGAGTAAACTGATCATGCAAAACTTCTGCCAGATATTATTAAATAAATCTAAAGCAAAACATAAAAAAGAAAAACTAAAGTCACTAAATTTTTTGTAAGAAGCTAGGGAAGAGCTTGCTCTTAACAAGCTGCAACTAGAACGAAGAAAAGTTAACATAGTTTAGAGAACTGTGGGTGAATATATAAAGGCACAAACCATTGCACAAGGGCAGGAACAAAAGGCGAGCTCTTCAACTACCACAGCTACAGGGATAGGAAAGGGGGAAATGGAAAACCTCAACTTTACAGCTCAAGGTGACAGAGAACAGAATGCAGGCTGGCAGAACAGCTGGAAATTTAAAGAAGAAATCCTGGAAGCAAAAGAAGCAAAGAAATGAGACCCAACATTTATGTATAAATTCTGCCCATATCCCTAGCTGATAGCAAAATTACTGATGCTTGGGAAGGAATTTATGAAGCATGGTGAAAAATTAGGCAAAACCAAAGAGGAATCTACTATTGAAAGAGAACTACAGGAGAAAGTTGTGAGTTTGGTGCTTTAATAACTCAGTATATTTCACTAAACATTAATTAGATGGCTAAAATTTAAAGACTGAAAATTATATGCATTAGTAAGAATGTAGACCAACTAAAATTCTCATACATTGCTGATGGGATACATATTTTGTCCTGCCACTTTGGAAAGGAATTTGGCAATGTCGAATTTAAATGTAGGATTATCATATTACCTAAAAACCACAGTCATGTTTATCTGAGAAAGATGAAAACATATGTCTATACAAAGATCTACATGTAAATGTTCATAGCAATTTAATCATTAATTGTACCAGTTCAACACTGGAAATAATCCAAATGCCCAACATGCATGAATGGATACAACAAATTGTAGTAATTTTTCTTCTCTTTTTGAGACAAAGACTCACTCCGTTACCTAGGCTGGAGTGTAGTGGTGCGATCTCAGCTCACTGCAACCTCCACCTCCTGAGTTCAAATGATTCCCCTTCCTCAGCCTCCCAAGTAGCTGGGAAAACAGGTGTCTGCCACCACGCCTGGCTAATTTTTGTATTTCTTTTACAGATGGTGTTTCATCATGTTGGCCAGGCTGGTCTCAAACTCCTGACCTCAGGTGATCTGCCCACCTCAGCCTCCCAATGTGCTGGGATTACAGGCATTAGCCACCACACCCAGCCTATAGTAATTTTTTATACAAAGAGATACTAAGTAATATTAAACGATTGAACCGCTGATATAGTAACAACATGGATGTATATCAAAATCATTAAGCTGATTTAAAGAGGCCAGATACAAGAATATCCACTGTATACTTCATTTGTATGAACTTACAGAAAATACAAACTAATCTATAGTGACAGAGAGCAGATCAGTAGTTTTCCAGGGTGAGATGGGAGAGATGGACTGAAAAGTGAAATATAAAAACTTTTTGGAGTGGTGGAATTGACCTATATCCTGACTAGGTTGGTTATTACACAGGTATTCACATTTGACAAAACCCATCAATCTGTACACTTAAAACGGGGCCGTTTACTGTCTATAGATTATGCTTCAGTAAAGCACACCAAAAAGTAACTAGTGACTTGTAGTTAATACAAGTGATTCAAAAGTTGTTTTTCATATGCCTGTAAACATTTCTTTACATAATCCAGTTATTTTGTAAAATAGTGAACCTGACAATGCTTATGACTAGAAAGGAGAAATGTAGCCCGTTTTTCCTATTTGAGTGGAACTGTTCTTGCCTCCTCATTTCCCCTCCATCTGTGTGCGCAGTTTTCCTCCTCTTGCCCCTCCTCCTACTCTCTCCCCACACGTCTGATATTTAAAAATGCTTACCACCTGAAAGTTATTTAAAAAGTTTAAAACTTCAGTGCATAAAAGCTTGAGTTCTTTATAGAAAATATCTTTAAGCAATGAGTGAATAAATATTCAACACAGGGCACAGTGGCTCACGCCTGTAATCCCAGCAGTTTAGGAGGCCTAGGAGGGCAGATCACCTAAGGTTAAGAGTTTGAGATCAGCCTAACCAACATGGTGAAAACCCATCTCTAATACAAAACACAAAAATTAGCCAGGCGTGGTGGTGCAGGCCAGTGATCCCAACTATTCAGGGGGCTGAGGCAGGAGAATTGCTTGAACCCAGGAGGTGAAGGATACAGTGAGCCAAGATTCCACTA
>NW_016107341.1:1089932-1102700 GCF_001604975.1 Cebus imitator
AAAAAAAAAAAAAAAAAAAAAAAGAAAGAAAAAGAAAAAAGGAAAAATAAATATTGTGAGGCAAGAGATATGAGAAATAAAAATGAAATTTTAAGCCCCCAAATGACTGAACAGACTCCCTCTTGGCCAGGGGGACCCCAGAGTAATCTTGAAAATTGAGCTCTTGACAGTGACAGGATGGGAGGTCAGACATGCCTAACAGAAACCAGCCCTTTGAAAGACTCCACCACTGATAGCAATCAACCCCTGACACTGTCCTCTCCCTTAAGCAGTTTGGACACAGTTGACCAGCAATCCTTCCCAATAAGAGACCTCCGACCACAGAGCAGTTCTGGCCAATTTACATGCTACTCATGAGTGGCATGAAGCTCCATTGTGCATGTGCCTGTTGCTTCTTTCATAAATATTCATGATTTCTCCTACAGCTTAGTAAGTGTAGATATTCAGCCACCCTGGAGGCATAAATTCCTATTCCTCACCCCCTCCCCGCTACCCCCACCTTCCAAGTGACTGTTTTAGGCTTAAGGCAAGAATCTATGCTTCCCAGCCTGTCAGAGTGTCCACCATGCAGGCTGCAACACTTTATGAAAAATAAATCTCATTTTCAAATTAATGAAAGTTGCTATTCTTCATTTGACAAAGGAAAAGATTTTCTTTGTTTTTATTTTGACATATATAGAAGGGACTTTAGAGATCACAGAGGAGGAAGGCATTGGATCTAACAGTCCACTGTGGTGAACGATTAGATCCATTGCCTTCCTCCTCTCTGAACACAAACGTAATTTTGTTTGGTATGACACTGCTCTCAAATTAAATCCAACAAATAAACAAACAATAATTCCATTCTAATCTCCAGCCTCCCTTGCAACTAGCAGTGGCCATATGGCACAAGTAATGAGATATAAGCCGAAATGACTGAGCAGAGTTTATGGGAAAATCTAAAGCAGCTGATACAACTTTTATTCTACACTCTTCCTCTTCTTGTTTCCTTAAAAAGAGATATAATGCTGGAGTCAGGGAAGCCATCTTGCAACCACTAGGTTATAAGCATAGAAACAAAAGTGTAAGAGCAGCTCCAAGGGTGATGGATTAGAAAGCTAAGTGGAGCCTAGGTCCTGATGGCTTCCTGGAGCTACCAAGCACACCATTTATTTTCTAGCTCTGAAATTTTTGTTATGCACTAGACAAGACAAAACACTTTATTTGCTTAAGCCACTGTCAATTGAATGTTATGTGACACAGAATCTATTTCTGAAAGATCCAATGATACCTGCATCCCCTCCACCTCCTTTTACAGATAAGAGAATGAAGGTAAAGGAGGTCAAGTAGCTTCTTCACTACGTTCCACCTCTACCTTAAACTAATGATCCAGTTCTGCAATCCAGATCTATTGACTCACAATGCCAGAAGAGATTTTCCAATATACAAAAAAGCTCTAGAAGAAAAGCTTGTGTGATAAATTTATTTATTCAACTATGCAAGTCTAGAAAAGCTATAAAAAATTACTAGCATTAATGCCTTGAATTATAAATGATTACATTTGAAGGATTTCATTGTGTGTTGTGAATTTGCAGCAAAAAATACCTAACAGGAGTTAAAAATACTAAAAATTCAAATACATGTCTTCTTGAGCTACATTGAAATTGAAATAGGAAGAAGAGAAGAATTGAAGTGTTCCCAATCCAGACAAAAAGAGAAATGTTTGACATGATTGTTATCCCAATTACCTTGGTTTGATCTTTACACATCAAAATATCACATGTACCCCCAAATATGTACAACTATTATATATCAGTAAAACTACATCAAGAAAGTGAATTCAAAATATATCATGATGTTGGACAGAAGACTCAACATAATTAAAATATCTATTCTCCCTGTTTAATTTACAATCCTGTAAAAATAAATATTCAACAGCTAGATACATCTATTATAGAATTCACGTAGAAAACAATCAAGCAAAAATAACAGGAAAAACCTGACTCCCAATAAAACATTCATTGAGAAATGGTCTTATCAGTCATTAATAAATATTATAAAGCCACCTTAATTAAAAGTGTATGGCCTTAGCCCATGAATAAGACTATTGGAAAGAAAAAAAAATTGAAAAGTAATCCAATTTTATGTATAAATTTGGTATACAACAAAAGTATAATTAATACCATGATAGTCATGAAAAAAGATCCATTCCTTATAGCACTCACTAGAATAATTCCAAATAAATAATAAATTAAATAATTTAAATATTAAATTTAAATATTAAAATGAAGTTATAGAAACATTAGGCAAAAATAGTAAATTTCTCTATAGCTTTAGTGTTAAAAATAAAACTTTTCTAATTATGACTCAAATTCAGATGCAAAAAAAAATTGGTGAGTTTGACAAATAGACTATACAAAAATAAAAATATTTTCATAGCAAAAAATCACCACCACTGCAAGATATGAAGTGAAACACCATAATGACATAATGGAAATCTACTTCTAATTTATATCATAGACAAATACTAATGTCATTAGAATATATGAGCTTCAAAACTATGAAAGAGAAAGAAAAATTGGCAAGCTTCGTAAATGGACAGTTCACAGATAAAGAAGTATAAATGTCCTTTAAACATATGAGAAGATCCTCAACCTGACTCATTTAACTGAATGCAAATTAAAGCTAACTGAGTTTTCTGTTTCTCCCCTATAGATTAGAAACTATCAAAACTTTTGGCATTATCCTCTGTTGGCCAGGTTGAGTAAATGAGACATCCTTATATATTGCTGGTAAAGATGCAAAGCAGCATAGTCCACATGTGAGAAGATTGATGAGACAAAACTTGGTAAAACTGTGAAAGCATTTGCCCTGTGACCCAGCAATTCTACTCCTAGTAAACAACCCCAAAGGTAAACTGGTAAACTTTGTATTTTTTAGTTTTATTTTCCTGTAGTCAGGGTCTTTCTCTGTCACCAGGCTAGCATGCAGTGGTGTGATCCTAGCTCACTATAGCCTCAAACTCCTGAGCTCAAATGGTCTTTCTGCCTCCACCTCTCAAGTAGTTGGGACTACAGACACTCATCACTACACCTGGATAATTTTTTTTTTTTTATAGAGACAGGGTCTCTTGATGTTGCCCAGGCTAGTCTGGAACTCCTGGGCTCAAATGATCTTCCTGCCTTGGCATCCCAAAGTGCTAGGATTACAGGTGTAATCCATTGCACTCTGCCCCTGGTAAAAATTTTGAAAAGGAACATAGAAAAGAATATTTATCCAGCAAATGCCCAACAATGGGGACAAATTAAATACACTATAGTTTATCTTCAGAGTGGAGTACTATGCAGCTATACAAAAATATGAATTAGCTGTACTGTGACTGAATAATCTCCAACATGAATATTTCACATGACAAAAAAAAAAAGAAAAAAGCAGATATCTAAGAAAGGGCAATACAAATGTATATACATATTTAACTATAATTGAAGCTTAAGTCACATTTTTAAATTAAAAATAAGGGAAGAAATAGGATACAGTAGACAGTAAGAAACACTAGGCTTCTCTTGCTATACATTGTTTTATAGACCATACTTTGAAATTCTGTAGATATTTTACACAATTATAAAACAAAAACAAACAGAAAAATGAACTCAAAAATTTATATTTGCAATGAAATGAATAAACCTAACTGCGTTAAGCTGATGACATACTCAAAAACAGAGAAACTATTTCAAATTACTATTAAACAGTGATTTCAGGCATTCTGAGTAAGGTACACACTAAGCCAAAAAAAGGAGAAGGTGTTTAAAAAATTCTTAAACAGTTCAGCAACTATATTTTTGGTGGCAGTAGTTAGTATTTTTGTCCTATACTGTTGCATAGTATATGTTGTGAATTTGGGAAATTATGTTGGTGTATTTGAAATCCAGCATTGGAAATGCAAATACGAGACTGATGAAGTGAAATAAAACTCTGTAGGCATTAATGAAAATGTAATTGTTAATATAAGTTTATTAATAGTAGTCTTTACAAAATTAACAAATATTTTCAAACTCTGTTCACTAAAAAGCCTAGAAACAACAACAAATCAGAAGTAATGATGACTCTTAATAGCTAGATTGCGATTTTCAATGATCTGTAAGTACTACTTCCTGCCGAAAGCAACTGGGCTTCTTGAGGGCAGGACTGATTTGAGGTCTGAGAAAGGAAAGGGACAAAATTTCCCTAGAAACAATTGTCACAGAAGAAAGCAATGAAGTAGCAATGACTACTAAGGTCATGACAAATGGCCCAAGCCAGGACCCAACATAAAGAGCTTTCCTTATGCAAGAGTAGGACAAATTGGGTCTTATCAAAAATAAAAACTACTATGTATTGAAATACAGCAAGTACTTTTAAATATATGAATTGAAAAATATAAATACATAAACATGAAATATACGAATAGTTAAAACAACCTTTGGACGCCATTAGCAGATGACATTTTAAAATTCATTTTTAAAGAAAATCTATCAAGTGTTTATTTCTTGGGGGACCACACATTGAGAAATAGGAAGCAAGTTTTCTCTTTATGGAGATATTTTAGCTAATAAATGCAAAAGGAATAGCAAAATTAAATATGTACATTTTATAACCCCCCAAAATAATGCACCTAATCAATGACCATTTATAATTGTTACAATTACACAAAATGGTATAAGCAGGTATTACGTGCCTTTAGGAAAATGGTATTCCGAAAATATTCACACTCAATTCTGATTTAGCTTCTGGCTCTACTTACCAATATACAAGAAATACTTGGGTCAGGGTAACACAGTATATGACACAAGGGGATTGTAATTAGTAAAATGCAGGCTGGAAGAAACTCCAAAGGCCCTTTTACAGATTCACTGAACGCGTAAAGATAATGTTGTAGCCTCGAAAAATGCTAAGTGTCTATGTAAAGTGTTCTTACTACAAAAATTATAACTACATGGGGGAAACATATATATGTTAATTACCTAGAATTAGTCAATCCACAGCATATATATACTTCAAAACACATTGTACATGATAAACACATACAATTTTGTCAGTTCAAAAAGTAAATTTTTTAAATATTTAAGAAACTTGATCAGCTAAATGTAAAGACCTTATCTGATACCTAATTAAACAAACTGTATAAAGTATTTATGAGACAATCAGAACATTTTGAACAAAGACTATACATTTTATATTAGTTCTTATCAATGTTAGGTGTGTTTAATAATATCATAGTTATATTAAAACATATTTTAGAGATACACACTAAAATATTTACTGATAAAATGGTAAAGTGCCTCAGATTTGTTTTAAAATCATCTGGCTGTTAGAAAATACACGAGACCTGAGTTGATCATTTTTAAAAGCTGTGGTGGGGTTCTTGATGATAGTCTCCCATATTTGAAATGCTAGATATTTCATATAATGAAATGTTTAAAAAATGTATATCTTTCCCAAAGCATACATGTGTGCACAAAATATAGACACTGTCGTAGCAGAAAGCAAGAAGAAATCCAAAATTGGATTTCTGATTGTAGAAATAAAAAATAATAATTTCTACAAACTCCTCTAGAACAGTAATATTTACAAAATTTTTCCTAATTTTCCCACACTCTGATTTTACCCTTTAAGCCTAAATCTATTATTTCACTACAGTGACAAGAAAAGGTGGCTGAGAACTATGGCATGTGCTGTCAGCTGAGTGTGGAAGAACTGAAGACTTCTATTTACTGGAGGCATTTAAAAACAGAATGAGAATCTCACCAGACAAATACAGTATACATTACATAGGGAGAAGGATATCAAATTGGGATATGCTCTTCAAGAATGCTGGATAGAGGCCAGGCACGGTGGCTAACACCTATATTCCCAGTACTTTAAGAAGCTGAGATGGGAGGATCTCTTGAGGCCAGGAGTTTGAGACCAGCCTGAGCAACATAGCAAGAGCACAGCTCTACAAATAATGTTGATAATAATAATGAGTTGGGCATAGGGGCAAGCACACTGTAATCTTAACTATTTGGGAGGCTGAGGTAGGAGGATCACTTGAGCCCAGAGTTCGAGGTTTCAGTGAGCTGTGATCATGCCACTACATCCCAGCCTGGAAGACAGAGCAAGATCTTATCTCTAAAAACAGAGAACGCTAGATAGAGAATAATTTTCACAGTTTAGCACGGTAAAATTCAAAAGTTTCCATCCGGAATTGTAATATCAGAGCAACTGAAGAGTATGCATGGTTAAGTTGGATTTTATTTTACACAAACGTGTAGTACATAGCTTCCTTTTTTCCTAAAGCAATATGGGGAAATTAGAAGAAGAGCCAATACAAGGGTCTTGGCATTGCATTTCATTTTATTTTAGTGTCAGATGTGTGTACAAATAAGTTTCTATCTTCCTTAAGATAGTCAAAGGTTAATTTAGTTCATATGTGATAAATGAGATATAAAAGATTTCATATTAAGCTGGAAATATATTATATAGCTTAGATTTTATCCAGAAGCCTGAAATCCCAGCCTATAAAAACTCTGACTTCAGAAAGCTGTATTTTTTAGCAAAAAAGTTTTTTTTTCCTACAGCCTCAATTAAAATAAGTTTTATATAACTAGTTTGCTTGTGAATAGTTTATAATGCTTTAAGTATGTCTATTTTTTATTTAAATAATGAGCAGTGGGAGTAGTTTGAGAAACATATTTTTCTCATTTCAGTTCTTTAATTTTTCTTGTCTTGATTGTAGAAATCCAAAAAGAAAAAAAGAGAGAAAGAAAAAGGGAGAGAAGCAGAGAGGAGAGGAATATGCTCATAGAGAATATGCTGGCCCAGAGTGCTAAAATCCCATTGAGCAGCTAGCTCTTTTCATAAAGAAAGAAATTCTAGCCCTGCATAGTTATGTATTTCCAATGAAAGATAACAAGTCCCTGAAAAACAAGGACTCATTATAGTAGGCAACAGAAAATAATAAATGATAAGTTTATAACAAACAATTTTAGATTTTAATGATTAATTCTAGTTCTTCTAGTAATGTGTAATTTGAAAGTTCACATTGTTATTTGCTTGTTGGTCATATAGACATTGGGGTTATTACACTTATAATGGGTGGGGTGTGTATCTGTGTGTGCATACACACGTGTGTGTGTGTGTGTGTGTGTGTGTGTATACTTTGAATAGTTTCTACAGATTAACTTATTTTGGAGTCTGAGTCTTTCCATATATAAAAGTCTAATTAAAATACAGTTTTTGCAGATTTTATGGCCAAAAACTAAAATCTAAATTTAAAATATTGACACATAAGTTTATTTCTTACTTAGAACTACTTGAAAGTCTCTAACCTTTATGCCAATACAGACATGCAAAATAAAATGTCATTCCCTTAACCCTCTTCCTATACTGGAAATGCCTGTATAAGAGTCCTATATTTTTTGTATTTTAGATCTAAAACATTTTAAAATATTTCCTGGGGCAACAGGATATTAATGATCTCTTCAGGGTATTAATTACCTCCACATTGAGCAGTTAACATAAAATCAGGCTAAGATAATGGCTGTATCACTGAGGGAACATGCTTAGACTGAATTAATCAAATTAATAATTTGATTAACAGACATAATAAATTAATTTAATCAATGCACTACTATCTAAAAGATTATCAAAATCTGCAGATCTTTTGTGACTAAACATAGAGGTTGCCTAATTTAAACATACATTTACATTATATTGAAGCAAAACTTTGAAATATCTGTTGTTATCAACCTGTTTGCAACTTTTCCATTCTAAATTGCAGATCTTAAAATACTGTAGAATTCTGAAACATTGACTGCAGTCGTTTTAAAATAGAAACAACAACAAAAAGCAGTCAAAATGTATCTACTAAAAGTATAACTAAAAACACACAGTAACAACCCAGTCGGTAGCTTAGAAAATAAATCGGTTACAAGAGTTTGCTAACAGAACACCATTAGACCCCATGTTTTCTGCTGTACTGGTGGGCCATCTGGTAATGGATTTATTCTATGTTGATAGCAGGACAATTTTACAAAAAAAAAAAAAAAAAAAAAATAACAATTTGTTTTATTTTTGCACTCCACTTAGTTATGAGGTAATTACATTAAAATATAGTGCATGCCTGTTGATATATGAGCCTTGATTATGTTTTCAATCAAAGAAATAATTTAAGATATATTTCCATGTTGCATTTGTCCAATAAGCAATGTCCACTGTGATGAGTGAAAGATGGCAGAGCTGGTGGCCCGGTTGTGTGCAGTCATAAGTGCTCCCTTGAATTTGCTGGTTATTCTTCAACAAAGCTTCTGGACAATCCTAGATGTCTACCACCATTCTTCAGCCAACTTACTCTGAGTAAGAGGATGATGGTGTCAAGAGATCAGCTTTTTCGTCCTGACCACAGAACATGGTACAGTTCTGTCACCTAGTGGTTGCCTTCTCTCACGTGACTTGGCAACACTTACACTTGCCTAGATTCTGTCTGCATATATAAAGAAAACGGTGAAGTTGGGAACATAGAGCAAAAACTTGGCAAATCGCTTTGCACAATGTACACAGAGGAATAATCTAGGTTTTAGCTGCAATAAATGTAATCGCTCCTATTTTAACACACAAAACAGGTGAGGCCCTTCACATTCTAGTCTCTCTCTGTCCACGTTCAACTTACCACCCACCATTTCTCTTCATAAAGAACAACCTCCTGTTATTCAAATGCACTGTGTTCTCTTTTGGTCTCTTCTCTGGGTGCATAATTCTCTAATTTATCTTGGCTTCTTATATCCTTTAACTTGTGAATTATGTCCCCATGAAGCCTGCACTGAATCCTGGTCTATTTGCCCCATGGTATTTCCCCCAACTGATTGTCCTTGTGAATCCTACTTACCTTGCAGAAGAAAAGTTCTTTGGCAGTGAGAGGTTTGCCTTTACAGCTTTGGATAGCCTTAACACTTAACACTGTGCCCTTGGCCCATAAATATGTGATATATGTGATCCTTTGAAAGTGGGGTTTAATTCTGAATTTAGCATAATTATTGTTATATCAAAATTAATAATATTTTATTAAAAACATACTATTTGCCAGGTGTGGTCTTCTAAGGTATCCTAAACCAGAGTTCCCGATATTTTCTTATGATTTACATGCATTCATGTTAAATATATGGCAAATTTAGATTCTTGGTAGTACAAGGAGTAGAATCTTGAGGTGTGCTGTAAAAAATCTTTAAGCTAGATTGTAAAAGAAAATTTAAAGAAATTATAAACAATATTTCAAGCCTCATCCTTCTAGAGTGATGAAATAAAAAATAAAACTAAAAAGTGTGTACAATTTATTTAGAAAATAAAATTCTAAATCTTCAATTTGTGCAAAACTTTTAATCTCATAATAGGCAATATAAATTTTCACGGTTGTCAGAAAAGCAATTATGTAAAAATACCACTTTTACTTAATTTAACTCATCCTGGCTTATCTTCAAACCACACCTGCTTACTGTATTGACCAAAATAAACATTCACCCATTTCTGTATTACATAACTAAAATAGTTATGTAAAAGCCAGCTTAGATACTTTTTTCAATATTTGTTGAGCTTACAACTAAATCCTGATTTAGAATTGTATTGTCCATAGATAAACTATAGTAGATAAAATTTGATGCTGGAGGTTGCCATGTGGAGTTTGCAAAATTATTTGTTATGAAACAAAACCATCTTTGCATACAGTTGGAACACTTGATCTGGAGAAATAAAAAGCAAACATTTAGAGGGCCAAGATACATGATTATGATACTCTTTAGCAAGTGACTGAATACAATCTATCATCAAAATGTTCTCATGTGAGTATTCACCTGCCTCATTTCTCATGCCTTAGATGACTATTTTTCAGATAACTGTGATAAATTTGGAATGAACCAAATACTTTCTGTGACTTGCTTAACAAGTTTAAAAAGAAATAAATAACAATTTCATAAATTATTATAAGGTACCATGTATATTGCAATGTGTATGTGAAATCTCAGTATATCAGCCTCCACTTGCTTTGAAGGACGTATAAAACTCAAAACAATGTCATCATCCTTTGGAAGAGCATATACACTAAATAAAAATGTCAAGTTGTCTTAAATTTAATGGAAATCAAGTAAGTCAATATTTTCCTAGATAAGAAGTAGCTCTATTTATTGCTTGCTTTTTTTTACATCAGGGAGATGTTTTATTATCTTATATTGTTAGGTTTATTCTGAATTTCAGTGCTAGGAAAATGCTATGTGTTGTAGTATGTATAAACACAAAAGACCTTCAGTTTTACATAGAGAAGTAATTTTCAAACTTGGCTTCTTAGCAAGTCCTGGGAGCTTTTAAAACACACAGATACCTTGGCCCCAGCCAATACCTACAGAAGAAGAATCTCTGAGAGTGATTTCTGGAATCTGTGTCTTTCAAAAGTTTTCCAAGTGGTTCCTACATATTGCAATTTAGACCACAAATTAAAGTGGTATTTGGTTCTCAAAATGTGAGAACAAAGGTTGGTTCTCAAAGCGTGGTTCTCAGAACGTCAGTGTCAGCATCACCTGAGAGCTTATTATAAATGCTAATTTTTAGACCACTCCAGATCTACTGAATCAGAAATTCTGGAAGTGGGGCCCAGTAACCTGCACTTTAACAAACCCTACGGGTGATGCTGAATCACACTAAAGGTTATGTTTGAGAACCACTGGTTTAAAAAAAAAAAGTTGAAAATTGAGAGTTCTTTTAAATTAATATGATTTATCAAATGCTCATTCTTGAGAAAACATAAATAAACAAGATCAGATTCCTTATTTACGGAAGTTACAATATAACCAATTCTATTATGCCTTTACTTGTGATTTGTTTATTATTTTAGACAAATTATTTACTTGTTAATCTCCTTTACAACCATTGTTTATTTTCTCTAAATTATCAGTATAGATCCCATAAGCAATAGACTTAACTTAATTATAGTTTTACTGAAAGTATTACATTGCCTGAATAAATTGTTCTCCAAAATACCTATTCTGTGAATTTTGAAAGTCTCTTTTTTGGAAAAATCACAGAATTATAGGGACTGGGAAGAATGGCAATTTTGTCTTATTTTATAGATTGAACAAATAAGCAAAATTACACTCTGAAAACAGAGCAGAACGTCTTGCACATGATAACAACAAAGAGTCCTCGATACAAAGATTTTTCAAATATTATCTTGTTTGTCATATTACTGTGAGATAGGCATTACTGCTATAACAATGTAAATGTAGGAAGTGGAGTTAAATGACTTTCTAGTAGATACTGATCTGGCAAATAATTGAGCACAGATCATAAAAACAGACTGTATAAATTTTAATTCCATGATCTTTACAATAGAATCCACTGCCAGGATCTTGAATGTACTTAGTAGGCTCATGATATATATTTGTGTAACTTAACTGAAAAGATAGCATCATTTCTAGGACGAAGAAAAACTGGTCCTTGTTTTTCTATTCTTTTTTTAATTGCATTTTAGGTTTGGGGGTACATGTGAAGAACATGCAAGATTGTTGCATAGGTACACACATGGCAGTGTGATTTGCTGCCTTCCTCCCCTTCACCTACATCTGGCATTTCTCCCCATGCTACGTCTCCCCACCTCCCCACCCCCTCTCACTCCCCCATTTCCCCCCAACAGACCCCAGTGTGTAGTGCTCCCCTCCCTGTGTCCACGTGTTCCCATTGTATTAATTCCCACTGGAAAGAGGTAGCTTAAGAAATTGCACTTGGAATTTCCAGCCATGAGCATAAAGTAAGAAAACCAATTAATCTGCATTGAGGGCACTGATTTACAGAGGTACACAAATGAAGTAAAATTGGAAACAATTCAGTATGACGCCTAGACAATATCCAGGGTTAATTGTTTTCTGGCATCGAAAAGCTTGAATTCATTCTTCCTGGGGTTATAAAACAAATTAGTGCTACCCAAATCTCAGGAGCTCATGTTTTTAAATACCTCATCAATATTTAAAATGAGCCATTTATTTTTCTAGACATTTTATTTCAGCTGAACTATTGATCACTACGTATTTTCTTATTTATAAATATGCATTGCTTCACAACATTAAGAATACCAAATACCTCAAGTTTCTTTTCAGTAAAAGCAAAACCAGATTTTAGCTGCCAATCATCCTAGTTGACCAAGCCAACATCCATTCATTTTCAAGTCTCACTTTCCATTATTGATCAGACAAGAACACTGAAGCACACACAGTTGATAAAAAATGAAGCTCTGTCTTCTCTGTGCTCCTTCATGTTGGTCTTGGGGCCATTGGCTTTTACGCAGGCCTCAGGAGCAATAAGACAGCTGGCTCTGCATTTCCCCAGTCAGTTCTAGATCAAGCCATGAGACTTTTTCAAAGGTCTCTGAATTGCAGTTCTCAACACACAGTTTACTCAGAGACCCACCCAGCAGTCACAGTCGAAACTGTCATTCCAGGGATAATTCATTGATTCAAAGACCAATTCTCAAAAATCTCAGAATGAGTCAACCCCTCCATACTCAAGTATTCCAGTCTCAGGAATTTCAATTATTTGTGACAGGCTACTTATTTCTCCAAACTCAAAGCACAGAGATTCCCTCTCCTCTCCCCTCCTCTCCTCTCCCCTCCCTGCCCCTCCCCTCCCCTCCTCTCCTCTCCCTTCCCCTCCCCAATCTCCTCCCCTCCCCCATCCCTTCTCTCCCCCTCCCTTCCCCTTCCCTCCTCTCCCTTCCCCTCTTTTTGAGACAGAGTC
>NW_016107341.1:1102864-1143024 GCF_001604975.1 Cebus imitator
TTTCTCTCCCATCCCCTCCCCTTTCCTTCTCTCTCTCTCTCTTCATTCAATGTATTTGATTAATTAATAGAGCAATACTTTATGCCTTTTAAACAAAAGAACATACACATAAAGTATGCTTGGATGTGCTTGATTTTCCCTCTTATATGGAAGACACTCTGCTCTTCCTATAAAATTCAAAAAGACCATTTACTCCCCTTGGAGTAAAAACAACTCAAGACTTTAAATATATAATTCTGGCCTCTCTACTGAGTCTACAGCAAGTATTACTTCTAGGAATAATAATAAACATTTAAAGTCAAGTACAATATTTAAAGATATCACTTTTACATATATATCACTTTATCTCACAGGAACCCTGGATAGCCTAGAAGTATTATGGAAAGTCTAAGAGCCTTCGTTCAATTTTTTTCCTAATTACCTCTAATGATCACCTCAATTTCATCCCATGTAGAAGATTCTAGGAAGAACAAAGAAATCTGTGGATTTATAGTCAACCTATTTATCTTTTAAAAATGGTGAATTTACAGTCAACCTATTTATCTTCAAACAGTGACACCTTTTCTCATGAGTAAGGTACAAACAATGTATGTAGAGATCCACTGTACATACATCACATAGACTTCATGCTGTGCTCATAAATGCTTCATATGACGGACACTCTAAAGTGGGCTTTGAAAGCAAGGATTCATCCTACTTCAGATAAACTTGGAAAGCTGAGCTTCCATCAGGAAAATGGAAGCCAGGACTGATGGCTGATTGGAATTGAAGAATGAAGGAATTAAAGGAAATGGAGGAGGGAAAGACCAATTTGGGTGTTTTAACTGACTAGCAGTTTATACCTTTCACTAAGACTTTGCTTTTAGAAAGAAAAAGAGAGATCTAATAAAACCTATAATAATTTCACTTTTGAATATGTTAAGTTTAAGGTGCCTCTGAGACATTCAAGTTACCTGGAGGCCATTCACACAGAAGTTCTCAATAGAAAGACATTTAGATATGGAGCTCAGAAGAGAGGTCTGAGTAATAAAATGTCAGCTTTGTACAAAGATTTCCAGCTTCAAGCATCAGAAACTTTAAATTACCTTTTTATTTTAATTATTGTAATCACCTCATTTCAAAAGCCTTATATTTTCTTGCATCCTGCTAATCCCCAGAATTTAAATTATGTGTCCTCCTTTTCTAGGAGAGAACTACCTTCAGGAACAGCATCTATTTTGGAGGGATAAAGGGAAAGGACTGCTTTAAAAACTAATGTTGAGAGATTTCAAAGTTTTAAATAAATATCAGGGGCTAAGTCCTTTTGGTTGTAAGAAAATCGAAGACAAAAAAGCATTCTTTATTTTATAGCCTTAATCAAAGTTCCAGAAGTCCGGAGACCAGATTTAATGGAGCTAATAGGCAAAGGACTCCACTGATCCAACTGATATAAATAAGTCATCTTGAGTCATCAAGGATTACTAAATTGCCACGTCCTTCATTACTACTCCCAGTTTTGTTTTGTTTTGTTTTGTTTTTTCAGAGAATGTAAGTGCCATGTATCCAATCTATTCAAGCTAGAAAAGTTTTCTTTTGGCAACTCCTCAGCTGAAAAATTTTGGGTCACTCTGTACTTCACCAAAGCCATTCCCTTCTCTGTGAACTCACTCTGACTGTCTAACTTGAGCTTCAGTGTTAATAAATAGCCATCATGTCCTCCTGCCTACTGTTTAGAGTCAGGCAACTTAGTTTTGAATCCTGCCTTTCTTCACAATCTCCACACACTAGCCTCCACTCAACTAACCACCTGGAAAAACTTGGGTAAATTATTCAGCCTCTCTTCAAATCTGTTTCCTTAGATGTAAAATGGGTTTAATATTGTCTATTTCACGGGACTGTGAGGATTAGCTGGTGTGTATATTAAGGCACTTTGCTTAATGGATGGCACAAAACAAACACACAAACCCAATATTTTTTACTTTTTTCTCTCTCCTGTGCTTATTAGATATTACTACTATGATTTATAAATATTTATAAATAAGGAACCAAAGGATGAAGAAAGATAACTAACTGCCACTACGTGACAGATGGCTGTTCACCGTGACTCCAACTCCACCACTCTGTTTATTCTATGGTGATGCTGCTTCCTTGCATTTCCACCAACACGTCATGTGTTCCAATTCTACATTTTTGTACATGCAATCTCTTGCTCCCAGAATGCCCTTCACTCCCTGCTCTACATGAAAAACTCACTCTCATGTTTCTCTTCCACTCCAATATCACCTCTTTTCTAAAATATTTTTGATATTGAGGCAGAGATAGCAGCTTTGTCTTCCCTGCGCCTCGAGCACATTCTATATAACTCTCTATATAAATAACTCCTTTAAAGCACCAGTAAACTATGAAATCCTCAGGGGCAGAAACAGTTTTACTCATCATTGAAAACATACCTATCACAGTGCCTCATGTATATTAGGGTTTCAGTAAATCTTCTATACATTGTCTCGTTTGCCCTATTGCATGGAGCCTTCCATAACTACCTTATCTCTAAATGTCAAATGCCCCAGAGCTTAGGCCTTTAGACTTCCTTTACCTTTATTGACTTGCTTCTTCAATGATTTCAACCAGTCTCTTGACATTAAATAATCCAAATACTGAGGATGCCCATATTTTTTCTTTTAGCCTGAACCTCTCTCCTGACTTTTAGACTTATATATTCAAATATGAATCTAAGTATCTAAGTACTTTCTGCTCCCTTCAGGACTTCCCCCTACCCAAATACTCATAAACTCACTCATTTTCTTCAGGTCACTGCTCAAATGCTGTTTAATCTATAATAGCACACACCCTACCTCCCGCTGTGACTGTCTGCTGCTTTATAATATTTCATTTCCTAGAACTTATTGCCAGTGGGCATAATGTATGCCTACTTAATTATTTACTCATTATCTATTCTCTGACTAAATGTGAGGCCCACGAGAGCAGGAACACTTCTTTTGGTTCACTGCTTGTTCCTATTGCCTAAAACAGTTCTAGACTCATAGTAATGCTCAAAAAATTATTTGCCAAATGAGTGAAAGAATAATAACTTAGCCAATGAGATAATAAAAACTATAAATGAGGTAGTTTTCAAATTCCAATGATATGTCCCCATTTTCTGCCCAATTTTAATTTTTCCATAAATTCGCAATTCCCAACTCTCTCACATTAAAGCATAAAATGCAGGCAACTATCTATTTCCTGTTACTTGGCACTCAGCACCTTGAATCAAGCCCCATGATGTTTTGAAGCACATGGACCACTGAACAAATGGAATAAGTCCCATTTACCTCGCCAAAAATTTAACTTTGAAAGTTGGCCATTTCCTATACAGGGAATACTGATGGGAAGGAGCCCTGAGGAGAAGCCAAATTTAGTCCAGACCTCTGAGATTCTCCTAAGAATAAATGGCAATGATGAGTAGAAAGTAGAGTTGGGGGATTTGTAAAGAACTTTATAGTTCTTTACAAAACATTCTCCTCAGACCTTTTGGGGATAAAGTTTAGTAAAGAGAACTAAAAGTAGACTGAGTCTGAAACAAAACCCATAGAGGCCAGTGTCAACAGATTATCAACTCTGTAAATGTTCTTGAGTAAAACCCAATGGAACATTTGAAATCTTTTGAACTGAAATGAATTAATCTTCTATAAGTTTGTAAGATATTCTAATACTAAGAATGTTGGGCCCAATCTTATAAAAATTTTACCCTGAAGAAGTAGAATTCTTGGCTCAGGTTCTACCATGCAAATTTAATTTATAGGTCCCCAGACACTCTTTATACCCAGGCTATTATCTAAGTGACTTCATGGGAGTATAGGTCTATTTACACATGGACACCGTAGAGCTGAAGAAGAATCACTCATATCATAGGGCCTTTTAAATAAGTTAATATAAATGAGCGATTTCTCATTAAGACTTTATACTCATGGGATAGTTCACCCTCAATTAAGCCTTTTTGAGAACATTCTAACAACAGGAAGTATGCGGCCACAAAAAAAACTTCTGAAACAAAAATATGCACTTATCAAGCATAAGCATCAGAAAATCTGGTACCTTACTGTTGAAGTCAAATGATTCCACTATTATCTGCAGGTTAACCCTCTCGATGAATAAAACCATTAGAGAGTAGACTATAGGCATCTTCTGAAAAACAAAAAAACTGGCAGGAATTCCTAAAATAAGACTATTTCAGCACTGAAATTATTGATTCATTTTTAGTGTCTTCCAGTAAGCCCTTTAGCAGAACAGAGATTAGTATGTTTTAATATTTGCATGAAAAACTGTCTCAACTCAATTCAATAACAATGCAGATTGCTCATTTTGTAGCCTACATTGTCCTTCATACCATGGGAGAATATGAAGAGGTGTAAGGCCCCATTCCTGACTTTCAGGCCCTGATCAGTGAATAGGTCTGAAGGCTATGAACATGACAACAAAAAGAAGGAGGTGACATATGACCTAAAATGTGTGCCAAATGATTGGGAACTTAGACATTGGGAAGATTCCATCTAACTGAAGGATTCATAAGAAAATTCACAAAAGGAGATCCTAATTGAATTGTGCATTGAAGGTTGAGCTGCCTTTGAGAGAGGATTTATAGAAAGAAGGAAATCCTGAGATGACAACTGAGAGGGAGCCAAGCCCAGGATATGTGTAGGATGTAGGGAATGGTCCATATGTTAGGCAGCTTTCAAGATGACCCCCAATGAGCCCCCCTCCTGATATTTACACCAGTGTGTTGTCACCTCCCCTTCAGTGTGGGATGACCCTAGTAACTTGCCTCTAGTGAATTAGAATAAGGCAGAAGTGATGAGATGTCATTTCCACGGTTAGATTATAAAAGAATGACTTGTATCTTGCTGTGTTCTTTCTGTTGCCTTCTTGGCTTGCAAACTTTGACGATGTAAACAAACTATTATGCTGAAAAGGCCACATGCCAAGAAAATGAAGACTGCATTCAGTCAACAGCAAATAATAAACTGAGGCTTGTAGTCCAACAACCAGCAAGGAACGGATCCTGACAAGAACAATGTTAGTAATCCTGGAAGCAGAACTTCCTCCAGGTGAGCATTGAGATGATGATAGCCACAGCAGACACACTGACTGCAGCCTGTTAGGGATTCTGACGCAGAGGACTTAGTTAAACTATGCTCAAATTGCTGACCTAAGAAACTTTAAAAAATTGTTTTAAGGTGCTAAATTTGGGGGTAATTTGTTATGCAAGAGATAGGTAACCCTTGGAATCCATATTATAATATGGAATCATTAGTTACTTGGTGCTTTACTATTTCAAAAAAACTTTCCCAAACATTGTCATTTGATTTTTCAAAATCCTGTGGGGTAGAAAAAGCAGGTGCAATGTGCATTTTACAGATCAGGAGAAATTGCTGTAGTTTTATGGCTTATGCTCAGTGTCACACAACTAGCTAGTGTTTTGAGTTTCGTTAGGTGCTCTTTTGATTACAACACCCAAAGGAAAGGAAGGCTGGAAATTTGAAAGACCTATCATATACTGGGATTATGGTCTTTAATGTGGGTGAACAAAATGGCAAGTACTTGAACACAAGGGAATTTGGTTTTGCTGTTTGTCTTCCTAACTCTTAAAATCTGAATGTTTCAAAAAAAATCTACTGGATTTTATAGATTTGTTTTTGCATCTTTGTGCCTCTTGTAAATATGTCACCAAAATGTCAAAGAGTGTTGACATTTCAGTTGGTTTAGAATGGCCTTTTATTTATAAAAGGGAATGGAATAGGACTGATATGCAAACTGGGAGGTTTTCCATATGGAACATAACATATGCACATATCATAATATATTTTATTGAATTGTTTTGAAAATTCATGGCCCATCTATTAAAATATTCAGACGATGGATGCTTCTTTCTCTCAGAAGCATTTTTGCTTTTATAAATTACTATTAAGAAATTATAAATATATACCCCCTCTCATGAGTGGTCTACAAAAGAAAAATGAACTTTTCTTGATAAATCAGTTATTAATTCAACTCTATTCAAATACACTAGTACTCCCAATAGCATTTTTGAACATGGAAGGATATTATAGTTTTAATTCTTATCCCTCAGAATCATAAGTATACTACCATCAATGTTTTTATTTCTACTGGCACCTTTCATTTCTAATTTCCTGCTTTACCTGTGAAAAGGGAACTCAGAAAATAACCAGTAATTGTAATGATGTTTACAAATGAAACTAAACAGACTCTACACGAGCATTTAAGTCAACATGATTGTGGTTATAGGAGCCAGCCTGTGCAGGTTTAAAGCTTATATCTTAGTAGCTGGGTGACATTGGACAATTTTCTTAAGAAAATTGTGCTTCTGGGCCAGACGCGTGGCTCACTCCTGCAATCTCAGCACTTTGGGAGGCCGAGGCAGGTATGTCACCTGAGGTAGAGACTTCAAGACCAGCCTGACCAACATGGAGAAACCCTGTCTCTACTAAAAATACAAAATTAGCTGGGCATGGTGGTGCATGCCTGTAATCTTAGCTACTCGGTAGGCTGAGGCAGGAGAATCGTTTGAACCCTCCTGGAGGTTGCAGTAAGCTGAGATTGCACCATTACACAAGCCTGGGCAACGAGAGTGAAACTCTGTCTTAAACAAATAAATAAATAAAAGTGTACTTCGGATAATGATTTCTATCTTTATAAGGTTGTTACGGGGATTAAATAAGTTGATACTTGGAAAGTGAATTTGGATCCCTGGTGGCAGGTGCAAGATATATCGAAACTTCTTATGGGATTCTAAGGAGCAGCCGTTCATCAGAATTAGAGGTTCTCAATCTGGCTGCATGTTAGAATTACCTGGTACCTCTTAAAATAACTAATGTTTGGGCCCTGTATTCATTTCCTATTTTTACTGCAACAATTTACCACAAATCTAGTAGCTCAAAACAACACATTTATTATTTTACAGCTCTGGAGCTCGGAAGTCCAAAATGAGTCTCCTGGGCCAGCATCAAGATGTTAGCAGGGCTATGTTCCTTTGCAGAAGTTCTAGGGGATAATCTATTTTCTTGCCTTTGTGGCTTCCAGATGCCACCTGCATTCCTTGGCTGGTGGCCTCTTCTTCCAGCTTCAAAGCCAGCAGTGGCTGGTGGAGTCTTTCTCACATGTGTCACTCTAACACTGACTCTTCTGCTTCCTCTACTACTTTTAAAGACTTTTGTCATTACATTGGGCCCATGTGGATAGCTGATTAGTAACCATAATTTCCCTTTGCCATGTGACATAGTCACAGGTTTCAGGAATTAGAACACAAGCATCCTTGGGGACCCATTACAGCTTCCTGCTACTGCAGGCTCCCACCCTCCAAAGATTCAGATTGGATTGCTCTTGTCAGGGATATGCTTCAAAAATTCACTAGGTGATTCTAATGTCTAGCTTCCTTTAAAGTCTACTGATGTAAATATTCACAGAGTTTCATGAAACATTATCCCCATGAAATGTTCAATAATGGTCAGATTAGATTTGGAAAGTATTTAATTAAATACACTAGAGGCTAAAGAGAGTAAGAAGTTCGGTTACCCTACTTAACTAGCCTCTCAAGCTTCTTGGTGTAACATCCACTAAGGGCCTAAGTAATCACGTCTCTGTGTAAGACATCTGGAATTGAATATTATTGGAAGGAAAAGGTTGGGGTGTAATGACACTTATTGTGCTTTGTTTTGTTCACTCAAATGCTTTTAAAAACACTTGTTTTCCAATTAAACTATCTGTTGAAGTGGGACATTTCAAGTGCTTATAATTAAAATTCAAGGCAATCTATTCAGTATTGTACAACTACACATAATGAGAATAAAGTTGCCAATACAGTATAATTATTATTCGAGGAGAGACAAAAAAAATGAGACCCCCAAAGCAGAATTGCTTTATTAAATAAAAAAACTGGGATTATTTACACTAATATCTGAGGATTGACTTGGTTTTGGAAAATCATATAATGACTCTGTAGCATAAATGAAATGTTATCTGTTCATTTTATATACTTATATTGTGAGGACAGGCAATACCTGAAAAATTATGAAATGTATGTCCGTATTTTCTAGAAGACTTGTTCATATATAAATTATTTTCCTCTATCCTCTCTGTAGAAATCTAACTTCCTAAATAGCAAATATATGTGGATCATATACTATTTGAAAAATTTTGTATCTATTGAAAAGAGACTTATGATTATCTACGTCCCATGTGGACTGTCCCCAAGTGCTAACTGCATTTAGAGCACAAGGCAGAGATTCTACAGGCAGTCATCAGAGACTATGTCCATAAAATGTCAGACCTCAATCTACTGTAGCAAGCAATGTTTATACATTGTCTTGTTCCCTCACTCAAAAAATATGGTTCAAGACTGTTTTCCATCTTGGAAGTGATGCAGAGTGACACACTGTATAAAGTATTGGTTAAACACACAGCTCTGGAACCCAGCTACCCATGTTCAAATCCTGACTGCCTCTTTTACTGGATATATCACCTTGGGTAGGTTACTTAACTTTTATGGTCTTTGACTTCTATTCTATAAAATTGGCATAATAATGATATCTCAATGCCTGTAACTTGTTAGGCTCAATGTTAGCTCTTCTTTTTGGTTCATTACATTTATATTTAGCATAAGTAATTGGATTAAATGATGAAAAATTTAAATATATTATTTTATAAATTTGATAAAAAGCATATTTGCAACTTATATAAGAAGTTAAGAAACTATGAGGAATTTGATGTGAAATGCTGCTACATGAGATGTGCATAATTTTTCTACTAATTAATGTTATTCATTAAAAAAGAAGCAATTTTAGAAGCTCAGTTCCCAGATTTACATACAAAACCACTGATTCCAAAAGAGACTAAGTGACTTACATGTTTTTACAACACATAAAATATAAAGGATAAAAGGCAAAGTTGCAAGCTTTTATGCTTAAACAACTTTACTGTATTAAAATCCAAAAACTACTTAAAATCCGTGAAACCTTCTGGAATTAAAATTCTACAAAAAATATATTCAGAAAACCTGCACTGAATACTTACTGTGTGATAGTCACTGTCTGATGCTAAAGAAAAGAGAGGAACAGTGATAAAAAGGTATTTGGGAATTAAGTAGATTTATTTTGAGAGTGTTAGAATGGGAGGGGCCTGTTAACTGCAACACTCTTATATAACTGATGAGGTTATCAAGTTTCAGAAAATGTTTAAAAACCTTGCTCCATAATCCCTCAGCCAGCAAATCACATATCTAAGTTCTGCAATTCCAAGTTTGTCTACCCAGCAAATATTGACCTTTATAAGAGATTTTGAGAGATACAGGGAATAAAGTTATATAATCATTTTATTGGATAAAAGAAGAAAACTGCTGTCTTAGAAATTTTTTCTTAGTATTTATTTTAATTTTAAAAATACTAAAAAAAAATTCTGAACTTTCTCCCAAGACACTGAAATTTTTGAAAGGTATTGAATTTAAAAAGAAGATTTTTGGTTTTGATATTTTAACTAGCAATGAGCAAGCTAACTAAGTAGAGAAAATTTTCTTTTTTCGCTAATCTCCTTCTCTTGGGCTTCTGCAGTATATAGTTCTGGGGTCCAAACTGAGAATTTCACTGGGTTCTGACTATGTCTTATTCTTTTAACTGCTGTTAGTGTATACACATTGTAAAATTGAAAATGGATAGTCTTTTTTCATTTGCATGTGAAAAACATGCAGTTTGAAAATAGAAATTCTTACTCACTAATTACTTTTGTAACATCCAGTGCTGTGCTGGGCACCATCCATCCCAGACTGTGACTGTTCCTCTTCTGTACTACTGTGAGAACTTTTCATTTGCTCTTCCTACTTCCGGTTTTGTCTAACCACTGATGCCAAATAATCTTAAACACTACCTCCAATTATATAATTCTGCTGATTAAAGAGTGAAAATAGTATTACACAAAAACGCACACACATACACAAATGAGTGTGGGTTTTTAAAATGGTGAAAATTGAATAAAGTCTGCATTCTAGATGATAGTAATGTCAATTTTTGGTCAAAACCATTCAACAAGTCTCTAGGAAGTCCCAACATTTCCCACATTTTCTGGTCCTCTTCTGTGCCCTCCAAACTCTTCCAATGTCTACCTGCTACCTAGTTTCAAAGTCAACTTCACATATTCAAATATCTTTACAGCAGCACCCAACTCTACTGATATCAATTTACTGTATTTGTCTGTTTTCATAATACTGATTAGAACATATCTGAGACTGGGTAGTTTATAAATATAAAGAGGTTTAATGTACTCACAGTTCCACATGGCTTGGAAGGTGAAAGGTACATCACATGTGGTGACTGACAAGAGAGAATGAGAACTAATAGGTTTCAAGGATCCCTCCTACCAGATCACTCAGCTAACCTAGATGGTGTTACCTCAGGGATTCTGAGGCAGCCCCCACCTGTTTGTAAAGACATTGTCCAAAGATCCCTCAGTTCCTTTATACTCAGGTTAAAGTTTTACAATATGTAGATGACATTCTCCTCTGTGCCCCAACTGAGGTAATCTTTCAGGAGGTCAGTAACGTTCTTAATTTTCTGGCTAACAGAGGTTGTAAGGTCTTAAAATCTATGGATCAGCTCTGTCAGACTACAGTGATCTACTTAGGTCTAGTCTTGTCAGAGGGGATCAGGTTATTAGGCAAAGAAAAATTTAAACACATCTTCTTTTTTGCCCTCCCCAAAATCTCAAGCAACTAAGGAGACTTTGCATCACAGAATTCTGCAGGCTATGGATATCTGTGTATGATGAAATAGCTTGTCCCTTATGTCCCCCAGTGAAGGAAACTCAGACAGCTAAGACCCACTCCCTAACTAAACCAGAGGCTAAAAGGTCCTTTGAACAAATTAATTAAGCATGCTTGAAGCAGCAGCCCTTAGTCTTCCCATTAGGGAGATGTTCAATCTTTATATCTCAGAAAGGAAGGAAGGAAATGGTACTGGGGGTTCTAAGCCAGGTCCAAAGTCCACCCTAGGAGCCTATAGGCTACCTAAGCCAGGAGCTTGATTTGGTAGCTAAAGAATGGCCAGCCTGCCTCTGGGCAGTTGCATTGGTAGCTTTGCTGGGACTGGAGGCTACCAAGTTAACCATTTGAAATAATTTAACCATTTATATCCCACATAATGTGGCAGGACTGTTGTCTTCTAAGGGGATTATCTGGCTAATAAACAACTGTCTCCTCAAATATGAAGCTCTGCTATTAGAGAGATCTGCAGTAGAGGTAAGAACCTGTTCCTACCTAAGCCCAGCCACCTTCCTCCCAGAGGAAGATGGGGAGCTTGAACATGACTGCAAGCAGATAGTAATGCAAAACAATATGGCCAGAGAGGACCTCAAAGAAATCCGCTTAGAGAATTCAGACTGGACACTCATTATGGATGGATGTTCCTTTGTAGGATCCATATAGCAGGGGATGCAAAAGTCACCCTGAATGATATTATTGAGAGTGTGTCTCTCTCCTCAGGCACCAGTGCACAACTAGCTGAGCTAATTACCATCATGAGGGCACTTGAATTTAGCAAGGAGAAAGAAGTTAACATTTATAGTGATTCTAAGTATGCTTTTCTAGACCTGTATGTCCATGTCACCATCTGAAAAAAGAGTGACTTCCTCCCAGTCAATGGGTCTCCCGTTAAATACCAGAATATTATTAGACTGTTATCCTTGGTCTTCTTTCCATGGAAAGTGACAGTAACACTAAATTAGTAACTGCTAAATCAGCAGCGAGAAGGCCCTAGATTTCTGATCCAATTGAGGCACCTCTGATCTGGGAATGCTCCATAAAAGAAATAAAACCTCAATATTCTTCCATGGAGATATAAAAGGCTACCTCTCAGGGATACACACTGCAGGGCTCAGCATGGCTGCAATCAGAGGACAGCAAGCTTCATCTACCGGCTTCCAGCCATTTGACAGTTCTTAAAAACCTCCACTAAAACTTCTACCTAGGGAACAATAAAGCCTATCAAGTGGTCCAAAGTTTGGTCTCAGCAGGGGGCTGTCTAGAACAGCTGCTACAAAGATGCCAGCTGCAACAGGGGAAGTATGGCTGGGGCTGCTTACTCCATGGAGTCAGCAGGATCTGGGAACAGGTTGGAGCACTACCCTTTTCTGAGTTGGTGGGACAGGAGCCCCATGCTCTTGGGCACAGCTGTAACTGCCCAGTTGCAGCTGTGGCCCTGGATATCCCTGTGCTCTTGGGGACCCAGGGAGCCCTTCTCCCTCTACAGGTCAGAAGTGCCTGCTCCTGCTGTCAGGCCTTTTCCCACTGCCAGTGCCCACTCCAATTTTGGAGCAAAGTTGTGGCCACACTTGGGTATTGCCATAATTTGGCTGGGTGTGCATGTGCTTGGGGAGGCATTGACATGCCAGACCCCTGCTGCCTCAGCCCTCTCCATACTTTGAGGGCCAACGAGCACAAGACAGAGGGTAAGGGGGACTGAGGGTGGCTCACACGGACCTGCAGACACCTTTCCACATGGACAGCCTGGATGCCATGAACGGCAGCAGGAGGCAGACAGGCTCCTAGGAGGAAAGTGGCAGGTCTCTGCTGATACTCCACCTTCAAGCAACTGACAGTCTGAAACCTGCATCCTAGGATGCCAGTTTTGTGGATCAGGGTGAGACATTTATGGTGCCTTTTACGGGCCCTCCCATGGCTACCCATGGACCAATCAGCATGCACTTCCTCCACTCTGAAGCCAATAGAAACCCCAGTCTCAGACATACACAGGCAGATGATGGGACAACCTGCCTGTGAAGAGGAGTTACCCACTGTGGGTCTCCTCTCTGCTGAGAGCTGTACAATCATTGGGGCAACTTCATTGTAGATAGGAGCTACACACTCCAGGCCTCTCTGCTGAGGACTCCAGACCTGTCAGGATGACCTGCCTGTTTATAGGAGCTACCCATTCTGGGTCTCCTCTCTGCTGAGGGCTGCAGGCTGCAGACTCATGGGATGACCTTCCTGCAGAGAGGAGCTACCCACTGTGGGATTCCTCTCTGCTGACAGCCGTATACTCATTGAGATGACCTGATTGTGGATAGGAGCTAACCACTCCAGGTCTCCTTAGAGATTTACTGTTGCTCAATAAAAGTCCTCTTCACCTTGCTCACCCTCTAGTAATCCATATATCTCATTCTTCCTGGTTGTGGGACAATAAGCTGGAACCCACCAAATGATGAGACTGAAAAAGCTGTAACACAAAAGAACTGAAACACGTCCCCTCTTCACCATGTTGTGGGCAATGAGAAAGAAAGAATAGGTATGACACTTCAGGGATTCTAGACCTAGGAGGTCCCTGAGCCAGGACTGTGACATCCTCTTTGGGGCTCTGTGATTCCTGGTGTCTACAAGCTTCTGGCCATCACTGTTCCCCAGTGACCACAGTGGAAGCTGCTTGTTGAGGGCCTGATCCAGCTGCAGGAGAGAGCTGACACTTTTGCCAGTGCCTGGAGCTGACTGCCCCACTGCAGGCAGAGTGCCTGGCTGTGCACAGTCACCTGATCCTATGCTCGCTCACTCACACATCTGTTGCTGCTCCTTGCCTTGCTTGCCCTTGGCAGGCATGGGATTTGGGCTGTTAGTGAAAGCCAAGCTCAGCCTGTCAGGCCAAGTGAGTGAAACAAGTACATCAGGCCCAAACAAACCTCAGGCAAAGGTGCCACCTGTCACAGAGGTATCTGACTGGTGAAGCAACACACTAAAGATCCCATGACATAAATAAATGAGAAGAACAAAATAAATTTTTAAAAATATTTAACCTGATTGAAATTACTCTAGAGGTACTAATGGGTAAAATTAGATAAGCTAGACTTCCAGATTTAGTTATATTCTATTTAATTTGAAGGAAATAATATGTTTATGACTTCTCATGTGTAAACTGTGGTTTGGTTATTAGAAGAATTTAAAATATAATCCTGAAAATCTATCATTCTAAGAACACCTTGGTTTCATTTTTTTTCAAAAAGATAATATTCAAATTGTATTTTAGAACTCATTTCTGACTGTCAGACTGTTTACCAAGGTAGACTTTTAAACCTTATAAATAACTATATTATATTACTTCTAAATACCAATTAAGCATTTCCAACTATATTTACAGATGGGCAAAATCATAATGTATTACTTATAATTGTGAATGATTAATAATACATAGAAAAGAAAATTAAACAGTTACAGAAGCTCAGAAATAAATTTTAGAGCATTATTAATTTAACTTTATTCTTCCTGAAACAATCTCAGCAAAGATTGCCTGCCAGTGATGACCTACTCTAAACCACCTTAAACAGGAACTTTGGCTAAAGTACAGAAATAAGCATTTGCATTTATTACTGTCTCTATCTTAGCCCAGGTGATAAAAAATTTAAAAAAAGGTTATATTCTATTCAGAAGGTAAATCTATGGTTGCACTATATTTAAACTTTTGGAGCCAACAAATATATGGAAATAATAGTGTGTATTCAGATGGGTGGAGATTAGTTTCTCCATTGGCAGTTTAACATCAAGTATGTAGTTTGCTGATAGGAGGTTAAAATTAGCAGTTAAAATTAGTGAAAGAGGAAGTACTTTGTTAAATAAGTTGACCTTAAATTATTTAAATGTCATGGCCCAGTTCTAGAATTATCTTAAATAAATGGTATTATTAAGCTTTATCAGCCACCCTATCCCACATCTATCTGTTTTTCTTTCACTACTGGGCTCAACTGAAATTTAAAAAAGAGTCCCAGAATGTTACTTTAAAATTATTAAAAATTTAATAGATTTGTCTTATACTAGCAAGGGAATGTGTTACAAGGAAATCTTATCAGATAATTCTAGAGCTTTAGCATTTAGGGATATTTACATGATTTAACTAATGTTTTCAGAGCCTTGGATCTTTTAAATGTTTGAAAATATAACCTTTTTCCACAGGAAAAAAAGTATAGGTGAATATGAATGATCCCACTCTCCAACCCACATCTATGTATTCACACACCAAACATACACATATACACATACTCACATTTGCATATATTCAGACTCACACATTTACAAAACTCTTGCACAATTATGTTGTGGACAGTTTCAGTAAGGTTCATAGACATTCCTGAATATGAAATCAGAATAAGAATCAGTGAGCTGCCCAATGAACACTGGCTGATAGTTATAATAAAAGCCTATACTTCATACCATCACACAATTCATCCATATAATCAAAAACCACTTGTACCCCTAATGTTATTAAAATAAAAAATATTAAAAAAATAGAAGGACAACCAAATGACATCAACACTAATATGAATCAAAAAAAGAAAAGAATAAGAATCTGTGATTCAGTTAGATGTCAGTACAATGGTCCATCACCCAGATATAGCCTACCTCTTCTAACAGATGAAATTTTATTAGAACATAGTCATGTTCAATTGTTTATGTATTATTTATGTCTATTTTTATGCTATAATGGCTGAGTTGAATGGTTGCAACAGAGACCATATGAATTACAAAGCCTCAAATATTTGCTATCTGGCCATTCAAAGAAAAATGTTTGCTGACTCAGAACCTAGAACCACACTTTTCTTTACATAATAAACAGAATCATAAAGTTTAAATAGGATATTAGCTATCATAGTGAACAATGTGGCAACATGGTGAACTGAATTAATATGAAATTTTGTTTTTGCTATAAGATCCTAAAATGCTGGATAATATAAAAGCAAATTATAAAATGAGGCCTTGATTCTGCTCATAGCTGGGAACTGCCAGTGAGACTCCTACACAAATTCTCAAGAGGCTGCCCCTAAGTGTAAGAGACTAGAACTCTCTATGCACTGATTATGAAGACATCCAGGATGTTAATCTCCACCTAAAGCCAAGGTTCTTCAGAGTCAGTCAGCACACTTACATATGTCTACAGTGTTCTCCTTTTTTCAACAATAGGGAAAATATAGTCTAGCTACCTGGAAAATGTCCCTGCCCATACATTTAAATGTGAATACCTATACTGACTGCTATACATATAATGTAAATCAACAGCAGAGAAAAAAAAAAGTCAAAAAGAACAAACAGCAATAAAAAGAATGAAGACAGAATTAGAGGCCTCAAACAAAAATTTAAACATCTTAAATATATATTTTCAAAAAGATTCAAGAATATGTTGATTACATAAGGCCAGAACATAGTGTTATATAAAATGAGAAAAATCAACAAAGATAGGGCGTGGGTGGAGAGGAGAAGGCAAAAGTGAGTTTTAAAACTAAGCATTTATAGCCAGGTGTGTACCTGTAGTCCTAAATGTTTGGGAGTCTGAGGCAAGAGGATCAACCGAGCCTGGGATTTCAAGGCTGCAATGAGCTTATTATGGCACCATGATACCACAAGCCTGGGCAACAGGGTGAGACCAATAACAACAACAATAATAGCAACAATATAAATAAAATTAATCATTTATTAGTCAAAAGAAAGAAAACCTAAAGGTTAGAAATTAAGGAAAGGAAATCTTCTTATTTAGAGTTAAAAAAAAAAAACTTTTAAAAGTTGATTTTGAGAGAAGAGAGGCACAATGTAACATTCCAATATTGTTAATATATGAATTACAGAATTTGATAAGGAGAGAATAGGAAAAATATGGAGAAGAGGAAATAACCACAGCTGGAGAAGAAGTAACTTACAAAATCTGAAAATAAACAAAAAATATCAAACTGGTAAGGGACTGCTGAGTCCTGTTTTTAAAAGGTGGATAATACAAATAAATATGACTATACCTGGATACACAACTTTAAATTTGCAGAGCACTGAGTTTTCAGAGTGAAAATACAAACCAACTACATCAGATTTTCATCAATCGTGGTAGATTATACAAAAAAAAATGCACAATATATTCAATTATTTGATTATAAAATATAATTGGAAACTAAGATTCTGTATCTATGGAATTATTAGACTCGGAAAAATTTAACCTCCCTAATGATACTGATCTTCCTCATTTGCCTTCCACATTTTCTATATTTTTCTTCCTTCCTCCTTCTCTTCCCTTCTGTCTTCTTGCTTTTTTCTTTCTTATGACCTTTATTTTTTGGAAAATTTTGTTTGGACATATAAATAAGGAGAAGATGGGTTACAAGTAAAAATAAAGAATGGCTATACGAGCAATAGTGAAATTAATCTGGGATTCCAGGAGCATGAAACGGCAACTTTCTATGTGAACAAAAAAGCAGAACTTAAAAAAAAGAGGTCCAAATTAGAACATTATTAGTAGAGTGACCCCTAAAAACCAATCTTGAAGAAAAAACATATTGAATAAAAAGGAATATATGAAATAGAAAGTGGCTATGCTAAAGAAGCTCACACTGCTTCACTCGATAAGGACAAATCAAAGATTATTAGAAATTCTGGGAAAATAAAAGTAAGACAAACCTGATCCAAATATAAAATTACCATTTCAAACCATACTTTTTTGCTCTTAGTGAAGTATAAGAAAATAGAATCCATTTCAACAAGATGTGAATTGCAATCTTTAGCAGGTAAGAGATATGAAATTGAACCTACAGGGAAGGAAGTTTGACATCAGCATACTACTAGCTATGCAAGTGGCTTGGTTAGCAGTCAGTTATTTATTAGTTTTCACCTTGTTTTGAAAACTTCAGTATTCACCCACATAAATTTTATCAACCTAGACAACATAAAGCTGCAACGCTCAGAAAAAAGAAGTTGAAGAAAAGGGAAATTAACATCTGAGAGTCAAATAAGGAGATATAATCTGAAACAGTACAAAAAATAGAGGTTGAAGAATTAGTAGAAATAAGGAATGATGAATATGGCTCAGTGTCTCAGCTGTTATAAATCAGGAAATAATTTGTAATGCTGATAAATTTAAAGACCCGTGGAACATGCTATTTAATTATTTAGAGGTAATAAAAAGGTTTTCTGGAATGTGGCACTGGGCAGGGGTGAAACTGTTCCATTCAATAATGGTTTCTTTAGTACTGTTTTATTTTCTACTATGCATATACACGTTGCTATATTTTAAATGTCATAAAAAAGAATTAATGCATGATACCTATTCATCTTAATTGTACTTTAGTTTTTGTGGTACATGTGCAGATCATGCGAGATTGTTGCATAGGTACATTCATGGAAAGGTGGTTTGCTGCCCCCATACCTCCATCACCTATACCTGACATTTATCCCCACATTATCCCTCCCCACCCTCCCTCCCACTGTCCCTCTCCTAACACCCCCAACAGACCTCTTTTTTGATATTTTAATTATGAGATTAAGCTATTACAAACATATCTAATATACAGGCAATAACTTATTTTTAACCATAGTATAATAGTTTTCCTATGTAAATTTCAAAATTTTAAAATAAAAAAATGTAATTTTTAATAGGGAACTTTAGCGATTTTCTAAAATGTTCCACTTGTAATCAAATTTGAGTGGTAGTGCCCGCTTCTTCACTGCATTTTATTGGTCTCAGTTTTTCAATGGGTACTTAGGAAAGCTTAGCCCACACTACAACACTATTAGATACAAATTATTTTTTCAATATAATCAATACACACTAGAAACATTAAATAACTTCATCTAAATAAATCACTACAAGGGCAATTGATACCAATTAACCAAAAAAGATTTTCGTTGGTTTTATTTCACGCAGTATTTTTAGTGAATCAGCCAAGGATAATTTTCTTGACCAAATATGCCGACCAACAACTCAATTACCAATGTTTAAGAACATATTTTTTCACATTAAAAATTATGACCTGTTCAATATTTTAAATAAATATTCATATACTTTGTAATAAGCCCAAACATGATTTTGAAATGGAAATAGGGGAATAAATGTGAAGCAGTTATAGAACGAGAAGCAGCTATAAAGAGAAAGTATAAGTACAACCAACTTCTCAGGCATGTAACCTCAGAATCACACAGGGCCCAACACTAAGATGGCACCATGCTTGGATTAACACTCTGCTGTTGCTGTCTTGTCACTATTAATAATTCTTTAACATGGAGATTTTATTTTGCACTCAACCCTGCAAATTATATAGACAGATCTATGAGTAAACATGGATTTCAACAAATTGATATGCTTAGAAAGAAAATACAAGTACAAATTTCCAGGAGAAAATCTGAAGTATTAATTTTATCCTCCAGAAATCTGAACTTTATCTCAAGGTTATTTTTCCTGTGATTTTTATTTTTTCTGTCTCTGGAGACTGAAAGCAAAATTGACATGAATAATAATTTCTACTAGAGGTTTTCAAAATTTACAATAAATTGGAACAGGATGTTTTATAAATAGTTTACACTTTTGTTTAGGTTGTATTTTTTGTTGTTGTTTTTCTATTTTATTTATAGAGCCTACTTTTTTACATTCTTTTTAGCTCAGATATGGGTATAGGGACTAATATGTCCACATGTGAGTAATTTCTTTTGAGGTTAAAAGCTGAAGTATTTTTATGTTTTATCACTGTTGAGATTTTGCCACATATTTAAAATTTTAACAGAGACATGTCATTTGATATCCATGCTCATGTAGGCTTTTAAATTAATGTAGAAAAACTACCTTGCTATATATTTATTTGCTCTCAGGAAGGAATCATCTTAGCTTCTTTGAATACATTACTTTTTCTAAACTAATTGTGCTCTAGTGTTCCAGGATCAAAGGCCAGAGTATGCACATTTGGTAGTTTCCCACCTGCTCCAATGGGTAAGGAAGAGGAAATTATTCATCTGTGGTCTCATTCTTTTAAGAAAGCTAAGAAAAAGTAATGGATAAGTGGTTCATAGTATCTACTGAAAAACAAACAACTTAGAAGTCCACATTTGAAGTAAACTTAAGTATTAGAATTTGAAGACTTTAAGTTTATCCCAAGACCACAACTCTCTAGTTAACTAGTAACTACTGTAATAGCTAACTAGTAACTACTAATAACTAGTATCATAACTAGTAATTACTTATAGTTAATTAGTTAACTACTAACTCATAGAGAACACTTACAGGTTTGCACAGAAGGTAGTTCAACTCATGTGAAGCATCTTATTGTAGCTAAAACTTAGAATTTTCTTCCTTTTTTTGGAGGACTTTGCTTCACTATAATTTGTAACTAGTTAATAATTTACTATAATCTGTAAACTTGTAATTGGAAGCTAATAATGCATAGGATGTGTCCAAATATTTTCTTCATGAAGATGGAAAATGTATCACCATTTCAAGCAATATGGCTGATGAAAAAAAGTTAACTTTCCAAAGCTGAATAGCAGTTTCTCCAAAATAAGTAAGATTGAGTTGCTAAAATTACTCATGGCTATGCAACCTGTGTTTGAATAATATAAGATAACAAACAATAGTAAGTGTAGAAACCAAAAATCACTATTTCCCATTTAACATGTCTGCCAAGATGCTATGTCTGTTCTGAAATCGTTGGTAGTCAAGACAGTGTATGCTCCTTTTACATATGAGGATGACAGTTTTTAATATAAATTATGCCCTAGTAGTAAAAATGAGCACACTTATGATATGTATGTTAAGTCAAGTCAGATTTGAAAACACATAAATCATCTATAGGTATGCAAATATATAAATGAAAATATAAATATTATAGTACTGGTTAAGATAATCATAGAGTCTATGTCACTTACAACTTCAAGTTATTCTTCTTTATACTAACATTGGAATGTAGTTTTGTAACAGATCCGATATAGAGTAAACATGTTTCATTGAAAAGCACGTCAATAACATAAATTTAAAATAAATAAAGTCTAAAGTTGAAAAGGGGGATGATATCACTGAGAACAAAGAACACAGACTTAACAAGATTGATCATCTGCACAAGCTTTTTGATAATTTTTAATACAAATACTACAGACATATGTTTAGCAACATCATTTTATGCTAAGTAATCTTGGAATCCTAGGATCGTTGTTACATGACTGTTAATACTCTATCCTCTCCTTATAGCAATGACCATAGTAGATTTCTTTATCCTTTTTAATCTTTGTTGCTGGTATTTTGAGTTCTGTAAGGACAGTAACCGTATCTGTCTTTCTCACTGGTATTTGTACACTATCTGAAAAGTGCTAGGTAGTGAAGAAATGTTGGATGAATTAAATTTCAAACAAAATTGGTGTGTTTTATGTCAGTTTGGTCAAACTGTTATTTGTTGAACACCTACTATATGCTAGGAATACAAAAATTACAAAAGCAGGGATCTGCCATGAGGAACAGATGTACTGATAATACAAGACACGTTAGTCTAGTATTCTATATCAAGTGGCCCATCAATCCTTGATACTGGGTGCTATGGAACCAGAGTCAGCCGTTACTCAGCCAGCCAGTTGCAACTTTATGAATAATGTCTAAACAACATCCTAAAATGTAGCCAAGGAATTGACAGTTAGATGAGGATGATAAAAACATTCCAGGCCAAGAGAGTAGAAAAAAACAGTTTGAAAAGTATGAGAGAACATGATGAATGGGAAGAATGTTAAGTAATCAGCTATTTTTTTAATCATTAAGTAATAGTTGAAACCTATTTTTGTCAAATTTGTTTCAAACCGGAGGAGTCGTAATGCTCCATTGTCTGATTTTATATTTAACATAATTTTTATGAATAAATGTATCATAACATAAAAAAGAAATAAGATTGGTGAATATTTGGGCTCAGAATAAAGTATTAATAGCAGAATTAAAACGATGGCTCCGTGCACAAAAATGGCAGCTCTCAGAAGAACTCTCAAGAAGATATACATTATAGTTACTATAGAAAACACACTTTTTTGCTATATTGAGAGCAGTGTAAGTTGTTTTTCTACACAGCGAACGTATCCTTTTAAAAGGATAGTGCTTCATGTACACGTTATTATTGCATGGAATGCTTTCCCCAGTGGATAAGGTTACTGCTATCTACACATTGTGCACCACACTAATCACTTAGGACATTACAATGAGGTAAATTTTTTAAGTTGTTTTCTATTTATAGGTTTTAGAAATAAAGGAGGAATATGTGCTATCTCTAAAATATGCTTAATATTCTGCTACAGGTAATTTGAAATTCTTAGTTTTTAAAAATTGGACCTCCATTTTTATTTTGCTCTGGGTCCTGAAAATTATGTAGCCATAATTCTGTGTTACTTCTGTTCATACAAAAAACTATTTTTGTTGCGGTTGTTTGTTTTCTTTTTAGAATATTCAATTCTTCTCACTACAAAGAAAAAGATATCTATATATATATAGATATAGATAAATATCTACTGATATATTTATCTATTTATAGATATCTCATACGTGTAATCCCAGCACTTTGGGATGCCAAGGTGCTTGGATCATCTGAGGTCAGGAGTTCAAGACCAACCTGGCCAACGTGGTGAAACCCTGTCTCTACTGCAAATATAAAAATTAGCTGACAGTAGTGGCTCATGCTTGTCATACCAGACACTCTGGAGGCAGAGGCAGGAAAATCACTTGAACCCAGGGGATGGAAGTTGCAGTGAGCTGAGATCGTGCCATTGCATTTCAGGCTGGGGGACAGAATGAGACTCCGTCTGGAAAAAAAAAAAAAAAGAGTGAGAAAAAAATATGAGTTTTTAAAATCAACTTTTGTTAAAAAAGAACTTTAAATTTGCATGATACTTATTATCACTACCTTTTTCCGTTATTAAATTTAAAAATCTAACAATGAAAGAAGGGTGTTTGTGTTTGTCATTAATTTTTTTTTTTGCCTTGAAATGAAAGGAGAAATTTCTTTTCCCATTGTTCAGACCCACAGCTTTCTTTTATTTGAAATAGCTGCAGATTTTAATCCAACATGTATCTTGAGATAAAATTTTACATTTGGCAAATATATTCTAACTTGTTTTAAACTAACTGTCCTGGCATGAACTACAAGCAGTTAGATAAAGTTTTTAAAATTGTATTTAAATATATTAGAGGAAAACAAAGGCATCAGGGACTACAGGAATGTCAGTATTGGGAAAATAAAATTAAGTAACCTCAAAATGATCCACATAATTTTATCTTTATTTACCAACTCTTAAAGTGTTCATGCATTAGGTGAGGCGCTCTGAAAGCATAAAACAGATTCCAAAAAGACCATAATAATAATAATCACTGTTTCCAGGATACGAAGTGCTGCTAGAAGACCAACTGATGATATCTCAGCATGACAAGAATGAAAAACCATAGTAAGAAGTCAAGATTTTACTTGAGTTTCACTTTGAAAGTGCTAAGCTCTAGGATTATTAAAAATGGCATACCTGATCTGGGATAAGATAATCTTCCTATAATTTATCCGACTATAGGAAAAAGAATTAAATCCACGATAGAGGGGGAAAAAAGTATTATCTAGGGTCTTCACTATTATTTATGCACAGTAAATTAAAACACTTATCAGAATTAAGAAGAAATAAGGACCAAATAACAAAAATTCAGAAAATAAATAAAGCAGTAAACCCACAAGCGATCAAAACACTGTAATTTTCAAAAAGGGATTTAAATATAACTCACAATTTTCATAAAATAGATAAGAAGATAATTTCACTAATTTGAATCCACAAAAAAGGAAGCAAATGCTCCCTAGAAATTAAAAATATAGTGAATATAAGTTGATGTTTAAGGGATAAGAGAAGAAAAGATTTGTGAATTTGAAGACTGAGAAATAGAAAATATCCAGGCAGAAATACAGAGAAAGTATAAAAATTAAAAAATCATACAAAACATGAAAGAGACATATGGAATATGGCAGAAAAGTTTAAACCATGTGTAACTGCAGTTCCAGAAGAAAATAAAGAGAAAAAGAAAAATTTATGTTTTAAGAAATATAAGATGAAAAATTTCCAAAACTTATGAAATTCATCAAGCCAAAAATCAATATGAACACAAAGTAGTATAAATTCAAAGAAAAAGTAAAACTATACAAATAATATTAAAACATTAAAGACCAATGTTTTGTTAGGTTTTGTTAACTTATTAGTGTGTTAATTTATTCAAGATTTTTTTATACACTGTCGTTCTAACCCATGGCTATACAGTAGTGTATTTTAAAAGCTTAAAAAATAATTGCTAAATGGACTATATGTTCTAATAAAGGGAGACAAACACATACTAGCAAGAAGTAAACTTTAGATGTTACATGGGGATACATTCTAAGCAGTAGAATAGTACACCAAAGAAGATAGAAAGTAGCTGAGCCTGGTGACTCATGCCTGTAATTTCAGCACTTTGTGAGGTGGAGGCAGGAGGATCGCTTGAGACCAGCAGTTGAAGATCAGCTGGGCAACATAAGAACCCTGCCTCTACAAAAGTTGTTTAAAAATTAGCCAGATGGAGTGGTATGTGCCTGTGGTCCCAGTAAATCGGAAGGCTGAGGCGGGAGGATTGCCTGAGCCCAGAAGACTGAAAAGATGGAGGCTGCTGTGAGCACTAATCACTCCACTGTACTGCAGCCTGGGTGACAGAGTAATAGTCTGTCTCAAAAAAAAAAAAAAAAAAAAAAAAAAAAAGAAAAAAAGAAAAAGAAAAAAAAAAAAAAAAAAAAAGTAGAAAGTGATAGGAATATTGATGTTTGATATGTTTCAGAGAAGACCTGATGAGGAAGCCATGTGAACATTGGGGGAAAATGTTTTTCATGCCAAGAAACAGACTGCAAAGAACATGAGACAGGAGAATGCTTGGTGTGTTGTCAAGGAATAGAGAAAAGGTCTAGGTGACTGGGACCACTAGGAGGTGGAAAGGAGGCCAGAAATATAAGAGGGTACAAATTCATTATGGTCTCATTATACTACGTTAAGAATTTGTGGGGTGAGTTTTTTGCTTCATTTAGAATAAGATAGAAAACTGTTGGACAGTTTTGAAGTAAGAAGTTACGTGATATGACAATGCTTTGATAAAATCATTCAGGTTATGCTCATGATAGGTTACAAGAAGCCTGGAACAGAAGCTGGAAGAACTGTTTAAAGATAAATTTTCTACTATCTTCTGACTTTCAGAGTATAATTGGATTGAGGTCAGCTGCCAATCAACAGTCATTCCTTGAGATAATAGATCTTATTTTACCGACTTCTTTAAAAATCAGAATAGGCAATATAAAAAGTCAGAAAAGTGTGAGGTTTGGATAGAATATAGAGCCATTAAAATTCATACACTGTTAATAGGAAAGTAAATGGATAAAACCTCTTTAGAAAATTGTTTGCTTGTACCTATCAAAACTAAATATACTTATTTACTCTGACGTAGCCTTCCCTTTTATAAAAATATGCCAAGCAGAAATGTGTACACGTTTATCAAAAGACATATACAAAATGTTCAAAGCAGCATAATTTTAACAGATCCAAACCGGAAACTATTCAAATGTCCATCAACAGAGAAGGTATGAAATACATTTTGGTATATTCATACAATGGGAACTAATGCAGCAATAAGTATGAAGTATAACTACAAGTACAAACATATATGAGTCTCACAAAAATGATGCTTTGTTTTTTGGAACTGCCCCCTTTTTGTTTTGACCCCTCTCTACTTTCTTGCAGAAGAAGATGTTGCAGACTTGTGCTTTCCTTGCCCCAGTCTTGGAATCAAATATTTTGGTAAGTAGCCTTGTTTTCTCTTTCTTGAGCCTGTATTTAGAACCCAACATCAAGAAAATAGTTGTGTTTTTTTTCCCTACAGTGTCATTGACATCGAAAATAGTAGGTTCCTCCTGGAACTGGCTATTGGCAAATCAATACTTTAGGGCCTTTTTTTTTTTTTTTATGTGCAACTACATTCTTCAGTGATAATAACTTTTACTTTCATCATTAAAATATCAGTATTTATTGGCTCAATCCTCAAATATGCAAATCTTAGAATTATTATACCGTATCCTTGTGTAAAAAAAAACCTTAAATAATTAAATTACAGTAATTTTGTGTGCCTATTTTAGATAGTCAAAAGATGGTAGTTTCGTTGGGTTACTTTCTCCATTATCCCCATTATTGTAGTCTATTAACATCTTTGTGTCAACTGAACTTTTAGCTCTAAAAATGCCTCCTTTTACCTTTAAGCTTGTGGACTTAAATTATACTAGGTCTGATAAAATAATTGTTACCCCTTCTATCTTGTTTCTATTTGCCTCACATATCTTTTTCCATTCCTTAACATTTTGCCTTCGTAAGGCACTTTTTAAAGGTTTTCCTCTTGAATTCCTCTTGAATTCATATAGCTAAGTCTCCATTTGTGAGCAAATTGAAAATACTTTTTTCTTTTAATACATGAACTAAGACTATTCACATTTATTGACATACCTGATATCTTTGGTCTGATTTCTGTCATAATGCTTTACAATTATATGTTTTATGTTATAATTTTATGTTAGTTTTTCCATTTAATAAGATCAAATTTTATTTAGTGTATTTTGGAAGGACTGAACTTTGTTCTAGTCATTACCGTTAGACTCATGCCCTTTTAATGCTTTTTGTTCTCAATTGTCGTGCTTATTTTTTTTACTACCTGGCTTGTTAGTTTTCAGTGAGTTCCTTTACCGCCCATTTGCTATACAACAATCAATGTGCACATTCAAATTTCTTGTTTATATTTTCTTTCTCCTTCCATTAAAAAAAATGTGTTTTATCACAACACAAGGAACTTGTACATTAGTAGTCCACCCTCATCCTTACATTTGTTTTAGCATTAAATTTAAATTGCATACATTAAAATGCTCACTATTAGTTCTCTCGTTGTTTTCCCCAGGCATCTCTTGTTCAGATGGAGCTTGTTCAATTTTCTCTAAGAAGGTCTCATTAGTAGATAATTCCCTAAATTTTGTGTGCTTAAACTTTTTCTGTAATCTTTCTATTTAAGGAATGCTTAACTAGATATAAAATACTTGGTTCACACTTTATTTTACTAATTTTTTGAACATCCTAGTACATTATGGGATTGCTTTGAATGTTGCTTTTAAAAAATTGAATATCAACCTAATTATTTTTACTTTGTAAATTATTTGATCATTTTAACTGAAGAGCTTGAGTATATTTTAAATCTCTATCTCCACATTTAATGTCTTTACTATAATACTTGTAAGTACTGATTATTCTAATTAATTTTCTCCTGTTTGCCTTTTCAATTTGTAGATTTAGGTCTTCATTTTTTTTGGAAGATATTTAGGAATAGATCTTAAAATGTTAAATTTCGTTACTTTTCCATAATTGGTACCTCTGCTTTCTTTTTTTTTTTTTTTTTTTTTTTTTTTTTTTTTTTTTTTTTTTTTTTTTTCCTTCCTCAGATGCAGTGTGTTTCAAAGACTACCACTTCACTTAGGGAGAACTTTAACTTTTTTTGTAAATAATGCTGTGATCTTTCCCGGACACCTTTTAAAATGTTTCACCATTACAGTTAATGCACTGATAATGACATTTGTTTCAGAATAACTTAAAGGGCCATTGGTAGCTCTTCTCTTCTCTCTTCCTAGAATTTTCTTTCCTTGCTTTATTTCTTTACCCCCACTCTCCTCTTTCATATGAACTGCTCTTTTCACAGTAAAGTCTTGCAATAGGGCAGGAGAAAGAGACATTGTATACTGAGATTTGGCGACTTCTCTTTTTTCTCCCCAACTTTTATTTCAGTTATTTTTAAGTTTGGGCATTCTCTACTTTCAACATAAGCTGAATGCATGGTTTCAGTGATTTTTTTTCTTTTCTTCTTCTATTTTGTTTTGGGAGAAAATATTGAAACATGCAGAACTATTAATAAGTTTCTGCTATTGTCTTATCTACCTGGAAGTTTCTTAAAAACATATTTGGTGATACAAAAGCAAGTCTATATATAGTTTCATCTTGCTTCCTTTATTTAGTGATGGAATCACACCATGTGTACTAGTACATATTTATCACTTTTCTAAAATTTTATGTTTATCTTGAAAATCTTTCCACAATAGTTTAGACATATTATTTGTTGTATATACAATATAATTTATATGCTGCTATAATTTTTCACATCTTGCAAAATTAGACATAGAGTTATGAAGAAAAAATGAAATTAAGAACAGCCTACTTAATATCAATGAAAATAAAATCCAGAATGCTAAGAACAGCAACAATTTCTAAGGAAAACTACAAGTACAGTTAAATACTTTGTAAATTATCAAATAATGAAGCAGTAAAATAAACATATGCTTTACCTAAAATATTATAAAGCTACCTCCATAGAAGGGAATGTAAAGAAGAGTTGGGACTGTTGAGTTGTGGAAAGATTTGAAAAGACAACTCAGTGACACCTCCAGCACAAAGCCTGTAGCAAAGGGGAAGAATGTGGGGTAAATTTGCATCTTGTATGTACAGCACATCTTTGGTTTGTTGCTCTCCGCTGACACTGTGCATTGTGTTGAACCACTGATATTTTGCATAAAATATGAAAACTCTCAGAAAATTCTCATGTAAACCAACATATAAGACAAACAGAATGTATATTCTGTCTTATAGTGGCATCATCCTCTATTTACCAGTCATGAATGACATTATTGGCATCTCATAAACAGACTGTATTCAATTGTAAACATACATCACACACACACATAGACACACACACTTAAACCGAAATAGAATCTCAAAATGCTCTCATGTTTCAGCCATCTTCAACCTCAATTGCAGAAGTACTTGATTATATAAACTTCTAAGGCTCTTGAGTATCCTTTATTGAAATTGGTTGTTTCTTGAATTTTCTTATTTCTGATCTGGATTCAGCCTTATTCCACTAACAATGGGATTCCCATCTTAAATTGCATAGTTATTATCAACTCTCCCATTTTCTTTGATTCTAGTGGGTTTATTATTTTGCTTGAAACCTACTTACTAATGGCATTTTAATTCATACAAAACCCTGATTTTCATCATATAAACTCCTTAATTATTCATTGTGTAATTGCTCTTGTCATTAATAAAAGTATCAAGAAAACAATTTGTCTTCTCTGTAGGGCTACTACTGTATTTTATTTTCCACTCAAACCAATTTAGAATTATTAAAATAGAACTTTCATCGTAACATTTGGTTAACATTGTGAGGCTTAGAGTGGAATGTTTCTGACCTTTACTGACAGTGTGACTTTTCAACAGATGGCTTAAATTTCGTAAGTTTCAGTTTTTACAAAATGTGAATAACAGTGTTGTTGGGTAAATTAAACATGTTATGAGATCTAACAAGACTTCATATATACCATATTTATAAATGTACTATATAAATAGTATACATGAACTCAATGTCTTAGTAAGAGGCTTCCCTGCTACTTGTCTAACCTTATAGTATATGTATGCAGGTGACTAGTCAGATTACTAGGAAATAATCCTAACATGATAAAGGGATGGGTCATATCCTAGAATGCATCATTCCTGGAAAACATACTCATTTGTGGTTATTGCTGTTCATAGATTGAGCCTTGGAAGAAAGGGAAGTTATGCACAAACGTGCTCACCATCTTGTCTACAGCCAGTTATAACTGTCTTAGGTGGTGATGAATCCATTCTAATACATAGTAAAAAACTGGGCATAAATAAAACTGGTGAATATGATATCACAACTTTGTGGATGAATTTTATAAACAAACCTACATTTCTCAGGGTATAATATACATTACTTTGTTAATAATGTTAGCCAATCACTAATCAAAAATCATATTTAGAAAATTGAGGACAACTGAGCAGTAAGGCGTTCTTGAGTCAACAGTACTGTTTGTCTCTGCACAGTTTTGTTTTATTTGAGAATAATATAGAACTATTGATTTTGTTTTGTGAGCACACAATCCAAGGTTTTCTCTTATCAGCACCCTTTCAATATGACTCATTAACACAGAAATAGATATTACAGTGTACTGCCTGATTTATTTTTTAGAAGAACATTTCAATGAGATATGTACTAGTACTATTGAGAAAAAAATACAAATTTCCTACAAAATTAATAGTGGCAAAACTTGAAACCTTAAGATCTGATCTTAAATTACTTTCACATCATTATCCATCTGGCCAAAAGCTGCTTGTTTTTTGAGTATTGATTTGTTTTATAAACTGTTTTCATGCTAACTTTTTGTACAAAAATTTTATAAAAGTGACAGGACTCCTACTTCATGAGTTTAAGCATCAACTAACAAAACCTGTTTTATATATTAACTAACTCTTTTTCATATTGGCTGGATTACCTCATCAAATTTTAATGTCTTCATAGGGCCACAGTATGCATTTTCAATTATGTAACTGTACAGATGTTAGGAAAAATTTCTAAAATCAAAAGTGTTTCATTAACATTGGATATTTTAGATTGACAAAAATATAAATATTTTATTAAAGTTTAGTCAAATTTTATCATTTCCTAATATGATATACAAACATTTCATTGGCATTTATATAATGCATATCTTTCTAGAAATGTGAAAGACACATGTATACTTGCACGTAAATAATACATTTTATATCTTTTAAAGAGATCAAGATGTATTTGAAGTATAATGCAAATAAAGATCAACCATTTCTATTCATTTTTTACTCTTTCCATCTTTCAACATATGTTTTCTAAGTGGCCCCTATCTACCAACTCTATATTTCTTTATCTGTTTTATCTATATATTGTAGATAAAACAGAGAGAGAGAAAAAGGACACTTCCAACAAACATGGAACTTGCATTTTTTAGGGGCGGTGGAGCAGAGACAATACATTTTACACACACACACACACTTATAATTAGAAAACTGGAATAGATAAGAAATGTGACACTAAAACTCAGGTGACCAAAACCAAAATGTTCCTTAAAAAGAGTAACTACAAATAAGTATTGAAAGTCTTAAGTGTAATCGTCTATGCATGAACTAATGATAGAGTAATTTATGTATGAATATCGCTTTTAAAATTGTACTTTATATTGCTTATGAACGGCTCAGAATTTATAGACAATGATACTTACATCACAAGCATGAATGTAAATCTAGAGTGGTTTATTTCTTAGAAATGTTTCTACAAAATAAATAATGCAAAGATAGGTAGAAAATATATGAGAAGGTCTTAGATAATAACGTATGAAAAAACTAAAGAAAGGTCATTTACTTGATACAGACATTCTTTCATTTATTTAAAGAAAATACTTATTGCCCTGCTATACTTTCTTTGAAACCAAACTTCAGATAGCACATATACTGAGAAAATAGCTCTAAAAGTCATTCTTTGCTAACAAAGGATTAATACAGACTACTATATACTATTATTAGATTTAAATTTGAAATATAATTACGTTAACTTTCTATGACCTGCCTGAGTTACCTTAGGGTACTTATTTTCTATCTCTGTTGAATTTTTCTTAATGGGAGGTGAAATCCTTCTTACCCAACCCAGATGTAAACAGCGTCTTGAAATTGGTGTTTATGTTTACTGTAATGTGTTTATCTACAAAAGAAACATACATATTACTCTATGTATGTGTTCATCTTGTTTAATGTGTATTAAACTTGTTGATTTTCTAAATTGTACTTTTCCTCCTGTTTTATTTTAGAGATACAGACAAGCTGATACATGAGGATGTTTTTGATTTTTTTCTGTGGAATGAATTAATCAGAGTTAATTTAGCCATACATGATTTAACAGTTCAATTACTAGAGAAACTATGTATAAACATTCTGGTACTTCATGAAAATCATGACCTTACCTCTCAAGGTGATGTAGTGTGAGAAAAGAGATGAAATGATTCCTGCTTCATTTTACTGTCTTCTCTGATTCATGCCTAAATAGGAAACAGTTTTTACTACCATCAGTATGGCTATTTTCATTTAAGAATAGTTAAGACATAAATCTTATGAGCATAAATTGTAGATAGTTAAATCATGGATTTAATACCTCTATTGGTTCACATTGCAATGCAGTTTGTAGTGTACTTGTTAGATGCACAGTGCATTTGATCATAATACTATAATTCAGATCAGATTCAGTCAGTTCACTGTGTTATCATCAGATGCTTTTGGTAATATGTGGATCTAGAGCTCAAGAAAAATTCTTTACAATAAAGAATATTTACTATAACATATTTTATGATCACTACATAGATTATTACACTAGGAAAACATTAAAATAGGTCAGTGTCTGATCATGTAGAATGCATAAGCCATTTTGTATGGAAAATCTTATAAAGTCTCTTTCTTGGAAGAAATAGTCATTACTTAAAATTGAATTAAATTTTCATGTATTTCAAATAAAGCATTACATCATATTGTTTAACAATTATTTGAGGTATGCAAAGTAAAAACTTTTATCTAAGAAAATGAATTTATTACATAATACTAGGTGTTCTAAATAGAAAGTAATATATTTATAAAGAAAATAAGCAATTTAATACATAATTCATAGTTGCTGCAGCACTCTCCTCTTTGTGCTTTTCTTTTGAAAGAATTCAGCTTTGATCTTAAGAAAACACCATAGATCCTTTTCAAGCATGTATAAGATTAGAGGAAGGTGGATAAGCCCATTCAATAGTCTTGGTTTGGCTCCTCAGATTTTGTGGCCTTCCCTTTGCCATGGTTCCAAGATAAATATCTCCCTTCTGAAATCCAGGCTTGGCTTTGAGAATTTCTGAAAAATTGTGCTTATAATAAAAATTGAAACCATATTAAATATGTATTTTGGTATATACGTAATATCTCATTTTAAATACATAAACATATATAATAAAAAATCTGTGCAGGTATATATCAAAAATTGACATTGGTAATCATTACAATGTGACTATAGAAGACTTTTATTCTTAGTGTTTTCATATATTTCTAACAAGTTTTTAACCAATGAATATGTATTGATTTATGTACTCATTCAGAAGTGTTTAGGGGAAAAAAAAGAAAGCAATGTTTAGGGAATATCTACTATATAAAAGTGATTGTTTTAGGTTCTGAATAGTGGCAAAATAATGTCTTTATCATGGAGCTTATTTATTTGAGAATTACAAGAAGCAATAATTATATTTGAAAATAAAGTATTTGATATGATTATAATTTTTCAAAAATGTTTGCCTGAAAAGAGTTACAATAATTAGGTGTAATGAGAACAATAATAATTCTTATTTTCTCCTTTTGTAGTTTTACAATTTTTTTCTAAAATAAAGTATGGTTTTATTATTACAAATAATAAAAAGGAATTTTTAAACTTTACATGCAATTATTTGAATTTACTTGTTATGATTTATTTTTTTCTATTCCTTTTATCTTTTAGCTTTAAGAAAATTTTTATCTTGAAAGTTAATATTTGCTTAATTTTCTCCATGTCAATCATTTTGTTTTTTCACTTTCTTTTTTTCCAGTGGTCAGTGTATACATCATTTAATTTTTATAGCCAAGATGCTGTTTCCAATTTTCTCTACTAAAGACTTTAATACAGTTACCTATTTCTACGTAATTTTCATTCTTTTTTTATCATAATGAACTTTTAAAAAATATTTTTTCTTTTTCTCTCTCTTTTCTCATAATTTTCTGCTTGAATATAATGGATTAATTTATTTGTTTTTTATTACAGCATTCAAATACACTTTCTAAGTTATCTTCTTATTATTATAGCAAATTCTTTTTGCAATATATGGCCTGATTCCCCAAAGACATTTTATTTAGTTATTTATTATTTCTTTGTTTTCTTATATACATAGTATATGGAAAGCTAGATTAATATGTATTTGACAAAGTATAAAGATTTTCCATAACATGACCTCCAGTGTGTAAATTCCATCATATTCCTTCCTGTTTGCACTTCCAAAGTGGAGAATATGTTTAAATAAACTAGCCTACTTCCTCTTAGCCATATAAGTTTCTTAGTTTATCAGTTTTTACTGTACTCAGTTTGGAATCCATTTTGTGTGGTTCTCCCAAAAATATAAGCCTGTAATCCTCAATATATGTGCTACGCTACACATATGTTTTTCTTCTCTCAAATTTCTCTCACGTTACCCAAGAAAACAGTAAATGTCAGGACACAATAAGTTGTTCCCCACAGTGACTGCTCTACCAGAAATATTGATAAATTTACTTTTACTGTAGTTTCACCTGCAGCTTTTATTCTCATTTCCATAGTTTTACAAATTTTTTAATTGATAGATGAGAAAGGCTAACTTAAGACCTTATTTCTAAGCGCCACATTCAAATAGTATCACGCTGGTGAAAAATCAGTAGAATATACCACTTGAAACAAATAATGAGTACAAAACATACTACTGAAAACCATACTTATTTTAATTCATTACAAAGTTTAGGTTGGAATTTAAACCTAATGAACTAAAATTTAAAAATGTGACAAGCCTCTGCTAAATAAGTTTCATGGTGATTTAGTCCATGAAAGAACAATGGGAGAAGAAAGATGCTGTGCTAGATGCTTGATATTGTTTGGTTCTATGTCCCCACCCAAATCTTGTGTTGAATTGTATAATCCCCAGTGTCAGGGCCTTCCCTGACACAAAGGGCCTGTTGGGAGATGACTGGATCATAGGGGCAGATTTTCCCCTTGCTTTTCTCATGACCTAGGTGACTGAGTGAGTTCTCATGAGATCTGGTTGTTTAAAAGTGTATAGCACTTCCCCTTTCACACACTCTCTCCCTTGCTGCCATTTGAAGATGTGCTTGCTTCCCCTTCACACTTCTACCATTATTGTAAGTCTCCTGAGGCTACTCAGCCATGTCTCCTGTATGGCATGTGGAACTATGAGTCAATGAAACATCTTTCTTACCTTTATTAATTACTCAGTCTCAAAAAGTTCTTAATAGAGGTGTGAAATGGACAAATACAGTGCTCGTAAGAAAAAAAACAGCTCCAATTTTAACAAAGAAAATGATTATCTGTTTTTAGAATTAGAATAGGAAAAATTAGAGTAACTTGCTACCAGTGAGGCACCGTTGGGTCTGATGAAGTCTGAAGCAGTATGTAAAAAAACAAAGAGAAAGCTAACAGGCAATCTGAGACTTATACAGAGCATCAGGCAGTGGCCTTTTACCCCTGAATCCTATACTAATTACCTGACTGTGAAGAGGACTGCATTTTTATGGAAAATGTTATTATTTACATCACTTTTCTTTTCTTTTGTACGCAATATCTGACATTCAATGAAGCTTTATAAAATGCAAGACCATATTACAATTGTTAAGATAAAAAGTAGCCAATAGTATCAGATCTAGAAATGATCAGCAGTTAAAATTATCAGAAATGGATTTTAAAGTAACTATCATAAATATCTTAAAGAATCCAGAAAGAAAGGCAAATAACAAATAAGAATAGCTGATGCTTTTCAGAAGATAATGAACATTTTCAAAATGCTGAATGGAAATGATAGAATAAAAAAATCACACATTAGACATGAAGATTTATTCAGAAACACCAGAGGAAGAATCAATAAATGAAGACATTTCAGGAAAAATCTGAAATAATTTACCCCAGCAGACTTGCCAACAAAAAAAACATGTTAAAATTTTTCTTTAGACTGAAGAGAAGGGTTAAAATACAGAAAACTAATTCTGAGGAAAGTAATGGAAAATGCATGAAAGAGTAAATATGTAGCAAAGGTAACAATTCTTTATTCTAACTAGTTACAAATTAGTAATTGTAGAGTCTTTAATATGAAAATTTTAGTAACTGATAAAAGAGTTAGGCTAAATAAATTAGTGAGGTATGTACAGAAGATTTGAAAAACAGTACCAACCAACTTGATCTAATCGATATTCATAAAATATCACATGTAGTGGTTGTAGAATACACTTTCTTCTCAAATGTAAATAAAACACTCAATGACATAAACCATATACTAGGATGTAAAATAAGTAAAAAATGTTGTTATAGTAGAAACTTTACAGAGTATATTTTTGAAGAACAGCAATATTAAATTATCAATCAATAACTATGATTGATATATTTAGAAAATTTCCACATACTTGAAGATTATACAGTATTCATCTAAATAGATTATGGGTTAAAGAAAACATCTTGAAACAAGAAAATATTTGGAATTGAATGATGAAAACATGTTATTAAAATTTGTGTCATAAGTTGATTGGTGCTTAGTTTTATAACATTAAATGCAATAATAGTAAAGGAAAAATAGGTAAATTCCTTGGTATAAGTTTTCACATTCTAAAGCTACATGACAAACCTGGGCAACATAGTGAAACACTGTCTCTACCAAAAAAAAAAAAAATTAAAAATTAGCTAGGCATAGTGGTGTTTGCCTGTAGTCCTAAGTACCTTGGAGGCTGGGGCAACTAGATTACTTGAGCCCAGGAATTTGAGGCTGCAGTGAGCTGTGATCAAACCACTGCACTCCAGTCTGGGTAACAGGCAAGACTCCCTGTCTGTCTCTGTCTGTCTCGCTCTGTTTCTCTCTCTCTCTTGCACAGCTCCCCCCACATACATACACAAACATACAATCTACATGAAGAAAAACAAGTTAAACCCAGAGAAGACAAACTTGTCTTAATATGAAAAAAATCGTTCTATATACATGAGTTAATTTATTCCTTTAATAAAAAGGAGGAACATCATACGACAACTGCAAAAGATGCAGAAAGAAATTTGAGAAAATTCACCAAGAATTCATGATAAAATCTCTTAATAAAGTAGAAACAATGATATGGTTTTAATCAACCTTATAAATAAATAGGCATGTCACAGGTAGGGAGAAAATCTTTGCAATACATATGCCTAAAAAAGCATTTGATTCCAGGATATATAATGGATTCTTTCAACTCAACAATAAAAATAAATAATTTAATATATCATGAGCAAAGCATTGAATAGATACTTCACGAATGAATAAGCACAAAATTAGGTCAACATTATAAGTCATCAAGGCAATGCAAATTAAAATCATAAGCATTATCCCTACACAGTAACTATAATATTACACTAATAAAATGAAAAAGATGGACAACACTGAATACTATAGGAGAGGATGTAGAGAAATTAGATGTCTCATAGATCGTATTTGGGTGTGCAAAGCATGCAACCACTGTTGAAAAGTGTTATATGGTGTCTTTATTATTTTTTAAATTTTACTTTTAGTTCCAGTATACATGTGCAGAATGTACAGGTTTGTTACATAAGTATACGTGTGTCAGCCTGGTTTGTTCCATCTATTGACTAGTCTTCTAAATTCCCTCCCCTTGCTTGCCACCCCCAACAAGCCCTGGTGTGTGTCATTCCACTCCCTGCGTCCATGCGTTCTCATTGTTCGACTCCCACTTATGAGTGAGAATGTGCGGTTTTTGGTTTTATATTCCTATGTTAATTTGCTGAGGATGATGGATTTCAGCTTCATCAAGCATAAGGAAGAAGAAAGTGGTCTATATTTCACTATTAAATATAATGCTAGCTGTAGGGTCTCTTGGTTTTCTTTTGGGTTTTATATTTAATTTATAAGGTTGATAAAAAACATATCATTGTTTCTACTTTATTAAGAGATTTTATCATGAATTCTTGGTGAATTTTCTCAAATGTCTTTCTGCATCTTTTGCAGTTGTCATATGATGTTCCTCCTTTTAATTAAGGGAATAAATTAACTCATGTATATAGAACAATTTTTTTCATCAATTTCCCTGAAAAGGACATAATCTGATTTCTTTTTATGGCTGAATAGTATTCCATGGTGTATATGTACCACATTTTCTTTATCCATTCTACACTGATGGGCATTTCAGTTGGTTCCGTTGCTTTGCTATTGTAAATAGTGCTGCAATTAACATATGTATGTATGTGTCTTTATAGCAGAATAATTTATATTCCTTTTGGTATATACCCAGTAATGAGATTGCTGGGTCAAATGCTATTTCTGTCTCTAGATCCTTGAGGAATCGCCATACTATCTTTCACAATCGTTCAACTAATTTGCAGTCCCACAAACACTGTAAAAGTGTCCCTATTTCTCCGCAGTCTTGCCAGCATCTATTGTTTCTTGACTTTTTAATAATCGACATTCTGATTGGTGCAAGACGGCATTTCATTGTGGTTTTTATTTGCATTTCTCTAATAATCAGTGATGTTGAGCTTTTTTTCATATGTTAGTTGGCCACGTAAATGTCTTCTTTTGAATAAGCATCTGTTCATATTATTTGCCCACTTTTTGATGGGTTGTTTTGTTCTTTTAAATTTAAGTGCTTTGTAAATTCTGGATATTAGACATCTGTCAAATGAGTAGATTGCAGAAAAATTCTCCCATTCTGTAGGTTACCTGTTCTCTCTGATGCTAGTTTCTTTTGCTGTGCAGAAGCTCTTTAGTTTAATTGGATCCCATTTGTCAATTTTGGCTTTTGTTGCAATTGCTTTTGGCAATTTCTTCGTGAAGTCTTTGCCCATGCCTATGTCCTGAATGGTACTGTCTAGGCTTTCCTCTGGGATTTTTAAGGTTTTCAGCTTTACGTTTAAGTCTTTAATCCATTGTGAGTTAATTTTTGTTTAAAATGTATGGGAGGGGTCTAGTTTCAGTTTTCTGCCTATGGTTAGCCAGTTTTCCCAGCACCATTTATTGAAAAGGAAATCGTTTCACCATTGCTTGTTTATGTTAGGTTTGGCAAATATCAGATCATTGTAGAAGTGTGGTGGTATTTCTGAGGTCTCTGTTCTGTTCCATCGACCTATATGTCTGTTTTGGTACCAGTATCGTGCTGTTTTGGTTACTGTAGCATTGCAGCAGAGTTTGAAGTGGCATGACGCCTCCAGCTTTCATCTTGGTTAGGATTGTCTTGGCTATATGGGGTCGTCTTTGATTCCACAGGACATTTAAAGTAGTTTTTCCTAATTTTGTGAAGAATGTCAACGGTAGCTTCATGGGAATAACATTGAATCTATAAAATACTTTGGGCAGTATGTCCATTTATATGATATTGTTTCTTCCTATTAATAAGGATGGAATATTTTTACATTTGTTTGTGTCCTCTCTCATTTCCTTGAGCAGTGGTTTGTAATTCTCCTTGAAGAGGTCCTTCACATCCCCTGTTAGCTGTATTCCTAGGTATTTTTTTCTCTTTGTAGCAATTGTGAATGGAAGTTTATTCATGCTCTGGCTCTCTGACTGTCTGTTGTTGGTGTAAATGAATGCTTGTGATTTTTGCACATTGATTTTGTATCCTGAAACTTTGCTGAAGTTGTTTATCAGAAGATGACGGGGTTTTCTAAATATGCAATCATGTCATCTACAAACAGAGACAATTTGACTTCCTCTCTTCCTATTTGAATATGTTATATTTCTTTCTCTTGCCTGGTTGCCCTGTCCAGAACTTTGAATACTATGTTGAATAGAAGTGGTGAGAGAGCACATCCTTGTCTTGTACAAGTTTTCAAAGAGAATGTTTCCAGCCTTTGCCCATTCAATATAATATTTGCTGTGGGTTTGTTACAAATAGCCTGTATTACTTTGAGATATGTTCCATTAATACCCAGTTTATTGAGAGTTTTTGACATGAGTGAAGTTGAATTATATCAAAGGCCTTTTCTGCATCTATTAAGATAATCATGTGGTCCTTGTCTTTTGTTGTTTATGTCATAGATTGTGATTATTGATTTGCATCTGTTGAACCAGACTTACATCCCAGGGATGAAGCTGACGATTGTGATGAATAAGTTTTTTGATATGGTGCTGGATTAATTTTTTCAGTATTTTACTGAGGATTTTTGCATCAATGTTCTTCAGGAATATTGGCCTGAAGTTTTCTTTTTTTGGCTGTGTCTCTGCCCGGTTTTGGTATCAGGATGATATTGACTTCATAAAATGAGTTAGGGAGGAGTATCTTCTTAAAAATTGTTTGGAATATTTTCAGATGGAATGGTACCGGCTCCTCTTTGTATTTCTGGTAGAATTCAGCTGTAAATGCATCTGATTCTGGGCTTTTTTTAGTTGGCAGATTATTAATTACTGCCTCAATTTCAGAACTTGTTATTGGTCTACTCAGGGCTTCGACTTCCTGGTTTAGTTTTAGAAGGGTTTATATGTCCAGAAATGTCCAAATTTCTTCAAGATTTTCTAGTTTATTTACAGAGAGGTGTTTATAGTATTCTCTAATGGTAGTTTGTATTACTGTGGGGTCAGTGGTGATATTCCCTTTTTCATTTTTATTGTGTGTGTGTTTTTTTTTTTTTTAGTAACTCAGTCTTCATTGAGTCTTTCCA